>NC_139959.1:28979366-29296866 GCF_963454915.1 Gymnoscopelus microlampas | reverse complement strand
AAGGCAAAAACAGTGGCCTAGATGTGCTGTTACAGTGGCTTCATTATGACCCCGGTTTGAGCGGGACGAGGACAGAGAGGGTTCAGAGAGATCAATTACAAGACATTGATTTAATTTCACACAAATGGCCAGCTCACACTAAAATAAATACTTCTGCTAATAAAGACACTGAAAAGGTTCTATCAAAGTGCTAATCCCCCTAACTGGATATACAGGTGAAGGCGCAGTCCTATGCCCCTAAATAATGACATCAGCAATAAAACAAAGATATTGTCTTAACTAAAGCAGGCCTGGAAATGAAATGAAGGGCTGACTCTTGCGTTTCCTACAGGGAGGCTGAAGTTGAGGAGCGTGGGGATGGTGATGCTAAGGGGGGGGGTAAGAAGCCATCCTCCACTACATTAAGGGATCCTGCTGCTCCCTGAAAATGAGTATTGATCCTCTTAGGGCTGGGATCGTTTAGGAGATTAATGTGAGCAGCGGTGAGCTTCGTGGTGCAGGACTAAGGGATAAGCTCAAAGGGGGCCAGGCCAGCCAGCCAGCCTGCCCTGCCTGCCTTGGCCTGCCTTGGCCTGTCTTGCCTGCCTTGGGATCTACGCGGCCTGTGGAGGGGGCCTGGTGTGGGGTTGCATTCAAAGTGGGGGCCAGTTTTGCTCCGTGCATCCATGGCCCCCACGAACGCCATGCCATCTGGACTCTCCGCTGAAAAGAGAGACTCAGCTGTGAGTTTGTGGGGGGCTGAAGGGTGGGTGGGGGGAGACGGAGAGGAAAAGATGGAGACGGCAGAGAGAGAGAGAGGGTGCAGAATAGAAACAATTTGCAGAACATGAAAGAACGTTGGATCTATAGCGAATTGAACAAAAGCAGGTAGGATGGACAAAAGGGAAGAAAAAATGCGAGTGAAGCAACAGGGGAAATGAGAATAAAATAGAGGAACAGAAAGTACAAAACGAGAGTGACAGAAAAGGTACACCCTGCCCATGTCCAAACAGAGAGGAGAGGAGAGGAGAGGAGAGGAGAGGAGAGGAGAGGAGAGGAGAGGGGGGGCAGTGGCAGTGATAGAGGGAGACAGACTAAAGACTAAACTGCTTAATCTTTCCCAAGAGACAGCAGCTAAATGTGAGGTCCTCCCTTCCTTCCACAGACCACCAACCCCCACACAACACTATCACCACCATGGCCCTCAGCACAGCGCTCAGCTGCAGTCAAGGCTGTTATTGAGCTAGCGTGCGCATGCTCACACACACACACACGCACGCACACACACCACAGAGTGCACTAAAAGTTATGGCAGGTAAAAGTGACATTTTATTTGTATTTTGTGTTGCTTTTAATGAGTGTATGTACAATGAATAACAAATAATTGTGTGTTTTTGCATGCCACTTCTGTGTTGAGTATATCAGTCTGCTGAGGTCAAGTCACCCCTAGGGAAATTTCTCACAAGTTTTTATGAGTATTGAACAGTTGCTGAATTTGCAATGTCAGACCCATATGCTCAACAATGCAATGTTTTGAGGACTAGATGTCAATCTCACATAGTTTTGCTCCACCAGGCAGGAGAACTTTCAACCCACTTCCTTCTTCCTCAATGGCTTTTCTTTCTTTTCTTTTCTTTTTTACACAGGAAGTAGCTGATAAACTGGAGCGAGCCACACCCCAAACATCTCAGATAATGGGGTTCTGAAGAGGTCAGGACCCAAAATACTGATTGGATACTAATTTATATGGAACACGATGTACCTTCAGAAGTTAAGTGATTTAATTTGGGCAATTTTGGTTAGTTTTAATGACTTTAATCCATGGCGTCCCTATTGGGAATGTCATTATAGGCCAAAATGTTTGAAGATTTTTCCAGAATACAGCACAGCAGCTGATCTACATGCTCACGATGTTGCGATGTGACATGCAATTTATTTTCTCTGGCCAAACTCTGTGTTTTGTACAAGGGCAAATTCGTATGCTGGCGCAAGGCAAAAACAGTGGCCTAGATGTGCTGTTACAGTGGCTTCATTATGACCCCGGTTTGAGCGGGACGAGGACAGAGAGGGTTCAGAGAGGTCAATTAAAAGACATTGATTTAATTTCACACAAATTTGGGCAATTTTGGTTAGTTTTAATAACTTTAATCCATGGCGTCCCTATTGGGAATGTCATTATAGGCCAAAATGTTTGAAGATCTTTCCAGAATACAGCACAGCAGCTGATCTACATGCTCACAATGTGTTGCGATGTGACATGTTATGTAGATAAGCATTTTTTTTTTAATATAGGGCTCATAAGTGGTTCAAACATTTGTTTGAAATATATATATATTTTTTACTTCATACTGTCTCTCTCTATCGCCCCCCTTTTCTCTCTGTCTCTCTCTCTCTTCAATTGCTAGGACAAAATCTGTATAAGATTAGATAGCAGGTCCCATGGGGTGACAGGAGGATGATAGGCCACAGCAGCACCTCCCCACACTCACCCTAAAATAAACAAACAGAGACTCCTCTGTCTCTCCCATGATTCCACTGGGAGGCTTTTCCAGAGGGCTGTGTGAGGGCTGCTGACCTGAAGGTGATCGTAATGCCGCCTGCCTCACCAGCAGTCCAAGACACATACTTATCTTGGCTAGCCTGTGTTTAAATGTAGACATACATGAACTTATATCCTCACACACGCACACACACGTGCACTGACATGTAGGCTACTCGGAGATTCATATAGGCCCAGCGGCGTGCGATATCCCAGAGACCTTGCCCCCAGTCCTCCCCACCGTTCTGTGATTGTCAAAGGAGACAGCTATCCCCTGGAAACCCCGGGGTTGAATTTATACTGTGTTTGTTGGACAGCCGGTTGCATTTTACTGCTCATTTGTCATGACTGCTGGAATGGCCGCCATGCGTTTTGCAAAGACGTCAGGCTCAGTATATCAAGGTGTTATTTTTGGAGGCATCCTTCCCCTGCATTTGAAATTGCTCCGCGATGAAATAATACCTGTGAATGGAGTTGTAGCCCTACTGTGGTAAAAAGAGAGGGGGGGGGGGGGGGGGGGGGGTGTACACTCAGGTGATGCAGGTTGGATATAGTCACTGTCGGGCAAAAACCTCATATATCCATAATACAACTTTTTATATATTTTTGTAAATGAATGCCCTACTTTGTCATACTACAGTCAGCGTCACAATCCCTGCTGAACAGGCAACTCCGACCAACCTGTAGGAGTCACTAGTGCAGCAACAGAGAGCACCTTCCACAACAGGCTTTCCACCCTCGAACACTGCCAATTGTGTTCGTTGGAGCGCCTGGCCAAGCCGGATGCACCGTGGAAAAATTGAACCCTGCCGTCTCCGCGGTGGCGGGCAGGAACTTTACCCCTGCGCCACCCCGATGCCCCTGTCCTTCAGTCTTGCGCTAATGTGATGGACATGTTGGTCTATCGTTGTGAAAGGTTTTTCCAGATTCATAGCTTTCCCACGGGCTGGTGAAAAATGCTTTACTTACAAGTTTGACAGTTGTTAAAACAAAGTCTACCGACGACGACATGAACATAAAAATGGTTCCGAATTATGAAGAAAGTCAACTTGCTCCCACAATTTTAAATGTGTTAAATATACATTTAGGGGTCCTTCTGGGTGGCGTAGAGGTAAAATATTTGCCCACCACTGCAGAGACCGAGGTTCAATACCTGGCAGCAGTGCCTTCGGCTTGGCTGGTCGCCCCAACAAACACAATTATGTCCTACTACTGGTTGGTTGTGGTACCTATTCAGTGGGGAGATGAGGCAATAATCATAGTTTTGTTCATTATGAATAGATTTTTTTTTGTTTATTGGATTTTCCACAGGAGCATTCAATATCAAAATTGCAGATACATAATAGCTTCCTCCAGTGCAATCCATCAAATACAAAATTGCATGAATTGATTTTTCTGATTGACAGGCATCCATAGAGATAAAACCATATTTTATATTGGTGGTTGCATCTCACCAAATGGTTTAATGAGCAATCAAAAGAATAGAACATGTAATGGTCCATTTAGACACTATCTAAGGGTTAGGGTCCAAATTAACATTTCAAGTACATCCCACCTAAAGGAAGGAAGTCTCTGAATAAGATCAAGGGTCACTTACCATACGTATTTGGTGAAAATAGGTGAACATTCTGTGAAAATAGCAGACCTGGGGGACCCCAGTGCCAGTCAACAAAGTTAATCAGGGTTTTAGTGATCAATATGAGTAATAAAGGTATAATTCTGTCTATCTGAGGAGAAACGTTTGATGCACATCAAACAATAATGACAATGAAGGTTGTTTTTGATCAACTCAATTGATCACCTTAATAGCCCAGTCTGTTCACCTGGTAGATGGTAGGCCTATATACTGTAGACCTTGACGTAGAGGTTAGAATTGGTGGAATATGATGCCAGTCATTCATTCCCAGGAAAATCCATCCTCTCTGGTTCTCTTCCACAATCCCATCAAGTGTTAACCAATTTCAACTTGGGGTCCCTATTCTGGGCATGACATTATAGACAAACACTTTAAAAAATGTAATTTTTAAAATGTGCACACATTCTTTTTTAAATGCTCGCGAGCATGTAGATTGGCTATTTTCAATAATATGAAAGTATAAAATAGAGTTTAACCGGTTAAATTGGGTTGGATCAAACATGACTAACATGGTGACTAACAAATACAGTCATCCTGACCTAGAACAATTTATGACTATTAGCATAAAAATACCTATATTTGATAATGAAAGCAATCACTGAGTAGGCTTGTAATGCACCTTATAATCCCCATTCTTTATTTTAGCAATAACTATGTGCTTGTCTGCCTGCGTGTTTGCTAAGAGTGTGAATCTTAATACAGAGTGTGATGTGAGAACCTGCTGCTCCCCTACTCCCACACGTACGCACACACAGAACATTTTCCTTTGGATGCAATAAGTGGAACATCTCATCATAATATTGTACATCGTAGAAGCCAGCCAATCACTTTGGTGTCCCTTTACCCAGCCTCTTTCAACCTGACGTCCCTTTTGGCCATGTGATAAATAGCAAAAAATAGCAGATCTACAAGCTCACAACTAGCTTGATCTGCTATTTTACCGCAGTGTGACACTGTCGTACAATGAAGTATAGAATAGGGCTCGTGTGGTTAAGCCGTGGTTGTCAAACAGCTTGTCTCTGCTGCTCCAAGCAGCCGTCCCTGTCAAGCAGTTTTCATTAAGCGCAGAATCGCCATGGGCCTCGCCATGGCGGATTTAATGCAATTTCACAGCTCAAGAGTCCACGCAGCTCACTTCAGGGTCCAACCTTGACCACCCGCACCTTTACAAGACCCAGGGAGAGGTGCTGAAAGGGTGATGGGCTGTTGCTCAGCTTTAGGAGGGGAACGGGAGCTCCGAAATTAAATTCCAGCACAGGAAATGACTGCAATAATAACATAACACTCTGTTAGGCTTTGGAAATAAACATGCGGGGAGATAGTCCTCCTTAAGTGTTCAGAACGAGGGGGTCAGGAAGGGGAAACAGGTTCTGCAGTGGATACATTAAGTAACCCCATGTGGAAGGTTTTCTTTTTTTATGGCATGGCTTCTCAGAGGCGAGCTATAGAACACTGGTTCCCCCCTGTAAAATCCATAGTGTTCATTTAACACAGGACCCGTGAGGGTCCATTTGATTCCATTTGTACAATCTCAGAGTTACAGACCTGTAAGGGTCCAAACCCTTACAGACACACAAACCCTCTTATAGACTCTGGAAGTGTCTGTCTGTCTCTATTTTTCATCTTTTTTTTTATACCGCTGGATAGATCAGCTGCAAATTTGGCAAATGTCTTGTACACACTGCCAGTAGGCCACATAAGTATGACACTCATTTCTTTCCAAATATGTTTTATACTTTTTGAAATATTTAACTTTCATTTCATAATTGAAATGTCAGTGTCAGTGGGGCTCAGATCAGGCTGAAACCTTTCCCAAAATTGTATGTCATAGATATGTCAGATGACTGGCGTCATAGATGACACAGGCCGGTGACACGAAGTCCGATATCCACATTGGAGCTATTTTTTTATATCTGTTTGAGAATAGGAGGGGACCTAGTATTAGTATATACCCCTTTGGGACTCCAGTCAATAAAGTATATAGGGGCCCGGTCCGCTGGCCTAGCAATTCGGGCAGTTAGGCTCTAATGTAGCCTGACAGCGCATCGTGGGTTCGAGTCCCGTTCCCAACAATCTGCATGCAACAATCTGCTGCATGTCTCTCCCCATCTCTCTCTCCCTGTTTCATGTCAAACTCCACTATATAAATAATTAAAAATATATATAGTATATAGGGTTAAAGTGGTTAACCCATCAAGCATGTGTATGGGTGTTGTGTCTGTGTGTCTGAGTATTCACATAGGTGTTCACATAATATGCATGCATGTTGTGGATGTGCATATTCCTCCACATGTGTTCTGTAGGTGTAACTGTAAAACTGTGCTGACCTCCTGAGCGTTCACCTCAGAGGTGTGAAGCCCAACAGAACGCCAAAGGTCCCTCCTGCAAACACATGCAGACTGTCACTCGTCAAAACCCAATGTAACATCTGGATGGACCTCAAATGAGATAGCCAAGTGTTTCATTTTTGGGGTTTTACAACTCTGGAGAGGGCGAGGGCGTCTTGGCTCCGAGACTCGACTCTCGTACAGGAGAAGGAATCCAGAGAACAACAAAGCCAGAGGGAGATTATAGGCATGTAAGAAATCTCTGACACACGTGTGCAGTCTCACACACACACACACACACACACACACACACACACACACACACACACACACACACACACACACACACACACACACACACACAGACACACACACACAAACACACACACACACACACACACGCACACACGCACGCACGCACACACGCACGCACGCACACACACACGCATGCACGCACGCACGCATGCACGCACGCACACACGCTCGCACACACACACACACACACACGCACGCACACATGCATATGCATGCATGCACGCACGCACGCACACACACACAACATGGTTGCATGCACACTCCAAACACATCCTCCAGATAATCCAGTAAGAAATGAAAGGCTACATCTCATTTGTTTGTCCCTTCAGGTTCCAGATGTCTCTGTCTGTTTCTCTCTCTTTGTTTCTCTCTCTCTCTCTCTCTCTCTCTCTCTCTCTCTCTCTCTCTCTCTCTCTCTCTCTCTCTCTCTCTCTCTCTCTCTCTCTCTCGCTCTCTCTCTCTCTCCCCATCTTTTCCCTTCTCCCCTTGCTCCTGGATCAGTTGTGCAACACAGCCCCTTTGGAAATATCCTGTACTTAATGTGCTGGATACTATCATTACTACAAGGCCACACACAGTGGGCTGTGACTTTCATAATGCCAGGCAAATTACACCTTGACATCCCGACCATCTGTTCATGGTTCATAATAACAACTCATAATATCACTGTGTCTCAATAAGAGGTTTACAATTAAATGTAAAGCCACAGAGAACTCACTGAAGAGTCTCTATTTGTACAAAGGAAATACAATCTTAAAGTTAGGCAATGGGTAACCCAGGAAATGAGTCAAAAGTGACAACCATTTAATACGATGTACCACATTTGGCAACATCCTGGGTTCAAATCCATCTCTTGACCCGAGTTGCATGTCAGCCCCTTTCTCCACCCCCCTGCTTCACAGCAAAACCTTGACTTTCAGTTGAACTCAGGTCGGTGTATAAAAATGGTCCCCTCAAGGATTGCCTGTAAAATAGACCTATAAGGGCCCCCTTTGCATTGTCAGAGTTAAACAACACTCTCTCTGCTGTGCTTTCTAATAAAGCAGAAACACACAAAAATTAACCTTTAAAAAGGCAAAACAACAATCAAACAGTCCTTCAACATTAGGGAATCGTGAAGAAGAGAGGTTCATGGTTATTCAGTGTATCCAATGAGGTGTACATTCTATTCATTTCATATTTCCATAAGGTTGCATATGAATGTAGTCCATGCCAGCCATGCCTGTAATAGGGAGGTAATGTATTCAACGCCAATGGCAAAAAGGTACGCTTGAAACGTGCCTCACAGAAGCAGGAGTGTTCAACTTGACAGTGGACACATACATAATGAGGCTAACAAAGATATGAATATTTAAGATCAAAGCATGTCACCTCCAATTATCAAGACACCTCATTGTCTCCTATAATGAGCAAAGCAAATTAATTATATCTATGGAGTGAATTGTCAATAGGAAATCTTCACACTATATAGAAAAGACAAAGATTGCTACAGTATCTTTGAAATTGTTTTGACATTTACAGAGATTAGACGAACTGGGTGATAACACACTGAAATACCACATTTCCTCCACAATGGTTTCTTCCTCTATGATTATGTTATATTGTAGGGTTATTAATTGACACTTCCAAGCACTTCCGAGTTCCAAGTGCGATAATAATTGCACTTAAGGGAGCTATAGTGCATGGAGTACGTGGACCTTCTTTCTTGTCTTCTCTTGGTCCAGCACTCGCTTTAAACAGTATTTGGAGGTGCTCGACAACTTTTATTGTTCGTATATTGTAGTAAGCCTGATTTATACTCTGTCGTATGGTGGAGTGTAAATTAAGTATTCTTCACACTTTGTCCAGGGTGGCAAGGCCAGGTCCATGCAGCTGTTATTCATGCTGACCTGTAACTCATGACATGTCATTCCTGAGCTGACTGAGGACATTTGGCTCTGCAGAAATGCAGGTACATACCATAGGAGAGAATAAATTGGTCCATATAACCTTTCCGTGAGCTCCTGATTGCTGGGTTTATAAGAGTGGGTGGGCTGCACAGCAGCAATGTCTGACATTCTCTTGAGCCTAAAAGCGACACTGAGAGCGTATTTTCCTGTTTCCAACCATTAAGTCATAACTTATATTGCTGAAAAAACATCTTCACTTACAAAGAAAGTAAAGTAAAGTAAAGTGAGGGGTTTTGTAGTTCCACTGCAAGCGAGATGCAAGAGAGGATTGCCTTGATAGTCCAACCTGCTCCAGTCTCCCTCTTTGTATACCTTCACAGATGAGAATGAACCTGCCACCAGTTGAAATGGTTTAGTGAGCAGAACACTGATCGATACTGTCATTATCCTGAAGCAATTCTTAATTCTATTTAGCCCTGAGCCTTGTATTGATTTGAAGTAGAAATGCCACAACTACTTCTTTCATGGTAAAAAAAAAAGAAAGAACGGATCTTGGACCCAGCCTAGTATGTGGGGACTGTATACTGTAGGTATACAGTCATGTATACATGCTAATCCTTTGGACGTAAACAATAGATTATTTATAGAGTGCTACCTGAGCATTTCGTGAGATGAATCAGTCATAAGCCAGAAATGCTAATGATCGATACCCTCGGGTTCTGCAAAAGCATTAGAGTGTGACTTTCATCAGGTGTTTCAGTCATAAACAAGTAATATTTATGACTGATACCTCAGTCAGTGTTTCATCAAGGCGTGCACAGAAACAGTCGGCTCTCTTTCATATCCTGTTTTTAGAGATGAGAAATATTGATATTACTTGTGGAGTGCTATCAGCATGAAACAGAACCTTTCAGCAGAGCAGTTGTCACAACACCTGTAGCTAAGTTCCTGATTGCATTTATTTGTTTTCAAATGATCTGTTGTGTTGCTGTTTCACTGACAGAGAGAACCTAATGAGAGAAAATTCCCTAAGTGAATGAAGTCTGTTTCTCTCTGTGACTCTCTCTCTCTCCCTCTATTTCTTTTCTCTTGTCTGTCTCTTGTCTGTCTGTCTGTCTGTCTCGCTCTCTCTCTCTCTCTCACGCACGTCACACACACACACACACACACACACACACACACACACACACACACACACACACACACACACACACACACACACACACACACACACACACACACACACACACACACACACACACACACACACACACACACACACACTCTGCGGGGAGCAAGGCCACCTGCCAGGGACTATAGACTGTGGCCTATGACAGTGGTTGATAGAACAGGACATGTGTAGCCTCAGGTGACTCAAACTGCAAAACTAACACCATGCTTCACTGCACCAAGACCCCAGTGTAAAAGGTAGGTAGTTAAGAAGGTTACAATTGTGTGTGTGTGTGTGTGTGTGTGTGTGTGTGTGCGTGCGTGCGTGCGTGCGTGCGTGCGTGCGTGCGTGCGTGCGTGCACGTGTGCATGTCTGTCTGTGTGTGTGTGTGTGTGTGTGTGTGTGTGTGTGTGTGTGTGTGTGTGTGTGTGTGTGTGTGTGTGTGTGTGTGTGTGAGTGAGTGTTTAGTGAGAGTGTGAGTGTTTGTGCACAAATTTGTGTGCGTGTAATAATAAATGAATTCATCCTGAAACTCGATCCTCAACCACTCCTAAAAATGGTAGGGTTCTGTAGGTCCATTAGATGAGCACTAAAAGTACGTCACTGTACGTGTAAACACAGTAATTAAATCAGAATCAGAATCAGAAAGCACAAAATATATATATATTTTTAAATTGAATTAAATTAATTATTAAAAAAAAAGACATTATTATTATCAATAATATAATAATAATAATAATAATAATAATGATTATAATAATAATATTCCCTAAACCCTAAAACCTAAGTGTCTTCTAAGTTTCAGTATAGGCAAGATCTAGCCTTGGATCAAGACTATCATTTTTTACCACAATAGAAATATTATTTAAATCCATTCATATTTAATATTAGTACAGTGTATGTGAGGGGAACATTAGCCGAAACTAGCAGATCTACAAGCTCACAATGCCTCGCACTGCAAGGCGTTGTGAGCTTGTAGATCGGCTATTTTCAGCAAAGATGTTTTTTTGGGGGGGGGGGGGTTTGGTTAATACATTACTGAAACATCCAACACAGCACTACACAATGATAGTGTTGTCAAACAAGTCTATGAAATCTATGAAAAAGTTAAATCGACAACACAATTTTATACAGCAGTAGTGGGGGTCCCTGCTTCATCTCTCTCTCAGCTAAGGGGTCCTTGGCCTGAAAAACGTTGAAGACCACTGGTGTACATGTACCATAGACATGTACTAATGTGACAGTGTGACAGATATCCCTTGTGACAACGTTACATTTCTCACACGCTCATTGGCTACATCTGCGGAGATGAACTGGAACATCACGAGCCGTACCACTTTGCCTAAAACGGGGGGTTTAGGGCAAAGTAGTCACTTGGAAACGTTTATTTCACCATAAATAGGAAACAATAGTTCATAACACAAAGTGGAAACCGCGTAGGATTGTTTTTAACATTTGCTCTCCTGCACAAATCCAGTGAAAATGCGATCTATGAAAAGTACGCTCGTTATGTTTCTCCCCCGCGTCCGCCAAGTTGGTTGGTATCGGCTCAAAAAACATGGCCGCAGAGAAACAGTTATGAAGATCGACCGATTAACACGATATTTGCAAAGAAATGAGCCTGTGTGCGACCTAAAGACGAGCTCTCCAAGCTACCGGGCGTACAGGTGAGAACCGCTTTACAGTTCGTCGATATGCTGCATTTGTCCCTTATGAAAATACGACACAAAATGGGGCTCGTTTGCAGTGTTGTCACCCAGTTAGTAATAAGGAAGGACTTGTCTGGAGGCTCCTCGGCCTGTGTTTACTGTATGAGCGCCGGCACCTTAGCGCAAATAACTATTTATTGCGCTTACATAGAACATACAACCAACGTGCACGTTGGTTGTGTGGACTATGTAACCGCAATGAACCGTAGATTTAGTAAGTGTCAATGCATGTATATCGCGTTACGTCAAATGCAGTACCCTGCAGGAATACAAGAACGCTCGCCCCAAAACATGCACGCCCCGAGCCAAATCCGGCGACCTCGGAAAGGTCGCCACCATGGTATTCCTAACGTAGCCTCAGTGAAACTATGCCAAAAATGTACTTTATTCCTAAACGTAACTTCAGTAAACTATGCCTAAAACTAACTTTATTCCTAAACGTAACCTCAGTGAAACTATGCTCAAAACTGACTTTATTTCCTAAACGTAACCTCAGTGAAACTATGCCTAAACCTAACTTTATTCCTCAAAGTATCCTCAGTGAAATTATGTCTAAAACTAACTTTATTGCTAAACGTAACCTCAGTGAAACTATGCCTAAACCTAACCTTATTCCTAAACGTAACGTCAGTGATACTATAATGCCTAAAACTAACATCAATGAGTTACTCCTAACCTTAACCTCAGTAAAACGAATATAAGAGTACACCGCTGGTGGCGACCATGCAAAAAAATGGGGGCGACTGTGTTTTGGGCGAGTTTTCCGGTTATCCCTTGGAGCTATGCATTGTAAAGCTTGAAATACGTCATCATCCATCACACTAGAGGATTCCCCGCAGTGAAGTGACTTCATTACATACAATACTGCCAGTGTTATTATGTAATAATATGCTTTAATAATACGTGGAAACTACAAACAGTTAATGCATTGAGCACTTTTATTAACTTTTGTCACTTTGTTCTAAAAATAGATGACTTTGGACATTATCTTTGTTGTTTTTTTCTTTAAAAAAAAAAAAAAACTTTATTTATAACAATCATGACATACAATACAATACAACACAACACAAATCAAACACAAACAAAGAAGTTATTAATACATCAATAGAACAACATCAGAGCCAGATTTACTAACAGAAAACATTGAAAACATGAACACAAAAGGACAGTTCTCGCAGCTTTCTTATTTTTGGAGTCATAAATTGTTTTAATGTACTGCTTGGCACATTATCTGTGTTGCACCTGTGCAGGTGTGGTATTATGCTCATAGACACTAGACAAGTGTTGCCGGATTTTGTAAGAGAAATAGGTGTCCAGGTCTACGAAAACAAGCCCAACCACTTGAACCCATCGGCCATTTGAAAATAGCTGATCTACAAGCTCACAAAGTGACATGTTGTGAGCTTGTAGATTTGCTATTTTCAGAACTATAGATATAAATATTTGGAATATCTTTGAAACATTTTAACACAAAGCTTGTATGGGGGGTTCCTGGCACAACATTATTTTCAGATGGGGGGTCTGTAGCCTGGGGGTTCTTGACATGAAATTGTTTGAGAACCACTGGTTTAAACGACATTAGTCAGCAAGCCCAAATAAGCAAATGCACTTTAGAAACAAGCCCAAAACACAGCAACCCGCAACTACCAATATTTACAAGCGACTCTACAGAAAGTCACTTACTTATAATAAGCAGACATGGCAACACTGATCATAGAGGGCAAGTTATGAAGTATTGACTTGATTGATCTAACATTTGTCTTATTTGACACATTGTATATAGTCCGTCATTTATATAAACTGACTGACAGTCACTAACTGACAGTCAGTTTATGTAAATAACCACAATGTAGATATCACCACTCACCAGTATTCTCATGAATGTGATCTGATTTAGCTTTAGAATGCTTAGTTATCTGAGGCTTTACTACGAGCCATGACTAATATTGTGCTATAATAACTCAAAAGCCTTTAGTGTTACTGTAAAAGTAGTGCAATTTCTGAACTTTTAACTGGGGTTGAGCCTTTTATTCTTGGATTCAATGCCTCCTTGATTGCTTTACACACTATACAGTGTGTGAGCTTTCTCCAAATCAGATGACGCTAATTAGTTTGGTGATCATGAGCATGGAGACCACATTTTCCTATCTCCTAGACTCCTACTACTAAATATTTACATGTGCTTATCACTCCAGTCAACCACACCGCATCCCTGCTCATTATGTTGTCATTGAGATGCTGTTCAGACTGTGCTGCCATGGTATATGGTAGAGAGAATCAGGAAGACACACTAGTGTTTTTCCTTGTGGTCTGATTACATATAATGTTATAGACTTTTGCTGTTGCGATTTAATCCGATTAATTTAAAGTTTTTAATTTGGTCATACATTTTTCAGAACTTGAACACTTATTCAATTAATTGCCACCTCAGAATTATGAACTACTGTAAATTCCAATCCAGATGCAGATTTGGAAATATTGCAGTTGTGCGATTCAATATTGCAGTTTTGTTCAGCCCTATTTGTTGCAAAACATTTTCATTCACCAATATTTGAGAGCAGTACTTTAGTGAATCTGCAGTAGAGGACAGTGTAGTCATTTCTTCTGTATTCACCAATATTTGAAAGGTGTGAGTTCAGATTAACTGCACCTTGGCTTTTAAAGATGAGTGCTCTGACCAATCACAACAGTTCCTCTTCCACCCATAAAGTCATTGAACAATGTTTCCCAAACATTGGGTCGTGACCCTTTTTGGATTGGGGACCTGTTTTTACGGGGTCACAAGTAAATATCCAGTTTAATTTCTTTTCCTACAATTATTTTATTTATTTCCTCCCCTCACATTTAAAACAAGATTTGAGGTGTTTTCCATTTCCTTGGAGATAAAAAATAAGGATGGTCAAATTATAATTTGCAAAGTGCCTTTTGATCAGTGCTCCTACTGGACTGATCAATGTGATAAATATGAAATGAACTTACCTTGAGGAACATTTCCCAGCCTTTAATCTTACACAGGAGAGCCTTGTCTAACAGTGTAACAGCCTGAAGAGCCTTCACCTCATTTAAAAAAAACAAAAGCTTTCCCTCTGCTTTCTAAAATTCTTTTGTTGTATGTTAATGTGTCCTTGTGCTCAACTTGCTAAACCAAATTCCTTGTATGCACAAATGCACTTGGCCAATAAAATCAGTAAGGGTTTGGCAGGGGATAAATGTGATTGTCTAAAGTTCAGATAGGTGCAGTCGGAAAGTGAGGAAGAAAATTCCCCTCCAGCCTGAGCCATCTCAGAGAATCTGAGAAAGTCTTTCTGTGGTTGCGGAGTGCGCTTGGTTTCCCCTTTCCAGACTCCACAATTTATTGCTATCTGGAGCAACCCAGCTTTTGTCACTTTTGAGAAGTCAAAAAGAAAGGAACACATTAGTTTGACTAATAATTGGACAAAATGTAGAGTTTGATGGGAAGCTACTGTATAATGCCATGTGCTGTAGTGTTCTATGATGGTTGGTGGTGCGGAGTGTTAGCTTAAACGGTTTGTGTGGAGGTCTATTAAGTTGCTCAGTTTTAGTGCTGTTGATGCAGCTGAAATGGCACTTAATCAATATTTTTCAGCCAGGGTTCAGCTTCCAGTGAGTATTTTGCTTGCAGTCTAAAAGCGCTGTTCCTCTGAACTTTTTGCCTGTTAGTTTAATTCCAACTGACCGATGTGCAGTCTTGCAGCATATCTGGAAGGTGTATCATAAAGATTTTTGACTGTACTAAAAATGCTGATGTGGTGTTTTGCTTCTTTCTTTTTAGTTTTTTAACCCTTTCTTTGTGTTTTACGTTTTTGACTCTAATTTTGAAGGACTTTGTAATCAGTTTCGTGAAACGCGCTCTACAAATTAAGTTCAATCGGCCCATTGAGGTATTTTTAGTTGCAAGCTTATTATGAGTTTTAGGTTCATTGTCATGAAATGTTTTAATTAAAACAAATTTGATCAAAGTAAGTAGATTTGAAAAAGCCAGTATAATTCATTTTTGCCCAATAACAAACAGATGCGGCCTAGTGTTACATCAGAACAGCAGAACTAACTTGCATATCGCCGCTGTCAGGCAGAAACCTTGTATGTTCAAAATAGTTATTTTTCAGGAAATGCAAAAAACAAAGCTGTGTGTTCAATGGATCAAATGTAGTTATTATTTAGTCACAAGCTCTTGTTAAATATTTATAAAAAACACAGACAGGCTTCTTCTAAATTAGAAGATCTACACATGGCAAAGTTTTGATATAAAGCGTCCTTGGGTTCATGAAAGGCTCTATTATAAATAAGTTCAAGCTAGTATTATTATTATTATTACACGCTCTCAATGCGTTGTGATGCGACACATTGTGAACATGTAGATTGACTGTTTTTGAATAGTAGGGCATTCATTTACGGGGGGAAAAAAGTTAGAAATATGAAAATACAAATACAAGCTTTCTGCCCAACAACAGCGAACAATATAATTTATAGAGGCAAGTTGTAAATACTAGCACGTTATACATTTTTACATAATACTACACACGCCTGATTATTTGTAGTCATTTTCTGTCAATTGAATACCCAATTAGCCGAATGGTTTCACTCCTGTTTGTCAGAGTACACAGTAAAATCCCACTGTTAATTTAACCCTGAACACTACTGCTAAGGACTCGGAAGTTAAATTATCACAAAGAAACTGTCTGTTGTCACTTTGTAGGTTCATATTGCTAGCTTCCATTGAAAATGACTTGTATCCTAATGCGTTGTTGCCAGTTTCCACTAGTGTGAACACAGCATCAGACCCAGAGTCAATGACTTCACTCCACATAGAAGACTAGATTTGTCTCTGATGGAGCACGAGCTTGTGGCACACACTTGAAAATGTGCCGGTTACTTTGATCAAACTCAAGGCAACGTCATGTGCGTTGATTATTAACCCAGCGTTTGGTTTCACGAGAGTGTATTTAACATTGGAAGCTTAATAAGAAGAACTCGGGGACGTAAACCAGGCATTTAATGTAAACACATGCCATTTGTAAGACTCGGGGAGTTTACATTGGCCAGCAAGCAACTCCAGTGTGGTTTCACATGTGGCTGTATGAGGAGAGCGGAAGGGGGCAGAGGAAGCTTGGATGCTTGCTTAACATTTCCGCTCAATCATAGCCCAAGATCATATCCCCCTGTCAAGATCATATCCCCCCGTCACACACGCCACACATTCTTATATGTAGACGCCACACGTTGCCCTACCTCCAGTCCCGATCCCATTCTTTTGCATTTTGCTTTGGGAAATGATAGCCTAAACCAGGGGGTACCAGACGTTTTTCAGCTCGAGACCCAGAAGAGGAATTTGGCTGGGACTGAGGGACCCAAAATTACATGAAGAATTATGAACTGTATTGCGATCCATAAAAACGGGTCCTATGTTTGTGAAACACTGGCCTAAGCTATTGATAATGGCAAAAGAAGACATTGGGCAGACCAGCTGTAGCTCTGATGATATCGTTAACCGTGTGGTTTTGCATGAACTGGTTTGCATGGTGGAAATGGTGCGACCGAGCATAATGATATGCACTATGTAGGCTACCAATTAAATTCTCTAAGTGAAATATTGCTCCAAGGTGTAGCCTACTTAGACCTAATATAGGCCATGCCAAGCATTATACAACAAGATCAAAATGCAATTCACCACTCCAGTACCTTTAAGCATCTGGGCTCAGTTCAGTGATGAATGAGGAGACATAGTGCTCATGTTGTTTTGTCTTGGGATGAAATAATGACAAACTGATGTGGAATTGGTCCATATACTGTATGTTGTTACTTTATATATTGTATATCCATTATTATTATTTTATGTTTTTGCTCAGTTGATGAAAATGTCAAGGTTGACACTTTGGCTTGACATTGTAATTTCTTGAACAAAGAAAGCCTTCCGGATGAATCGCGAGCAGTAGTTATTTAGTGCTGCAGAAGAGAGTAGAAAGGAGAAGAACAAGGAAAGTGCATCTAAAGTCTGAATAATGAATGCAGACCATATTGTGGATGGAAAGGGATGTGGTTGTGTAATAGTCTGCCGAACATTTCCCTGCTAAATTGTTGGTCTGGCTAGACGTCTTGTTTCCAAGAAAAGTTGATGAAAATTACATACATGTACGGCGTCTAATGACTAACTTTTAGGGAATCTGTAGTCTGTGGAAGCTAAGGTATATTATTATATTAGACTGGTACAGACGTTATTATAGTTCTTGGCAATGTTTAATTTCTAGCAACCCATTTTGGTCACCTTGCGATCGGTACAAATTAGTCACTGTGTAGTAACATCCTCTGGTACCACAGTTAAAGTCTTAATCTGTTGATGGGAGCAGATACAGGGAGGAGAGACAGAACAGACACAAGAGACACACTGTTGTGTCGGACTGACAGTGTGACTGTGATCTTGTTGTCCTAGTCCAGTGTTCTTTGTCTTGTCCTGTGTTTTTCTTTTCTCTTTCTCCGGACTGCGCCCTGGGTCAGTGTAATAACTGGATAACTGGCTCACTACATATACAGTACAGAACCTATGAACCTAGCTATTCTATTATTTGCGTTTACCCACTTAGTTATTACAGGCTTTAAATTACTGATGATTATTTATCAAAAGTATCATTGTATAAATATTTTGTGAAAGCAGTAAGCACCAATAGACATCCCCAAATGTATTGTCAAAAATATTTGATATTTGATTTTGTCCATATCACTCAGCCCTAGTAACAGGCTAGTAAACGTCATAACAGAGCTGTAATTATACACATCTCATATTCCAGTTTTATTCTTTAAAAAGTCATGTCAGGCTGCCTTGGAAACAGTGCCCAATATAGCTCAACAGGAAGTGCTGTAGTGTTCTGTTATGGAGAAGTAGTGTGGTGATCAGGATGGTAACCGTGTCCACAAAGCTTGGCATTGGATGCTGCAACGTGGAAGCCAGCAGGGCTATATAGGCTTAGCTTACATTAAAATATGACATAATCTTTATATACTGTAGGCCGAATGAATAATTAACATGACTGGAGAAGATTTAACTTGACTTGACAGAAGGGTTAACCACATGAACCCTAGCATCCCTATTCTGGGCATCATCATAATAGGCAAACGTTCTGCACAAATGGATGAAGATGAGCTCAGAAAAGGAGCAGTCCACAAAGATTCTGTGAGAACAGCTGATCTATAAGCTCACAGTGCGTTTGCGATTAGAGCCCGACCGATATATCGGTATCGGCAATTATGCAACCATTGTATCCCCGAATTTGTAACCACTGTCAAATGGCGTCCCTGTTTTGGGCATGTCATAGGTAAAAATCTATTCAAATAGCAGATCTACATGCTCACTTTGAGCTATTTTTGAAGAATATTCAATAGGGATTCAGTGTTTAAATAAAATGAATTCTAGTTAAATGTTCTCAAATAGAAACTTTAATCAAGTTTTTCAAATTGATTAAAGATTGGACAAAACATCGGTAATTGGTGGTCTAGGACCCTCCAAAATAGCCATACTCTCAACTACGATCAGCTATTTCCGTTACTTACACAACAAAGTATATAGGGTTTAAGTGATTTAAGCCAATGGCTCGATTATCTCTCAGTATTTGGAAAAATAGAGCCTGCCATGTGCTTGTTTCTGCTGCTGCCTGAGACAGGCTGATGTTGTGAATCTGAAACCCAAGCCCACGCCTTGTCATTCCTCTGCGGTGTCTCCCACCACAGCAGTGGGTGCGGCACGTGCATGAAAGAGACGGCAGAGAGACACTCACTTTCACCCTCTGTCATTTGGCCTTTTTGTGAACACCATCTACCAACACGCACACCTCCCTCCTCCTTCCCACCCCACCTTTGTGCTGATGCCTCTCCCTTCACCCACTCAAACGGTCTCCACCTCGCGCTCCCTCCCTCCCTCCAGTCTGTGTACTTCTCCCTGACGAGCACGTTTTGTGTGCAAACTGTCTTCCCTTGCTGAATCTCTCCTCATCCCACAGCTATGATTTAGGCGTCAGGGTTGCTCTCACAAAACTCCCCAGCCCTGGATTAGGTTACCCTGCCATTACTCACTCGTTCCCCCTGCGAGGGTGCTCCGTGTCAGGCATAAGTGGAGCTTGACTGCCTGCCTCTGCTGCAGTGCCTCCCCTGGCCTGTGGACGGGCGCAGTTCAACCACAGACGCCCCTGGTCTGTGGAGGAGCTCCAGCCGTGGCACAGCCTCCCAGAACATAACACAGTCGAGTGAACAGGAGCCTTGCAGCTGTACTCCTTGCTCCGCTCCGGAGTGGGAAGCATTGCAAACTCCTGAGTGTTGATTAACTCAAGAGCGTCTACAAATGGACCCGAGTTAAATTAACCGAACCGGAGGCAGACCTGTCCTACAGGCCTATTCGATTGTCTCCAGCCTATAAGTGGAAAACAAAACACATCTTCAATCTCTCACGGAGTTACAGCTTGTCGTTAGATCATTGTTTTTGTTTTTTTTGTTTGTGTACATGCCCTGGTTGATGGGCAAGTCACTCAGAAATATGGCTCAGCGAGGCTGTTAGTTGGCACATTGGCTGTGGACCACACAATGGGCCCGGCCCCTCGCATGCGTCACAAATCAGCTGGTGATTTGTGGACCTCATCGTTTTATGGTTATGTAATGTCGGCTCCCCTGACGAGTAAAACGTCTTGTTAAACCCCAGCGCCACCCTATTCCCATAAAAGTGAGTGATGCAGGCAGCAGAAGAGGGCCCAGGCAGCCACCCTGTTAAGGATGGCTTCCCCGCTATATACTGTACACTTGTGTGTGTGTGTCCTGGGACAGTGTGTGTAGTAGTGGTCTAGTGGGCCAGGCCAAAGCATGACGCAGCAGGAATTTCACCGGCAGGGCTTTATCGCTTGATTAATGGAGGCTGAGTGAAACTCTTAAATCTGCTGAAGAATGGTGGGATCCTGTAGGTCTAATATATGGATGCTAACGAGATGGAGAGCGATGGAGAGTGCTCTCTCTCTCTCTGTGTGTGTGTGTGTGTGTGTGTGTGTGTGTGTGTGTGTGTGTGTGTGTGTGTGTGTGTGTGTGTGTGTGTGTTCTTGTGTTGGTGCCCACTGCCCATGCCTTCTCATAGTGTGTTAAGTTTTATGGCAGTTGCATCTCTGCTTGGATCCTCTCCTATAAAGCCTTTTTCATCTGCTCCCGTTAAGTAGCAAGCCCTTTTCTGCTTATCGCCATGCTTTCAGCTCTCTTGTGATTTATTTATCCATGACATATGGTCTTCCTATACGCTGTGTTGTGCAGTAGGATATCGCGGCCACAGTCGTTAGTAAATGGGCCCGGTCTGATGATCCTTTGTAATTGAAAGCGAAGCAGCCGCGTGGGCCAGTAGCTTGTACGCCACTCATCTCTCCAGTTGTTTTACAGTAATGAGACATCTGGGGCCGGGGAAGCGGAGTCGATTGTCGAGGAAGAAACGTTTCACGAGCCTGAGGGTCTTTAGGCCTGTCACTAGACAGACAAAACAGACTAAAACAACTGAGCTGACGGCTTGTTGTTTATTCACCCTTTGGCACTGTTCCATTTGCCACTCTAATGTTTCATTACATTTATTTCATGGGGACACTGATTACGTTTGGAGAATTTAGGACAATATTAAGGCTAGATAGAACTTTTTTCCCTTTTTGCCCTGAAAATAAAGCCTGCTCCAAATCTTTTCTATGTCCCATATCTTACCCCCAAGAGCTTTTTTTCTTTCATATCCATCTGATTAAACTCTACGTCACTGTGACTCAGAAGCAGAGTCTGTCCAGTATTCGATGTTTGAAATAGAACTGATGCCAATTCTGATGTTAGATTGACAAATATTTACTAACATGCCTGGTCTGCATTTTCTTTTACATCTTACGCCTGGGATGAGGAGTGCTTTCCTGTGTAGATTATGCCAATACATCTGCTGACATTTCTTTTTCTTTTCTTCTTAGTTAAATGAATCGCCGTTCCTTGGACTGTGCTCACAGCAGATACACAAATAGTGTAGAGATGACACGGCAAGAGAACTTACTCACTCAAGACATGCTAACTAAGTTTGAAACGCAGATGTTTTGTTTATTAATATTTACATGCCAAGGAACGTATCGGTCTCTTGGCCAATACGTCATGCTTTCTTGGGTCTAAGAGTGTCGTCACTTAGAGCTATTTGACCGTTTTTATGTAAGTACCACTTGGGGGGGGCATACTTTGTCTCTGTGTTAGCAACTCCTATTGGCTGGGGTGGCACCTATCTAATTAGGTATTATTATGCAATTAGTTCATGCACTTTGTGTCTCCTCCCCTCCTTTCTTTTATATTATTCTTTTTATTATTACCTGTCTCTTAACTGCACATTGGTGGGCATGTGCAATTAAAAATTTCACTCACATTACTTGTTATGTGATGTGATAATTGTAGTTGAATGGAAGGAGTAGGACCGAGGCGCTTTGTCCTCACGGTGGGGGCTCCTCACTGGCAGTTGAGCCAGAAGGGTACAACAGCAGTGGAAGTACAGAAATGTGTGGGGGGGACTAATTGGCATAAAAACTAAATTAATAAGGGAAAAAAGGGTAAAAATAATTAGGTACTCTAAATAAATGACATGAGACAGTACAAAATGGGCATTTCAGAGACAGTTTGAATGGGCACACATTAAATCTAACAAATGTATAAAACAAACTTTAATACAGCCTTCGTTCACATGTCAAAGATTTTTGTTTGTGAAAAATAAGTTTTAAAAGCCTTTTAGCCTGCTATACAACTACCTATCTGCAGTTGATAAATGTCATCTTATTTGCCGTTGGCAGTGCCAGTCAACAAGGCGAATATGGTACATTACCAATGTACGGCCGATATAGCGATGCATCCCTTAAAAAAAAGTGGGGGAAAAAAAAGAGTCAAGACTACTTCAAAACCATTTTAAATGGTGTGGAGAGGGGGGGGGGGGGGACAAGAGGGTCTCGTCTGTCAGGGTGGTATGGAGTGTGCTATTGCTCATGTTTTGTGTACAGTGCTGGGAAAAAGTGACTACACTACAATCCCTTGAAGGCCTTTGTTTTTTCCATCATAGTTTAGACTTACGGGTACCGTTTTCAGGGGGTGTGTACATGATTGATGAAAGAGTGAGCCTTGGGATGGCCATGGTGTCTGGAGAGTTGACCTGGGTCTCTTCATTCCCAGAGAATTATTTTTCCACTTCACTCAAAGTAGTAGTCAAGCCACCAGTGCAGCGACGGAGAACGCCCTCCCCTGCTAGCTTGGCAGCTTCCCACGAGTAAACATGGCAGGTGGGATGCCTTTAGCTGGAATACCTTGTGCTCAGGTATTCAAATGCAATGCATTCTGGGATAGATGTCTGGCTTCAGATTTAGTGAGACATTATTAAATCTGAATGAGTATTCTTTTTTTTGTTTTGTTAGACTAATGAAGGAACATGGATTATTGGATCAATTTGACTCAAATTAAATAAAATTGAATCAAAGTTTTCATAGTTTTACGGTTCAATGTAAATGTTGGAGGTTCACCATTATTCATTTGTTGGGTAACTTACTACTGTATATCAATGCAAAGTATATTTAACAATGATGAACTTTGAGAAGATAAAGTGTGACAATCCTTACTTTGCAGAACGTGAGGTTTCAGAAACACAGTTCAAGACAATAAACTATTGTACCAAAACGTTTTGATCAATCAAAAACATACCAAATGTTGTAGTTGTGAGGATCCTTTACTTAAAATATCTGTATTTCAATGATCCTACTAGTTCCTGCACTCGGTCACATGTGGTACTTAGCCTCCTGTGTTGCTGTCTCATCCTGTCTTCTTGCTCATGTCTTCCTTCAGCCCAGAGGAAGGGTGACCTGGCAGTGCCTTAAGGCCAGTCTGCAGCAACATCCCAGTTAGAGTTTGACACGCTAAGCCCAGAACAGCCCACCAGAGACCTCTGAATAACTGCTTTTCACAACCAGAAAAGCACCTCAGATGTTTGAGGAGGATTTGTCTTTATAGTTATGAATTGGTTTTCCCTTGTCTCAGAGCTTGGCGTTAAACAAACACTCACAACAAGGTCAGTTGGTAGAATACATTTATCTGTGTGTGTGTGTGTATATGTTTTTCTCAGTATGATGAAATAAGTTCTATAGTTGTCTCATGCTCTCTCTCTCTCTCTGGCTCTCTCTCTCACACACACACACATATGCACACACACGTGCGCGCCCACACCACACCACCATTAATTCATCTTTGATCCCTCCGAGGAAAGAATACCCTCACACTTTGGAGAAGGTATGAATCCGACTGACTAACCTTGGCATAGATACTTGCGAGGCTTAAGTTTAACGCCGTCCTGCTGTAATCCATTATTTGGTAGGTTTTCAGAGCTAGCGATAGCGAGGTTCAGCATGTACCTGTCAGTACTAAATGATTGCTCATTTCCTGCTGGGGGAGTGGAGTGTTGTAATGGCAAACAGCTGCTTCGGCCGGACCCTACCTTCTTCGTCTGTTTTGCTGTTCTCTCAAGCGAAATCCCCCATCTTCCCCCCCACACACACACCTCATGTCGTTCCAAGTCCAGCACATTCCTGTATGCTGTATTACTATACAGTGTAAAGCTTATTTGGCCATGTCATGTGCTACCTGCTGCTTTATGAGCTGATATCCCAATACATGCATAACTTACTCCGCTCGTCTACCTCAATGTTAGTGCTGTGCAATTGTCTAGAGTCTCTTGTCCCGAAATGTATGTTTTGTAATGTTGTTGCAATTATTATGTCCATGTGTATGTTATTGTTAGTCCTACATTAATTATTGTTTACCTTAAGTTGACGGTCACATTCCTTGGATGCACATCACACATGGCAGTAATGTGCGTTCTGATTGATGTCCTCACTCACCTTGATGATGCCTCTGTGACACATTGGTCTCTGTAGGCCCCATTAGCAGGAAAATAGAGCATCTATCTTTTATGATTAACGCTGTATTAAGGTTTTGTCAGTGAACTAACGGAGACTGCGAGTGTTCTCGGGTGTTTGTTCACTGACGGATGAACTTAGCATCCGCTCGGAGCGCACCGGCGCCGCTCCCATGCGTGTCGTCGAGCGCATGACAATCTGTTTTATTCTTCAGTTACTTTCTTCTTTGATTAGCTAAATGCTCCATCGATCCGCCAAGTTGAAGCGGCGCAAGCCGGGCCAGCCATATTTATCACATGTTCGGAGAGAGCATCACGCAGGATGTTGCCTCTCCTACGGGCCTGTCCCACTTTCATCGGAAAACGATAAACATAAATCTGTGGAATGTGTCCCTGTAATGTAAGTCTGTGTGTGTGTGTGTGTGTGTGTGTGTGTGTGTGGCTGGGGGGGGGGGGGTGGAGGGGCAGTAAGGCTGATCAGGTCTGCTTTCCCTAGGTAGTGGAATTAGAGAGCTATGGCTCTGTACGGTTTGCTGACATTTGAGGAAAAAAAGCCCACCTTCAGCAAAGGCAGACTTGCAAATCAGTGTCACAAGTGCAGGCTTGGTGTTTTTTCTTTTAAAGAGGGAGGGGAGTATGTGAAAGCTTCTTAGGGCCTCCTCAGCACCGCGGAAAGGGACCCGGGGTAGGACAAGCCGCCTCCCTGCCGAATAACAGCTAATTAACAAAGTAATTAAGATGGGAATCTCGGCTCAGAGACGGATTCTAAATTGTCTATATATTCCAATCAGACTTCAAAAGCAAATCCCTTCCATTCATGAAAGGAGGAGGGTGAATTAAATCGTTCAAAGCCTTTCCTTCCCATTATCCTGCCGCGTGTCACACAAGGGACATCTGTTGAAAAGAGCATGACAATGTTACAGCCAGTGAAGGCCCTTCACCGCTCCCATCACAAGAGACTGTTCATAATGCATTCGCTATACATATTTCAGCCCGGGCAAGTTTATTTCAATAAATAATGTCACCCCAAGGACATGCTTCGATTCAACTGTAAGCCGAACCATATTGTTATCTCATTCCTCATGTGGCGAATGATAGATTAACAAATATTTTATAAACAGTCCATTGAGCGTGTCCGTAGCTTTATCACCACTACGCACTGCCAAAATAACCTCTCCTCATGATGGATGTGTTTTTCTGTTTTACTCCTGTGCTGCCGGCTCAGTTATACAGGCATAACATAACACTGGTTCTCATCAGGGAATTTCATATTGTGGGTATATCGACAATATAGAGAATTATGCACCTGGTCCAATCCCGCTGTCTGATTCCGGCTGGCGGTTGGGCTTTTTGCTTGTCCGTGATGTTGAGTTTGTCAGTGGTCCATGATCCCTTTCCTGAACTACCTCTTGTAGTCGGTTATTTCATCTTACTTGGCCTGGTTGTACATTGCTCTTTCTCATGGGTCATGTAAACATCTTGGTCAGTGCAGTGGTTGGGAGTCCTCAGAATAGACACTCCATCTGCCAGTTCATTTGTCTTGGTGTTGCAGTCTCTGTTGAAATCATCAAGCTCAAAGAGCATTCGTCATGGTTTTAACTGGTATTCCTCTTCTGTGTGTGTGTGTGTGTGTGTGTGTGTGTGTGTGTTTAACCCTTGTGCCCAGTCTCGTCACGTGACAGGAATAGGGTCCTTGCAGTATTGGGACTTACTGGTGATAAGTGTTTCGCTGCCCAGTGTACAAAGCAAACCTCTGTTTCCTGAGCTGTCTTGTGCAATTTGTGTCGAGCTCAGCGCAGTGCCAGAACATTTCTCTCCACGTTTCCGAGGCTGTACTTGCAGAAAAGCATGCTGGGTGAAGACGGAGATGGGAAGTCTTACCATAGTTCATGATGAATTACAGGCCACCTTTTCATTTCCCTATTCCGTAATCTTATTCCTCACATACTGAAAAAAGGAGGTTACTTTCATGTGATTCACAACATGCATAAATTGGCCAAAAATGTATTAAGAAATTTCTGTCACTGTAAATATATTTAGTGCCATACAGCAGTGTCATCTCTCTCTCTCTTTCTCTCTCTCCTATTACATAACACATTTTTTTAATTTGATCAAATACAGTGTATATACTGTATTTATTTATATAGGATAACTTTCCATTTGAGTCCCAGGGCTTTAATGGCGTGTTGCAGGACAAACGCTGATGTAGGTAAAGGTCTGTTCAGTGTTGCCTACTGTCTAGTACACGTGCGCGCGCACACACACACACACACACACACACACACACACACACACACACACACACACACACACACACACACACACACACACACACACACACACACACACACACACACACACTGACTGTATTACCCTCTAAGTGAATATTTTCCTTTCTGCTCTAGTTTACCTATAAATGCCAGCCTTTTGCGCCGCTGTAGAAATAAGTCACATCACCCCAAATGGCTTCCTCTTCTCTTTCCTCTCAGGCAGGAAGGGGTTACTCTCCATGTTTCCTGTCCTATTCCCAGGGCTCTTGCTACGTTCTGATTGCCTTCTTGATGTTTAACATTCCCAGGCTCCTATAACCTTCTGGCTTGCTCGCAACGTCCAAGAGCCGTCCCAGGTGAACTGGTGGGCGAGCCTCCTGTTTTTTAAGGATGAAATCTCAGTTCTTTTCCCCCCTCTTCTCATTCTCATATGAGCAGGGGGACAGTGGGGGCTGAGAGGTGTGTGTGTGTGTGTGTGTGTGTGTGTGTGTGTGTGTGTGTGTGTGTGTGTGTGTGTGTGTGTGTGTGTGTGTGTGTGTGTGTGTGTGTGTGTGTGTGTGTGTGTGTGTGTGTGTGTGTGTGTGTGTGTGTGTGTGTGTGTGTGTGTGTGTGTGTGTGGTGTGGGGGCATTCTTTTTTTTTCATTGCATTCCTTAGTGCAAAGGGTCTATGGGAAAGCATGCATTTTCCCAAGTTCCCGACCCATGTTTGGTTTGCAATTGCCTTTCTTGTGAAACTGGGGGGAGAGTGGGGACTGAGGGTTGATGTAAGCCTTGATTTTAAGTGCGAATAAACAACGGGCTGAATTACAGTGTCTAATGGAATAGACGTGAGGTGAACTTGATTCAATCAATCTCAGTTGTGCATAGTTCGTAGTACTTGAAACAAATAATTCTTGTGAAAAATGTACCGAATCACGTTTGTCTTTATTTACCCTAGTCTGTGTCTCCCGTCGATCTCATTCCCACGTTTCGTGAATGCATCTTCGTCGCCCCACGCTCCTTTCCCACGCAGAAACCCCACCCCGCTCTCACGAGGCACCTGATCGACGGCCTTGTTATGTTGTTATCTTGTCTAAGCCAATGGAGTTTTCACATCAGTCATAAAACAAACCTGATCCAGATTGAGCGCACTGGCCTGCGCGGAGGCTGCGGTGTGGATATGACCCAGGAGCAGAGCTGGGCCAAGCCAGGCTATATTTAGTCCAGTGATGCTCGGGCTAATTGCCCTCCCAGGCCTAATCATTTCCAGGCTCTGAGGCTCAGAAACGACTGGAGGGGAAGGCCAAGCCCCCGCTAACCTCATGTTAAAGAGATGTCGACATCCACGGGACTGTCTGAGAGCTGCACAGACAAGACAAGGCAAATTAGCACAGTATGCTCTCTGGCCTATAACCAGCTTGGGTTTAGTATTACAGTCTATACTACTCTATATATTGTAGATATTATGTTGGCACAGTTGTTATACTGCAGAATCAGAAACGTAAACAATTTAGTCACAATCTGCCACTGGAAACAATGGTTTAGTTTGATTTGTCCAACTGTTAGTACTACAATATATTGTATTCTCCCCAATATGACTGATGTATAACAATAACAAGAACAATTTGATGTAATATAGAAAATGTTCAAATTTAAACAAAGTACGGGGAAATATCAACAAAGTACGGGAAAATATGTCGCCAAAATGATCTTCCCATTATTGATTCCAGTCTGTTTCCAGTAAATACGGCCAAACTGTATGACATGTACTACAGGCACATATTGTGTAGTGTAATTAATTACTATCGAGACAATAAATACAGTATGTATATTTAGTCGTAAAATGTTATGCTGCTCCTATGTTATCCAGCGCTGGGTAGTAGATAATATATACTGTCCTACACTGTAGCTAATCTACATTGTCCTGCACTGTAGCTAATATACATACACTGCACTCCACTGTCCTGCACAGCAGTTAGTTTCCTTACACTGTCTTCCACTGTAGCTAGCTTACACTGTCATGCACTGTAGCTAGCCTACTGTACATTTGTCATGCACTGTCACTAGCCTGCATTGTCCTGCACCCCAGGTAGCCTAGTTTGACAATG
The DNA here is from genome assembly GCF_963454915.1 of Gymnoscopelus microlampas. Lineage (NCBI taxonomy): Eukaryota > Metazoa > Chordata > Actinopteri > Myctophiformes > Myctophidae > Gymnoscopelus > Gymnoscopelus microlampas. Next base: position 29,268,012 of record NC_139959.1, on the reverse strand, counting down.
TACGGACAACTTGGACAATAGCTGCTTGAGTGCCCCCGCCCTGCCAACGTAGCTGTAATGTGATGTTTATACAGAACACTGGTATTTTGCTGTTTTTCTATGCTTGTGAATGTGCGAGTAGGCAACTGAGCATGCATGCAAATGTGTGGGGAGGTATTGTGTGTGTGAGTGCGTGCGCGTAGGGTTACACGGTTTCCTGTGTGGTTCCTGTCCTCAGGCTTGCCCCGGTGAAGCGGGGGGCACATGATAGCCGGGGGTCAGAGGGTGGGGGCTCTACGGTGAGAGGAGAGAAGGGAGGAGCCAGGCAGAATAGTGAGAGGTAGACTGACTGATGCTCTGCCGCAGGAAAGGGGCTTCCTTCCTGACCCGACTCTCATAGGCATGCTGGAAAACTGGACTCTGGTCTTTTTCCATCTTTCTCTCTCACTCTCACACACACACACACACACACACACACACACACACACACACACACACACACACAGAGGCTGAACCAGGTGAGCGATGACGAAATTGATGTGGGAAGACTTAAACACTTTAATAGGCTGTCGCCTAATAGGTCACTTGCAACATATAGCTGCACTGTAGCCTGGCAGTGATTAGTGGGATTACTCTGCACTAATCTAGGAGTAAATTAAACCAATTACTGTAGTCTACACGGTCCACTACAAGGAATCTACTCACTTTAGTGTTAAATCTATGCGTTAGAATAGGGCCCAATTAGGTCATACTTGAATGAATCATCTTAAAGAAGTTTGTAGCCTGAACGTACCTCCTCAAAAGCCCAACGCTAACATCCTTGTCATGTGCTGCGTTGTCGAGATGTGAGCTCAGTCAACGCCAGGAGCACGAGAGAAAGGGAGAGTAAGAACTGTTTGTCAGCTTTTTAAAACCCTGAAATTGATTCTTCTTCTCCGCTCTTTATTCTAATGACAAGCTAATCCCGCTCTCCTGTTTCCCTCTGTTATAAATAGACCCTCTCACCCCCCAACACCCCCCCCCCCCACCCCACCACCACCGGGTTCTGCTTGCGAAAATTAGCTCTCCTGATGAGTCTGTGCTCTCAGCAATCAATTTGCCACGCTAAGTCCCTCCAAAAAGGTTACCTGTGGCAACGGAGTTCCGACCACGCAGCCCCGACTACGCCCGCCTCTCCTGCCAATTTCTATTCAGCTAATTAAATAAATGGCCTCGTTTGAAGAGTCAGCTGAATGAAATGTCAAAATATTGATGTTAAATTGTTACGTGATTTCAGGGCATTTGTTATATGGAGAGGCGGATGGGCAGTGGAAAGCGGTGCATAGGATAAGTGGGCGTGCCTGGCCTGCCGCGGGGATGCTTTAATGATATTAGTAGAGATCTGATTATTTATGAGGCCGTAAGTTATTCGTGCTCGGCAGCATCCGGCAGCTATCCACCATCACAGCGGGTAAAGTGGTTGGTCCAACCTGTGATAGCCAGGTAGCTAATAACCCGCTGCCATGTGAGCGTTTTGGAAAATCAACTCTTCACTCCAGACTTCATTACCTGTAGCGCAGGGGGTCTCAATTATTTTCATGTCAAGGACCCCCAAATTGATACGAAATAAGCCACGGAAAGAGACAAGATCTTAGTTGTTATTCTACTGTCTACTGTGGGTGGCGAGAGTGAAACCTATGATATGAATAATCAATCATTCTTATACAGTAAAGTGTTAAACCTGGCATCCCTATTTTGGGCATGTCAGAGGCAAACATGTTCAAAAATAGCTAAAAAGCAGATCTACGAGCAGATCCACAAGCTTGTAGATTGTCTATATATTCGCAATTTTTGCTTAAGTGGTTAAAATGTTGCTTATTTATTTAGCTGGGGACCCCCTGGAATCCCCTCAAGGACCCCACGTTTGAGAACCACTGCTTTTGGCTGACCAGGTGCAACAATAAACCTCATTTAATCCTTTGTCGGAGACTTCGATGAGGTCCTTTGGCATTCGCGTGCCATACTTGGGATTAAACCGCCGTTACGTTTAGCCTGCTACCTTTTGACTTGCCTCTCCTCTTTCACCGTCTCCTTTTTACACCGCTGCGGCAATGCTAATGGCATGTTTATTTTAGCCCTCCTCCAGCCACCCTGCAGCTGACCTGCAGGATCGTATCTGAGGTGTGCAGGAATGCTGCCTGCTGTAGCCATGGGTGATATTGTTTTTCTTGCGCCCCCCCCCCCCCCCCCCCTTCCTCTCCCCAGACCTCACCTTCAACCACTCCCCCCCCCCCCCCCTCTTACTCTCCCTCATGCCTCCTCCCACTCACACCTCCCTCCCTCTCTCCTTGGCCAGTCACCTCCATGTAATGATATCCAACTTCACAAGACGGGCCGCTGGGGAGAGGCTGCTTGTGTTTTTACTGCTTTAGGCCCGTGTAACAACCTTCCCTATCGGTGACCCCCGTCCCCGTCCCCTCGCTCCCTCTCTGTGATGGGAGTCAGAACATGAGCCAGCCTCTGACCTTTGACCTTCTGAGCTCCTCCTATGAATGGTACTAAAAGTTGTTGTCAACTGGTTAAAGTGAAAAACACTTGTCTTTGAGGATTTTGTATTGAACGATGGATGCTGGATATAGAGATGGGAAGAGGATTCTTTTGGATGGACTGTGTGTGTGTGTGTGTGTGTGTGTGTGTGTGTGTGTGTGTGTGTGTGTGTGTGTGTGTGTGTGTGTGTGCGTGTGCGTGTGCGCTACTGCTGCTGGCCAGTGGGCAGGTCTTGCGGAGTGTCTGGCAGGCTGCGGGGTCTCTGGGTTTCTCTGATAGCAGTTCTTCCTTTTGAAGGCCTAGAACGGTCGTACAGCCGCGGTCTCGTCCAGGGTGTGATCTCAGGCCAGGCCCTAATGAGCCAAAGCTCCAGCTGCCTGCCAGGTCCCAGGCAGAATAAAGATACGCCAGTGGTTGAGCACACCATCAGACATGGGGCGCTGTGGGGTTTTTGATAGTTGATAGCCCCCAGTGCTCTTCTTCTCCTCTGGCTTGCTTTCGTTTGCCCCGAACGGGGACCGCCTGATGCCGCCTCGGAGAACGAGGACCACCCTTTCTCCTCCTCCTCCTCCCCAGTCGTCTCCCTTGATCTGTCTCAAAATGCCCCCCCCCCACCCCCCCTCTTCTTCTCAGCAGCTCGTCAGATCTGCGGGGCCAGATTTTTATCGCTCCCCTTGTGCGAGTCCTGTGAGGGGGGGGAAACCTTCAGGGTCTCAGTGGGATCAATTTAAAAGGGAAGCGCTTGTCTCTCCTCCTCTCCTTTGGCCCTCTCGGCTGATTGGGTCTGCTCACCAGGAACACACGGCGTTTGATCTCCCCCCACCACCACCGCTGCTTTAAGTTTTTGTCGGAGCTTGGCTCTATTAAAAGACAAGAAAAAACGCTCATCCAAAAGTGTTTCTGTTCCACTTCCTGAGAGAAATGTGTCCCTTCCTCTGTACCTGTGAGGCACGTTCAGTAAACCCATTGGGTGGTACTATAATCCACAGGGTGAAAGGGAGCGAGTTCTTCCTTTCCCTTTGAAGATGTAAGAGTAATAGCATCTCTTCAGGTGGAGGTGTGCTGAAGAGGACGTTTTTGCCAGCCAGCTCGAACAACAGTTGAGAAGTTGCTTGGAGCCAACGATGCATAATTCACATGCTGTGGGTCGGCGGCCGGCCGTGCTCCCTCGCTGCAAAGAGGAGGAATGGGAGAGATGCTGCTGCCTGTGAGTGTTCCCATGCTGAGCTCTGCTTAAAAAAAAGAAAAAGAGTCTCTCCGCTTTTGTATGACATGAAAAAAAAAGACCGACAGCAGGAGGGAGTTGACTAGACGACATCCAACTACACACAACCCACAATGGAATGTGCCCAGAAAAGATTTCCTGTAATAAAGTCAAGTTAGTTGTATCTAGCAGTGTCTGGAGCATGGTTATTATAAGACTAAAACTGAATAAAGCCTAAACTAAAGCTAGACGATTCCTAAAATTAATCTACTCACTCATAAAACGCACTAAAACTAATGAATATTTCAAAATCTGGAGACGGTGAAGACAAACCTCTTTCCCACTCGCATGAAATGCCTGTAATTTACTGGGATAATTCATTTTGGTGTCCTGTGGGAACAGGTGCTGATTTAGATTGCTGGTATATTTCGTACGGTCTGAGCCTATGCCGGTGATTTACGTTAATTATTTAGCCAGCAATATATTGGTATTCCAGTGGAAAAGGTAATAGAGGTTGGAAAGGGAGTTCAGAGACTGTTCAGAGCGACACTTCCTAATATGCATTTCATATAATGCATTATAATTGGCTTACAACACTGTATAATTATATTCATACAAACTCCCAATTCATCATAATGCTATTTACCAACAATCTTAAAACGTAAATCATTTTTCTATGACTTATTCAAAGAATATTCAAAGAGACACTGAAAAGGTATTTGTAAATTAATATTGTAAAAACTAATTCAAAATGAAGATCATAATCAGAATCAGTACATATTAACTACAGAACATCAATGTGTGTGTGTGTGTGTGTGTGTGTGTGTGTGTGTGTGTGTGTGTGTGTGTGTGTGTGTGTGTGTGTGTGTGTGTGTGTGTGTGTGTGTGTGTGTGTGTGTGTGTGTGTGTGTGTGTGTGTGTGTGTGTGTGTGTGTGTGTGTGTGTGTGAGTGATATGATCTTATACTCTCTCCTTCATCATTGTACATTTCTGATCTTATGCTACATCATGAACAATCCAGCTTTCTCAGCTCATACATTGACGTCAAGCTCCGCATTTAGAGAACATGACTTTTTCATAAATGTGTTTTTCATCTGATTGCTGCAAGACCAAAGTGCTTGCAAAGTGCTTTGGAGTGGCTTTAATTGGTGAATATGACCTGCTGTGGTACACGGAAGTCTAAAACTTTAGATTTTGTATGATGAAGGTTTTTTACCGTGTGGCACCTCGGGGGAGTAGCCGTGTGTGTGTGTGTGTGTGTCAGGGTCCCCACGGTCATGAAATTCCTGGAAATATTTTGAAATTAAAAAAAAAAAAATCCAGTACTGGAAAAGGTTTGGAATTGATCAAAGGTCCTGGAATTTATCAAGGGTCCTGGAAAAATATTTGGCTATGCATTGTTTTTGGCTATTGATTTTTTTTTAATACAGAGTATTTTCATAAACATGTATAACATTACATGAAATATGTAACATAAGTAGTTTTTCGCCGAACATGCTGTGTAACACCCCATCCACACTGCCAGCGATGCGACGCATGTTACATGTTTTTGAATGAGACCGTCCTGACCTACCGCGAGCGACAACGAACCGTGCAACGACGTCGTCCACCCCTCCTATTTTCGCTCGCAGGGTCACTATGCCCTAATTTTGCACGAAATGTTGAATGAAATTTTACTATTTTATATTCTATGCTTTATTTTTGCTACACTGCCTATCTTTGGGCATTGTACATAGGAGTAAGAGACACATTATTGCACTGAATGATTGTTTTATAGGCCTGGAAATTGGAGTAAATATTCTGGAAAAGTTTTGGAAAAGTTTTGGAAATTCATTGCTAAAAATGTGTGTGTGTGTGTGTGTGTGTGTGTGTGTGTGTGTGTGTTCCATCTACTGGATATAGTCTTGCCTATTCATTTCGGTAAAAATGGCAGTCACTCACTTTTGACCAGAAACAGTAAAGTGTATCAAAGTTCACTAAACCACTCAAATGTCAACTGTGGGGAGGAAATCATAAGGTCTTGACTTGAGGCAATCGGATGAATAACACAATAGTTATGATTTGGGAAAGCTGTAAACTTGAAGAACCCTAACCCTCTTGGGTGCATGCAAGGTGCAACATCCAGTTGCCTTCTCTAGAAGGCGAAGCATGAATCAAAGTAGTTCAGACAGAAAGCTGAAAGTCCATGTTGGCTTCAGAGAGAGTCCAGGTAGACTTGGAACAGCTCTATGATGAGGGTAAATGAAGAATTCTGAAAAACCTCTGAGTGACGCCTGATGACATCACGTTGGAAGCTGTAAGATGCTCTTCAGGGCTTCTTCCAGGAGGTGAACCTCTGTTGTATGTTTGCCCTTTAGCCAGAGAAGGAAGCCTTTCCAGGCAAGCCTCATAAATGCTATGTACACGAGCATGTGCTGCTACTTTGTTGTACTTTCTGCCTTCTATCACATCAGCTACTGACCCTTAACACAAGACTCCACACAGAGGTCCCCCAACCCTGCATCTTGGAATGATTTCCCTAGAATGGAAAGTAGATTGCAAATCCCGATGACAGTGTTTTTGAACTTGTCGTACTATTTCACACCATTTCTTTTACCTTGACGTAATGCCTGGTTAAACCTGCAGATGAATTTAAGTTTGTATTTATTTTTAAACAACACAATGTGTATGCAGATACAAACACATTGCTTTTATTACCTTTTATAAATGTTTTAGTTTCCTTAGGTTCAAGATTAAATACGATATTGACAGTTTGTGTGCTTTTTTTGAAACAATGAATACACTAATAGGGGGAAATAACAAAATGTCCTATAAATATGAAAAGCTACTCCTGTGGGTAGACTTAGACTATCATAATGTATTGACCCTATGAGCAATTAAATACGTTTTTTCCCACTCAAATGGTACCGACATTGGCCTGGCCCATGGACTAGGTAACTAAAGCTGACTAAGCTGTCAAACAATTGTAGTGGAGAGAAGTGGTGGAGTAGTAAAAGTACCTCAAATTTGTAATTATGTAAATGTACTTGGTTACCTTCCACCAGTGGGTCGGAGGGTGAAGAACTGGTTGAGCCACCTGGATGTTTCTAGTTTGCTGTTACATGGGGATTGTGGTGCCATATAAAAGGGCTGATGAAAGAGGTGAGTCAAAAATGATTTGTCTCCTCGCAGGTCAGCGGGTCAACACCACACACACTGACCCCTCTCTCTGGGGACTGTGCCAGTCACGATTTGGAATTAAAATTCCTGGGTCAATTCAGTCAAACCAGGTTAACCACTTTAACCCTATTTAAAAAATAGCTCACAAGTTGTGAGTTTGTAGATCAGCTATTTTAGCATATTTCAGAGTTGCCCTTTTTTATGTTAAATTCTTTTGAAAATGTTTGCCTGTAATGACCAAAAAAGGGATGCCATGTTGAAAGTGGTTAAGTGACAGGGTTTTTTTCTCTCTTATTTTCTAGTTATAGGGAATTAAAACAGAATGCTGACATTTTAGTTGTTCACTGGCTGGGTGGAATCGAGAACCCAGCCTTTTCGGATGCGTTTTCACTCAACGAAGCTGGCAGAGATAAACATTGAAATGTTTGCATGAAGTTTAGACCTGATGGGTGTTGCTGCATAGGCAAAGCTCCGTTATTTTCAGCTCCTCTCAAGTCCCTTGTTGATGACATCACTAGTGTAGCGCTGCACTAATTGCGGTTTAATGGTAGGCTAGAGAGTGGAGGGCTGTAATTTCCCCCGCCCCTGCCCCGGAATAGAGACGACAGCTTTTCATGTGGTCTGGTCTAATTTGGGATGGAGGCGTGCAGCTGCGGGACACCTTGCACTTTTGTCCTTCTCATTCTGCCCTAAGATTAAAAGAAAGAACCTGTGAAATGAAGCTTGTTCATTAAGTCAAAGGCCACGTGAGGCTTGCTCAGGTTTACGATCAACTGTATCGTTGTAGGTTATTTTATTGGGAGTGCCCTGGTGCCTCAGCCAGTCAGTGAGTCCACCGTGTTGACGGCAACATCCCGGGTTCGCTTTCCACCCATCAGGACCTGTTAACATGTCACCTATCCCACATGTCTGTCTCTTTTCACTGTCTTCTTGTAAATCAAGCAGAATCAAGTATTTTTTTTGGTGCAGGCTCTCAACATTGCAGTTTACAGAAAGAGTTTAATGGGGAAGCGGGAATAGAGGAAAGGAACAAAGAATACAGTGAAATAACAGGAAGGCACAGTCAAATCAAATATAAGTCCAATATTCATTAGATGCATGATTAAAAAATAGCATTAGATGAATAGCACTGTGGAAAGCAGAAATGCTACTTGTGCATGTGGAACACATCCAGCACCAGCAGATAAAAAAAGCTATTAGGTATTTAGAAATACAGTTTCATATGCAAAGTCACATTGTAAGAAAATGTAAAAACGGAGCATCAGGTATAGAAATCACATCAAATAGAAGCAGGTATAAAAATACCAGTTTCATGTGCATCAAGAAGAAACCTCAGTATAATACCTTTTATTAAAACAGAACATTGACCCTTAGAGCATGCCCAATCGATTGACTTTGAACTAAAGCTCTGGTGATATCCTTGTTCCTCCTAGAAGCAACAAATATCTAAAGCAAGAGGGAAGAAAGGAACCCATTTTCCCGGACACCTCTCCGCCTTTGGAAATGTAATCATTTTGAATGTGAAACAACGTATGTCATTCCCAGCCTACGGGGATGGGAGGCTGTAGAGTTTATATACTGTAGGTGGAGGCTGTAGTATGCAGAATGGCATTTGGTGCGTCATTATGAATGTATGTCCAGCGAGGCAGTGCATAATGACATTCATCATCCACCCAGGCAAACGCACGCGCACGTACGCACACATGCATGTACAGATACGTGCAAACATACTGTAGCATAGCAAACTACCTGCCTGTTCTTTATCCCATCTGCTATATCGAGGCCTGTATAAACAGCAGGTCTGTTTGAAGTGGAAAGCTTTAATCACAAGTGTAATCATTTACATTGCTGGCTGGTTACTGGGCCTGATAGAGAGGAGACCGTGGCAGTTGCAGTGACTCTCTGACCATGGGAATGTTGAAGGTCTGGAGAGATCAGCCTGATATAGCCTAGCAATGGACTGGACGATGGGTGACGAATTACTGAGGCAGAAATTAATTTGGCTATTACTACTGGCATGTGTTGTTTTATTCCTAGCTTTGCTGCTGCTGTTTAAACAAGTGGTTATCAAGCATTTTCATTCATGTCTAGGACCCTCAAACTGTATTTGGCCACAGACCCCCTTTAGAAAAGATTTTGTGCCAGAGACCCCCAAAAGGGAAGCTTTGTCAACAGCCGATCTACAAGTTCACAACAAGTCACATCACAGCACATTGTGAGCTTTCAGATCGGCTATTTTTGAAAAGCTGAAAAATGAAATGCTGCCTAAGTGCCGGGGACTCCCTGGAACCCCCTCGAGGACCGCTGGGAACTTCGAGACCCAGTAGTTTAAACAAACAATGTATCGCGGGTTCCGTGTTTCATAATCTCACAGTTGTAGCCTGTGAGAACCCGAGAAGGCTGTTCCTAGCCATCACAGACAGTGGAGCGAGAATGAGCTCAAGAGCCGATTCACATTCTGTACTACCGCCTCTGTACCGCAGCACTAACACCTCAGGGTGTTATTTGGAAATGAAAGAGTGTTTTGTGATCGACTCCTAACTACATACACACACACACACACACACACACACACACACACACACACACACACACACACACACACACAGGTTTCATTGTATTAGTCTGATCTAGCGGGCCAGGGCCAAAGCCTGTTAAATCCAATTCAAACTGTAGAAGTGGGTAACGAGCAGCATCACATCTGACACAGACCCCCCACTGTGAGGCTAAGAGAAATGGAACAGAACTCAGGTCAGCCTCGGGGTGATTCAAGGACTTTCTGTTGACTGTCTGTCTACTTTTGTTTTGTTTTTTTCCCCCCCTCTGGCTGCTTGTAAGTTCAGTCCTAGATGTCGTGCCATTGAGCTCCCTAGCATCCATTTGCCTGCAATCAAACTAGGGTGCATATTTCTCAAGACATTTGAATCAAGATCTTGATTCTTGAGAAAAAAATGCACGCTAGTTATGATTGCCAGTAAATGGATGCTAGCCAAAATTCTAGAACCCTTAATGGCATAAAATCGAGCGATACTGTATAGCAGTCTTTTTTTCTTTTCTTTTTTTAAGGAAAAAGTCTGATATATTGCAGATTTTAGCCCAAGACTTGGGCTTGTACTGAAGAGTACAGAGAGTAGTTGACAATATGAATTAAAAGTCATCACCATATTTACTGTTAGTCTTGTTATTGTTTAGTTTCTTGAATATTCATTAACCACTTAAGCCCTATATACGGTACTTTGTCGTATGACAAGTAGTGAAAATAGCCCGATCTACAAGCTGTTGTGAGTTTTTAGATCTACTATTTTCAAAATGTTTGAATTCTCCCCTGTTTGTCCGTCTGTCTGTGAGCAGCTAATCTCCGGCAACGTTGGACAGATGGGTGTGAAAGTAGGTTAAGGAAGAATCTCTGCCCCAAATGTTTCAAATTGGCCTCATGGTGGTGCTATTACAGGCCATTTCACGCTTTGGCTTATATTATAACACTTGAACCTAGAACTTTATTTCCCTGGATTCCTTGGATCATGTCGCAACTCCCCATATAAGCCCCGGCCATTTGTGCCAGACTAGATTTTCGCCATTTGGGGTTTTCTTCAAACTACATTTTTGGCTACTACTACAGATTTTGTCCAAAACTCACACAAATCAGTACTCACCATCTCTGGGGTCATGTGATCAAGATGTATCAGTCAGATTTTCAGATTCCATTCCAATTGGCTATGACTGCCTTCCAAATTTCACGGGCCTGGGTAGGCAAGGTTTTAAAAATCTTTTGAACACCAGGATTAATATTGTTATGTATTGTATGCTTCCATACCTTCACATTATGTTTGTCTTTGCTGAAATCTAATTGTCCCTTACATTCTTGAAAGACATTTTCATAATATAGAGATATTTTTCGATAAATTGTGTAGGCTATATACCAATATATTTCCATATAGATTTTATTTACTAATAAGATAAGAAATATAATGTAACTTGGTATATTGCCCAGAAGCACTGTTACTGTATAAATGTAGTTAGGCTATTATCTGCAGTGTCGCACTGGATGAATGTCAGCTTTATCCTGCCAAGAACACCGCAGGAAAATGTTTGCTGATCAGCAGTGTTGTGCGATTGGCCTTGAGGTTAATATCTAGAAGTGTATTTTTGTTGAGGATAAGCATTTTTCTACGTGTTCCCATCCTGGTTCATTAGAGCCAGGTTGTTGGGAGTGGATGATTCACTGTGTTGTGGAAATGTGGAGCTCTGCAGACAGCAGAAGAAAAAAAGCCCACAGCCAACGCATTCCAGAATCGCGTGTTCTAGACTCTTCGTTTCTAAATAATTTATCCAGACAACTAGAATGATTATTCTATGAATATGCACCGAGCGCTGGCTCTCTCTGTCTTTTATTGCTCAATCCCTTGCTTTCTTTCTCTTGCTTTCTTTGTCTTTCTGTGTATGGACATGTACTGTAGGTAGGTAGATAGGTGTGTATCTGTGTTTGTGCACGTTGGAGTGGGAACCTGTGTGTGTGCGCATGAGATTTGTGTGTGTGTGTGTGTGTGTGTGTGTGTGCGTGTGCGCATGTGTATGTGTATGTGTACATGTACGTGTGCGCGCGCAGCTCTTTCCCCCACCTGAAACAAAGGAGGTGTCAGAGTGAATTAGCCCCCCTACCTGACTGAGCAGCCAGAGAGCTTAGGGATGCACCGCTGGTTGTGCTGACTCGCATATGAAGCATAGTGTCTGCTTTTTCCTCTGCTACGCTTTCCCTCCTTTTGTCCCCCGCACCCCCCCGCCCCATCCCATCCCTGCATCCCCACACCTTCCCATCCCACTCCTGGGGTGCTCTAACAAGGTTGCTGGAAGAGGATAAGGCGTGTTAAATGAATAATTTACACAGAAGAGCGCTCCTTATTTATTTATTTAATACAGTGGGATATGACTGAGTGGGCAGCCTGCGTCCCCCAAACGCCCAGATGTCGTTAGCTAAACGAGCCCCTGCTCCGTTTAATGGAAGGCCAAAGTGACAGGCATTTAGAAGAAGGGGGAGAGAAAGTGTGTGTGTGTGTGTACAGTATCTGTGTGTGTGTGTGCACGCGCTTGTGAAACAGGTCATGCATAGCTGTCACTAGTGTGTGAAACATGTAGGCGTCTAGCGTGCTTTGTCACTGTGCCGTGTTGCCAGTTATACCTCGACACACGGAGGCAGCGGGCAAGCCATTTAATGCATGTTCTGCTGCTGCATTCAATGTAAACAGCCCTGGATAAGAGCAGCTACACGAATGATGAACGTCTGCATAAGAAACAGCCGGGTCTGGTTTCTTACTACTCAAATAAAATTGTCTTCATGTGCCATTTCTGATAATTCATTTGGTGTTTCTCACGTTTCCAGGGGAGAGCGGAGAGGGGGGGACAGGACCACACCCCCGGCACCGCCCCAAAAGAGGAGGAGGCACCCCCAAGGGAGGCGCTAAGGAGCAAGGAACCATCCAATCGGTAAACATTTTTGTAATACTTAGTCATTTGAATTTATGATCCAGTGCAAACAGCTGGGGTTATCGCAGGGCCAATGCACTTTACAGCAGAGCTCAAAAACTGATTATATATAGGCCCATTTCTTCTCTTTTTTCTTTTTCTTTTCTTTTTAACCCCCTGAACAGTCTTTCCTTGTTTATCAGTATTAATTACTAGTATGTCTTGGTGGCAGAGGGGGGGAGGAAGGGGGGGAAGGGAAGCGGGGAAGGGGGACAATTTGACTAGTGTGAAAAACAAGATAGCATATAGTTAAAATAACCTATTTGATTTGTTTGTGAGGTCGAGAAGTCCAGGGGATACTGGTTTAAATATGGTCGATCACTACTGGTTCATATTGGACAATGGTAATATCATTTAAGATGCACGGTAGTGCGTGCAATTCGTTAGGTAGGTTAGAGGATTTATAGCTTACAGAAATAATATGATTTTTGGAGTCCTGCTGCTTGCCCTATTTTTTTGGACAAGCCTAGGAATGGTTAGGAGTGTCTTTTTCTTTTTTTTGTCATGGGGTGTGGGGTCGTGTTTTGGCGTCTGTGTGGGACCAAGGGTGGTGGGCGGGAGTATACGTGCACGCGTGTATTTATACGTGTGTCTCTCTCGGGTCGCTTTTTGTCCCTTGTCATTGTGTTGTCACTGTGTTGTGTGTGTATGTCCTAGTCATGTATTTTATTTTCATTCTCTTTCCCACGTGCTTTCCCTCCAAGTTACCCTCAAAAAGGAACTATGGTACTACTTTTGTGGTAATATATACATTATGATATTAAGTTTAAACTTCAAGTTTGATTATGGCTAATGCAATAAAAAATGTAGGAACATGCTTAAGATTTGTCTCCTGGAATGTTAAAGGGATAAATGGTCCAGTTAAGAGGGGCAGAATATTTTCACACTTGAAACACCTTAAAACTGAAATTGCTTTTTTACAAGAGACTCACCTTATTAATAAGGACCATCACAGGTTAAAGGCGTCATGGGTTGGCCAATCCTTTCACTCTAATTTCAGCAGTAGAGCAAGGGGTACAGCAATTTTAATACATAAAAAAGTACAATTTTACCCCACTACTGTTATAGCGGACCCTAATGGCCGGTTTGTAATTGTATCAGGCTCTCTTAATAATGTGGCCGTTGTCCTTGTAAACCTATATGCTCCTAATTGGGATGACGAAGCATTTATTGGAAGAGTAATATCACTCTTGCCAGATTTAAACTCTCACCGCCTAATTTTGGGGGCAGATCTTAATTGCGCAATATCTCCATTGTTGGATAAATCGCACCCAAAACGGGGAATTCCCTCTAAAATGGCTAAAGCAATTTCATCCTTCATGAGTCAAATAGGAAGCACAGACCCATGGCGCCATCTCCACCCAAATGAAAAACAGTTTAGTTTTTACTCTAATGTCCATAAATCTTTTTCAAGAATTGATTATTTTTACATTGATGATCATTTTCTTTCTGCAATTAATAATATTGAATACTCTGCTATAGTGATATCTGATCATGCTCCATTGCTACTTGACCTCTCACTAACACTTCCCCTGAAATCACGACCTCCCTGGAGGTTGAATTGTGCACTGTTAAGTGATGATGGATTCTGTGATACTATTTCTAAAGCAATTGATGAGTTTCTTAACTTTAATGACTCTGAACATATATCCCCGTCTTTACTATGGCAGACATTAAAGGTGGTTCTTCGCGGGGAGATAATATCATATGCTGCCAGGCAAAATAAATTGAAAAGGGCAAAACAGGAACAACTTTTGGAAAGCATACAAAAGCTGGACAGCATACTGTCAATGTCAAGGTCCCCTGAACTAGAGAAAGAAAGGCAAAATCTCCAGATGAATTATAATTTACTCTCAACTACTGAGACTGAAAAATTACTGTTAAAACAGCGTGGGCTTTTTTATGAGCACGGTGAGAAGGCAGGACGTATTCTGGCACATCAAATTAAGAATCAAGCATCCTCTCAGGAAATTAAACAAATAAGGACCCCGTCGGGTGAACTGTCTGTAAACCCGGCAATTATTAATGACTCTTTTAAAACATATTATTCAGAGCTATATACTTCGCAATCCCCAGCTGACAACTCTGACATGATAAGGTTCCTGGACAGCCTGGAATTTCCATCTGTAACAGCTATTCAAGCAGAAGAGTTGAATCAACCATTAAAAAAAAGTGAAATTGAAGACTCAATTAAACTAATACAAAGTGGGAAGGCTTCCGGTCCTGATGGTTATCCTATAGAGTTTTATAAGAAGTTTATTGATAAATTATCCCCCCTTTTGTTAAAAATGTATAATGATTCCCTGGACCGGGGAGCACTACCTCAAACCCTCACTGAAGCCTCAATAATACTTTTGCCTAAGCAAGGCAAGGACCACACTGAGTGTAGCTCATACAGGCCTATTTCCCTTTTGAATGCAGACTATAAAATCTTAGCTAAAGCCTTAGCACTACGTTTCGAACCAGTTATGGCAAATATTATATCACCAGACCAAACTGGATTTATGAAGAACCGCCACTCCTTCTCTAATATACGTCGCTTACTTAACATTATTCTCTCCCCTGCATCCACTGAGACAGCAGAGGTGGTTGTCTCTTTGGATGCAGAGAAAGCGTTCGATAGGTTGGAGTGGGGGTATCTATTCGAGGTCCTTAAAAGGTATCGTATGGGCTCTAAATTTATATCCTGGATAAAGCTTCTATATTCTTCACCTAAGGCATCACTGAATACGAACGGCACAAGGTCCCAATACTTCTCACTCAGCAGAGGCACACGCCAAGGCTGCAACCTGTCCCCTATGCTCTTCGCCGCGGCGGTGGAAACGCTATCTATGGCGCTTAAATCTGCCAACTTCACTCAAGGGATTTATAGAGGGGGCTCAGAACACATTCTTTCGTTATATGCAGACGATTTATTATTATTTATATCTGATCCGTTAACCGTTATTCCCCAGACAGTAGAACTATTGAACAGATTTGGATCTTTCTCAGGCTATAAATTGAACCTCTCAAAGAGTGAATGCTTCCCAATAAACAGCTTGGCCCTTCAAATCCCAGAAACGTGCCTCCCTTTCAAAATGTCTAAAAACTATTTCAAATATTTAGGTGTGAATATCTGTAGACACTTATCAGACCTCTACAAAAATAATTTCCCACCTCTAATGGACAAGCTTAAATCGGATTTGGAAAGATGGAATAGCTTACATATAACCCTTGCCGGGAGAGTAAACTGCATCAAAATGAATGTGCTCCCACGCTTTCTGTATCTTTTTCAAAGCCTGCCAGTCTTTTTACCCAAATCCTTCTTCGGAACAGTAGATAAACTAATTTCATCCTTTTTATGGAAAGGTAAAATTCCTAGGATAAGGAAGGAGTTTTTACAAAGACATAGCTCTGAAGGTGGTCTATCTCTACCTAATCTCAGAAACTATTATTGGGCAGCCAATATACACAAAATGATACTCTGGATACAGGATCCTACACTGACCTGGTGCGACCTTGAAGCTAAAACATGTCCTACCACCTCATTTCTAGCCTTACTTACATCTAAATTACCTATTCAACCTAAAACATTCTCAACTAATCCAATTGTGGTCTCCACCTTAAGAATCTGGTCTCAATTCAGAGTTGCCCTAGGACTCAGAGGAATGTCTAACCATAGCCCTATTCTGAACAACCACCTTTTCTCCCCATCCAAAAATGATGCAGCCTTTTCTTTGTGGCAGAGATCAGGCCTTGTTAAGTTAAGGGATCTTTATATAGACAATATATTCTGTAGCTTCAGCGAACTGTGTGAAAAGTTTAACCTCCCAAATTCTCATCTGTTCCGATATTTCCAGGTTCGAAACTTTGTGAAAAATAATAACTCCTCCTTTCCAAATGCTATCCCCAACTCTTTAATTGACACAGTTTTGGACATCTCCATGAGGGGGAAAGGTTTAATTTCAAAGGTTTACACCTCAATTTGTACTCGTACAGTTATTTCTTTGGACAAAATTAAAACAGATTGGCAACATGAACTGGGCAGGGTTATAGATGATGATCTTTGGGAGGAGGCTTTAATGAGAGTGAATGACAGTACATCATGTGCTAGGCTGAACCTAATACAATTTAAAGTGGTGCACCGTATTTATTTTACTAATTTTAAACTTTCTAAAATATACCCAAGTATCACAGATTCCTGTAACAGATGCCATATGTCCCCAGCAAATATGACACACATGTTTTGGTCTTGTCCCCGCCTACAAGGCTACTGGACTGCCATTTTTAAACATCTTGCTGAAGCCTGGAACATAGAGTTGTCACCGGGTGCAGAGATGGCGTTGTTTGGAATTTGCCCAGATCACCAACATATCGGAAGGGGTATAAAGCAGAATATTGCCTTTATATCTTTAATAGCAAGAAGAAGGATACTACTGGAGTGGAAGTCACCACTGGCCCCTAAAGCATCTGTATGGCTTAAAGACCTCATGATGTACCTAAATTTGGAGAAAATAAAATTTAATCTGAGAGGATCACCGGGCAAATTCGATCAGGTTTGGGGCCCTATGATTAAATATATAACTAAATTAAAGACGTTACAGGACAGATAAAGCAAACACTGCCATCGACACGTTGACAAGCTCTAGGTTAATACATGTTAAAGGAAGAAAATAATAGATTGCTATGTTTCTTTTCTTGGATACACTCCATATGTACCATGGGGAGGGCTAGGAGGGGTAGTGAGGGAAATAATACATATGAATTGACTATTTTCTTTTCTGTATTTTTTTATTATCTATTTTTTTATTATTATTTTGTTTTGAGTTAAGTGTATGTTACATGTCTGAATGTTGTATGTGGGATTGGGGTGGGGGGTAGATGTAAGGGCACAAGGGAAAAAAAAAAAAACTACTTTTGACATCCTATGGCAACTGTTTTTCCTATGTACTATTTGCTGGTCAAAAGCAATAAATAAACATTTAAAAAAAAAAAAACTGATTATCTACCATACTAAAAAACAGATTATCTACCATCTAGTCCAAGCTGAAATCGATGTGTAAATATAAAAATAATGCATATATTTCAAGGCAGTACTCCTAATTACTAAGTACCTACTAAATAAGTACTTAGAACTTACTTTGTAACCTAAAATTCTAAGAGTGTTAGTCTCAACAGTCCATCTTTCATCTGATCGTGAACTAACACTGCAAGCTCAACCTTAGCCTTTTCTATCATTTCGAGTCTGAATGAAAAGAAATGAACCTCTTATCCAGTTTAAAACAATCCTAGTTTTGATGCCACGGTCACCTTTCTCCGGTAAATAAAGTGTCTGCTTCTGTCAGGCAGCTTTTATTTCATTATAACCTTATTTAAATAACTAAATGTTAATGTGTGTGTTTGTGCAAAGGAGATGTAGTGCATGCCAGCGTTGTTAAACGAGGTGAAAGTAGTGGCAAAGTGATGACTTCTTTTCTCATCTTTTCTCATCTTCTAACTCATAACTCATATATGTACGGTAAATAAAATCTCAATGACCATTTGGGCACAAACATCATGGCAAAGTGTGAACCCTTGGAAGTGGGGGAGAATGAACCAACCACTCTTCTCTTTCCCCTCCTGTTGACAGAGGCAGCCCTCGTCGGCAGGAGCCATACAGTTCCTCTGTGTGTGTGTGTGTGTGTGTCTCTCTCCCAGGAGAACGAAATCCCACAGCTCACATTGACCTCATTATAAAAATAGCTCATCTATCCAGCCATCACATTTTCCCTGTATTCTCCTGTCTCTCCTCTCCTTCTTCAACTCATCACTCTCCTCTCTCGCTCTCTCTCTCTCACTCTCTCTCTCTCTCTCTCTCTCTCTCTCTCTCTATCAGTGTTTGCACTGGTCTTAGTGTGAGATTAAAAGCTTATGTAAGCCTTTGTAACTGTAAGGTTCTCCCATGCACCTGTCGTTACTAATCAAGTCCTAATCTGGGATTGTAAGATGTCATCGTTTAATCAGAAGGAGTAGTCTCTCTAGCCAGCTGATCTGTTAACCACACGAACCCTAGCGGCCCTATTCTGGGCCGAACATTCAGTGAAAATAGCTGATCAATCGGTATTTGGTGTAGAGGGAAAAAGGAGGGGCCTAGTATAGACCCCCGGGGGACTCCAGTCAACTAAACAGGGTTTAACATTGTCTCTTGACTTCAAGCTTTTTGCAGAGTCAGAAACAAGGCAGGTTGTTTTTGCCAGCAATAGCTGCCCTCTGTCCGCGGGGCTTCTTCTCACCTCGTAACAAGTTCAGCGCATCGTTAATGTCCCTTCCACCAGCAGAAGTCAGGTCCTCCATTAGAGTGAGCAGGGATGATGTCTGGTTATTTTAACAGCAACATCAGTGAAGGTAACTACAGTCATTATAGCGTGGGACTGTCTTTGATCCTGCCAAGACAATGTTTCCTGGGACTATAAACGGCCATCAAAGACACTCCAGCACAGCGACTGTCAAACGCTGTACTGACTGGCACACTGGTGTGTCGTGAACCGGGACACAAGTCCAGGTGTGCCTTGGGATTTTGTGACAACCACACATTATTATTGCAATATGCAACTAGACAAAAGTTTTTATTTTTTATTTTTTTTTATCTTTGTGCACATTCATTTCCTAATAGACACATTTTTACTCTCCCAAAATGTGTGGGTGTGAGTTGCTATGAACTGGGTTCCTGTAAGGGCAGAACGAATCCTGCTTTTTCTGGACACACTAAACCAGGGGTTCTCAACCTTTTCAGGCCGCGACCCCCAAAATAATGATATTATTTCCCGCGCCCCCCCGCGTGCACGCGCGCGGTCCCTTTCGCGCGCGCGAAGGTTATTTAATTATAATAGGTTATTTGATAATTGTTTATTTTCAAAACATTTTTCCAAAAAGTGGGTAAATTGAGTAAATTAACTGATAAAACACGAATTAATGATAACATAAAAAAATATTTTGTTTAAAAAAAAAAAAAAAAACCTTTTTTTTTTTTTTTTTTTTTTCAAATTCACCAAAAATCTGGCGACCCCCCCAAATTATTTGGCGACCCCCCTGGGGGTCGCGACCCCCAGGTTGAGAACCACTGCACTAAACCAAAGTGTATGACACACACACACCCCCCCCCCCCACACACACACACACACAGACACACACACCTCCAGCTACTTTAAGCTCGGCACCTTCTTTGCTGTTATGAAAGTAGCCACAGCTGCCTGAATTTACAGTGACAGTGTCAGGTTTTAACTTGCGACCAGGTTTGAGTGCATCTGCTGCCCCCCTCCCCCCACCCACTCGCCCCAGACTTTGCCTCTTCACTTAATGTAATGTTCCCCCTCACATAGCCGGCAGCATACCCACCTTGGAAAGGCCACTTTATGCTAAATAAAAAGCATAGCTGCTCGCCGTTGACCTGCTTTTATAAACCCAAGCTCACCTCACCAGGAGGAGAACGGGTGGGATCATCTGCATAATCTTTTGATCTCGCACACGGGTCTCAAGGAGCAGCCGTCATTAAGGAAGCGCGCACGACAATCCCTCGCACACGGCGGGGCCGAGAGCTCGGCCCCCGGTGCCCCCCTATCTTCCCTGCATCTCAAACACAAGCCCCTTCAAAGTGCCCCCCACCTGCCCCGCTCTCGCTATACAGTACTGCCCTTCGCTTCAAAGCAGGCCCTTGGTTCGGCTTGAAAGCCGAAACCGCTCCGTCCTTCAACCGATTTGTGTGTGTTTGTGTGCGTCTGTGTGTGATGTGTTGCCCTTGGGGTGGGTTAGCTCTACCTCCCACCCGTCTCTTCTCCTCCCCTCTTTTCTCACCCCACCTCTCTGTTTACGTGTCTCTGGGCCCGTCATGTCCCTGAACCTGCTCTAATTAGCATCGCATCACTGTTTATTTATCCAGGTACCGACAGAGAGGAGGGGGGGAGGGAGGGGTGGATAAAGGAGAGGCAACAAAGCGGAGCAGAATAGAGGAAAAAGAGACAGAAAGACAAGAGAGGTGGGGAGGGGAGGGGGGGTTTGATGATCTGATGAATTTTCAGTGAGAGGAGGATGGAGAGAGAAATAAAGACGTTCTCAAAGAGAGAGGCAGAGCGGGAGAAATGATTCAGAGATAATCAAAGAGTTGGGGGAGAGAGAGAGAGATGCAGGGAGGTAGTTAAGACATGATGCAGAAAGTCAGCAAAGTGCAAAAGAGGGAGAACTTTCCCTCCTCTCCCTCTCTCTTCTCTCCACGTCTCGTCTCTCTGCATTTTTCATCTGAGACTCGCAGAGCGCCTAAAATTAGAAAGCCGACAGTTTCCTTTTCCCCTTCTTGCGGGGCCTCGTTTAATGAGTTCTCCCATCATGATGAGTGATCATTAAAGGTACCGTAGGACTGGGAACACAGGTGTTTTCACGGTGTCCCACTCAAGGTTAGTCACTGGTTTCACACTTCCCCCCACCGATGATTAACATACTCCGTGATCTAACGCCACTGGAGGGTTGTGTTAGTGTGTGTGAGTTTGCTGAACGTACGAGCGTATCACTTTGTAAATCCTACGTGCCTTGTCAGGAATTTGAAAAACAAAGGATAGAGTGAGGTGTAGAGGTGGATGCACCAAGAGAACATTTTAACAGGCCCCCTGCCCAGGTGATTAAAGTTAAGCCTGAGTGTACTGTACTGTATGCCATCACACGTCCCTGTACTTCATGTCATACCAACCTGACTGTCTGTTTTCATCCAGTAAGTAAGTAGGTCGAAGTAGCTTTATTGGCGGTATCAGCCGAGCAACGAGGGCGCTAGACCAGGGAGATGGATTGCTGAGGTGAGGCACCACACCTACTGTCCCAGTACTTACCGCATGCAGTGGTGGAAAAAGTACTCACATTTGTTACTTAAGTAAAAGTATCAATACTGCAATGTAGAAATACTCTTGTTACAAGTAAAAGTACAAAAGTATTGGTATCAAAATGTACTTAAAGTACAAAAGTAAAAGTACTCATTATGCAGAATGTCCCATTTCGTAAGTTTTCAAAATGTATAAAAGCGACGCATCGTGAGCTTGTAGATTGGCTATTTTCAAATGGCCGAAATGTACAGTATACTAATAATCTGATTGCCAGGTTGTGTTGTAGGAATTACGGTAAATAAACGTGTTGTTTTGGTCGGGAGAGTTGGACCTGTGGCTTGCAGAGACGGAGAGATGTATTTGAGACGAGTTGACCTGCTATAGACGGTGTTTAATAAAACACCATTATTGGAGTAATTAAACCTCCGTCGTCTTTTACAGGGGGAGTTACGTCACAGCACGGAACTCAATGAACTCAATGCCAGCATGGAAAACTGACTTTAGTGTTAAAGAAAAATGTTACGTCTTGTATTATTTGGGAATATTAGGCATTTTATCCAGATGCCAAATGTGAAACATTAAAATGATCGATTTAATATCAATGTTTCCTCTATAGCGCAACATGTTTGCGACTGAGTTCTAGCTGCGGTAACCTTTATGAAGCATTCTGTAAACATACTTTCCATGTGTCTTGTGCAGTGGTCTTGTGGCGCAAGTTTGCACCGTTTGTGAAATGAAAGTGATATGCGTAGTCAGCAATAAAAAAATCTTCTTCATCCCATCTGCGTCCCAGGTGAGATTCACCCCTGTCCGTCTGTCTGTATAGCTGTCTGCAGCTTGTCTCGTACTATTAGTAGGCCGATCACTGTCGTATTGCTTGTGCATGTTGCCGGCAGGCCAAGGAACTCTATTCCATCATATATCTCAAATAAGTCTACGATAACTCTGTCATTTTTGTGAATTCATGATCTCAGACTGTTAAGACGCAACTATGACGTTGTGTGCTTCTTTAAGTTCTCACTTTGTGTTTTCTCCTTTGATTGTTACATTTCTAACTGTAGCTATTCATCTTTGGTGTTTTCTTAGTGTGACTTGTCTTGTGATTGCAAGATTTTAATTTAATTTATCTTATTTTACTTCCTCACGGCTTATTGTTATCTTCTCTTGCGGGTTCCCTCCTTGTTTCTTGCGGGCTTCCTTAGATCCTTGTGTTTGGGTTCACCTACAGTACCTGTTGTTACACAGTACAATGACACCATTCTGTGAAGCTTATAGAGTGGAATTAGCCAGTCTGGCTCAAGCTGTCCATCCAGTGTATGGGATCTACACTAGCCAAAACTGAGTGCATCCTTATAGTTTGGATACTGCTCTGTCCTGAATTTAGCCATTAATGCAATTCATTTACAAAATATATATAATTTAGGATTCTGACTTCTCTGTTGCTGGTCGATTGTCCACTATACAACCTATTCTAAAGTATGATAACAAATTTGATCCACAAGCTAACAACATGTTGCGATTTAAGCTTGCGATGCTTTGTTATTTGCTATTTTCACTATGAATACAGGTGTGCTTTGTGCCCATTGTTGTGCCTTGAAACCAATGGTCTCACAGCTGGCCCATTACTGGAGCAGTTTACTAGATTACTACAACTACAGATTACGACATTACCTTGGCTGCACCAAGACAGAGACAGTGCCTGGGAGTTAACCTCTACTCTCTACTCTCATAAACTGGGTTCCTGTAAGGGCAGAAAGAATCCTGCATTTTGTGGACACAGTACACTAAACCAAAATGTATGTCGTATACACACACACACACACAGACACACAGACACACACACACACACACACACACACACCTCCAGCTACTTTAACCTCAACAGCTTCTTTGCTGTCATGAAAGTAGCCACAGCTGCCTGAATTTACAGTGACAGTGTCAGGTTTTAACTTGGGACCAGGTTTGAGTGCATCTGCCCCCCCCCCCCCCCCACTCTCCCCAGACTTTGCCTCTCCACTTAAGGTAATGTTCCCCATGACCCCTCACATAGCCAGCAGCTACCCACCTTGGAAAGGCCACTTTATGCTAAATAAAACCATCGGCCCGGGGGCCACATTCACTTAATGCAGCCTGCAGGTTATTATCGGAATACTGATATATTATTGATTTCAGCTGTTACAATTCCAAACATGCAAACATGACCCGCTTTAATTACTTCAGTCTATATTAGCTCATTGAGTGCCATTAACGTGTTTCACGTGTTTTTACCGCTATGGCGCTGGTTGCCAATGACGTGTTTGACGTGTTTTTGAAAACATAGTAAAAAAAACAACAACAAAAAAACATGTTCAGAACTCAAGATATCATTATCTGAAGATTTGCAGCTCCATCCACTCCTTGTTTAACTTATGACTGAAAAAGGCTGTATCTCGCTTCCTAAGCACTTTTTTTTTACTTTGAAAAAAACTCTGGCACTGGGACAACAATAATAAAAAAGAATTCTGGCAATTCTGGCACTCAATGAGCGTTAGTAGCTTAATGACTATTATTAAAATTCTATTGTCGTTTTTATGTCCAATGATGTATTTAAGTTCATAAAGTTAACATAAGTATAACTAAATGCATTTGAAATTAAATAAAAATGTTACTTTTCAGATTTCCAATAAAAAATAGCAACAAAAAAAATCTGGATTCCAATTAAAAAATAGCAAAAATTGCAGATCTGCAAGCTCAAAATGCGTCGCACTGCGACGCGGTTTGAGCTTGTAGATCGGCTATTTTTGCTACTTTTGTGTGACATAGAATGGCCCGACAGTATATGCAATGTGGCCCCCTGGAGTGAGTGTGGAAATATAGTGGCCCTCTCCATCATCAAAGTTGCCCGCCCCTATGCTACAGGATGCCGTGGCACCCTCTTCACTACCAAACTGACCTGCACGAGGCCACAGTACCCTAACCCGTTTTAGTGACCCCTCAGTGGTAGGTAATTTTGAGACGAACAGTATTGAATGGGTAGAGCTACCGCATTATCTGTCCACAGCCCAATCAGACGGAGCTCTTGAGACGATGGATTAGTAAAGAGAGACAAATCCGAAACAGATGAGAGGCAGACATGTTAAGAGACCCAAAGGCTGCTTTAATGTTACAAACTATATACTACAGCGGCAGCCGTAGCTTAATGGGTAGAGAGGCCGTCTGGTAATCAGAAGGTCACCGATTTGCCTCCTGGCCCTGTTTGAAGTGTCCCTGAGCAAGACGCTTAACCCCTAACGCCCCCCCCCCCCCCCTGAGTGCTCATCACAGCCACCTGAGAAGCAGTCAGCTGGCTGAAGCTGAAACTGAATTTCCCCAGAGGGGCTGTGAAGGATACCAAAACATTCCCATGTTCTTTCTTTACACCGATGTACATGATTGCTTATTATTAGCATTGCCCAATGCCCACATACATTTTTTGGTTCTCTTTTCAGTTTTCTCCTCTCCTCCCTCTCTCTCTTCCACTTTCTTTCTGTGACGTGATTAACAAGTCTGTTGTTCGATGCAGAGCAGGCTGCGTTCTACGGGTCAGATCAAATGGTTGCCGCTCTGTACTGTACCTTGCAGCTGATGTGACCAGTGGTGTAAAAAGTACTCAAATGTTGTACTTAAGTAAAAGTACAAAAGTATTGGTATCAAAATACTTAAAGTACCAAAAGTAAAAGTACTAAAATGTTTGAACATTGCAGATCTACAAGCTCACAACGCGTCGTTATGCGACGCGTTGTGAGCGCTATTTTCAAATAGCCTAGGTATAAAATTGGACTAAAGTGGTTAATGTATGTTTTATAATGTAATAATGTATATCTGCAAAGTAACTAAAGTTTTCATATAATTGTAGTGGAGTAAAAGTACAATATTTGCCTCTGAGATGTAGTGGAGTAGAAGTAAAAGTATTGGAAATTGGAAATACTGAAGTAGTACAAATACCTCAAAATTGTCCTTAAGTACAGTACTTAAGTAAATGTACTTACTTTGCACCACTGGATGTGACCATAAGGTCTCTCTTCTACTGAGCTATGTCCCAATGACAACTTCTCCATCTCTTTACCGTTCCTTGGTGCTGTTTGAGCTGTTATAGAGGCCGCAAACACAAAGGTCAGGGGAAGGTTTAGTACACAGTCCAGATGACTAACACAGAACAGCGCAGGCTGCCTGAGGACACGCACGCACGCACGCACGCACGCACGCACGCACGCGTCACTTCCACACAGCTCAGCCCTGACCTGACAGTCATCGTCATCTAAACGTGTGTGTTTGTGTTGTGTGTATGCGTGCGAACACGCTCCTCTGGTTTGCGAGTGTGATCGCAGATGATTAAAGATGCTGACAACTTTCCAGGGAATGACACGTGGCCTCGTTGTCTGGGGTCAAAGGTCGCTGGTTGTCAGAAGGGTGTGCAGCATCCTGCCTGAGGAGAACAGCTCTTTGCAGAAACCTCTGCTCTGTGTTTGTCCTTGTTGTCCTTAGGCCTGTCACAATTATTACATAATCACCTGATTGCGAATATTTTAGATAATCGCAATTGTTTTGCATTTCCATTCATCTATATAAATGAATCTATTGAAAAATAGTGAAAATTGCCCATCTAGCTTGTAAATCTGCTATTTTTGAAATTATATGAAAGTATAACATTATCAAATGCATGGCCTGTTCTGGCCATAGTGCTTTATTTATTTTGATTATTGGTACTGGTCATTTCTGTGTATATTTAAGTTATTTGTCATACTGGCCTGTGCAATTTTCTTTATTACATGTTCCAATGTTCAATGCCAAATACAGAATGAAATCGTTGTTTGGAATTATTTACATAACAATTAATAGTCGGCTAATATTTCATGATCGTAACAGCCCTAGTTGTCCTGCCTTAATTCTGATTTATACTTTGACCTTAGGACATTGTCGGAAGCCGAAAATAGCTTGTAAATCAGCTTTTTTTCGGCGTGCAACACCGTCGTACGACAAAGCATAAATTAGGCATTCCCCCAGGCACATTGATACCCCCGATGGAGGTTTGATCCCACCATAAACTATTACGGCGCTATAATTTTTACGTGCACTGTGCTGCTGCTGTCAAGACGCAGTAATACGCATTCCATACGTGAGTGGTCGGTTTTTCTGTTCTTAGCGGTGGGATTTCTCTATCGATTAAGCTACATTCCCATGCAGGGCAGAGCGACACGCTCCTAATTGGAATGGATTTCACCCACCCCCCCCAACATTGATTTGTTCAGGTGACAGTGGATGACATACAGCTGTGTGTGTGTGTGTGTGTGTGTGTGTGTGTGTGTGTGTGTGTGTGTGTGTGTGTCATGAATACTACATGGGAGGATCTCCTTTGCAACACCTCTCGCTCTATTTGCTGTCTTTTAAAAGGGCATAATGTACAGGTATAGGCCACCGTATTTTTTTTTTGCCACGTGCGTGTGTGTAGCCTTCTATGTGTGCTCTCCTCCCCTTCCCTTGCACTGAGTGGCGGTCTTGGATGAAACGAGGACTTCTGCAAACACTGATTTCATTTTCCCCCTGACCGCCCTCGCTCCTGAGAGAGACCCCCTCGCTCCTAATACTGCCTTGACACACAAACACACACACACACACACACACACACACACCCCCAATGCAATCACACCCACCACACGCACCCTCCCAACACTCACACACATACAGTACCCCTCAGACTGGAACAATGTCTACCCCTACAGATGAAAGATGAGCGCGCCGGTTAGCATGCATACAGGAAGAAGCAATCGAGCACAGATAACGCTGACGTTCACTCAGGAAGAAACCAAAAGAAAAGGACTGATTTCATCTCGGTCCGTCAGATCCATCAAATGGCCCCAATTTGTGTCCTTCTTTGCCCCTGTTCAGTTTTACCGTTTCTGACAGTTCTAGGAGAGCCTTCCTTTCTCCCTTTTACACTCTTAACACACACACATGCACAATTATCCCAGAGGCTGGGTGGTTGGCTCTTGCGTGCGTGCGTGTGTGAGATATGAGGGCAATGGGGTGGGGAGAACCTGGTGAGGAAACATGGCCGCTGGACATGGCTCCTCACAGCCGGCTGGCCCCGACCCCCTGCAACTAGCCCCCGTTATCTACCCCGAGATCCTGGCCTTTCATCTGGGCTATAACCGAGGGGGGGGGGGGGCTTGGCCTCCCCCCCCTTCTTCCCAACCACACACCTCTCTGTTCATTCCAGACCCCCTCCATCTCTAGGCTCTATCTTTAAGTCCCAGATGAGCATTGCTCTCACCTACAGTGGAGATAACAGACCTCTTACAGCTTGGCTTGGCTTCCCTTCGCTCTCTCTCTCTCTCTTTTATTCTCCTCCCCTCATCTTTACCGATGCCGTGGGGTGCCGTGATTTATTTCGATTCCTTTTTACTGCATGAAATAAAGATTTCAACTGCTTCCTTTTACCTTTTAAATTTTCTTTCTTCCCCGTTTTCTACTATAAACACAGCCTGTCCAGTAGATGAGATTTTCACGTGGGAAGTTTTCTCAGAGTCTTTTAAATCTTGGTGATGCAGACCAGGTTGTCTTGTCATTGGGAGTCTGCCACGGTGCACGGTAAAAACCTCAGCGTTAATTTAACTCAAGTGAGTGTAGAAAATGCACTCCCATGGACTCCTACAGGTCCATTGCAGATCCACGTGGGTCCATGGTTAAGGGTGATTTATACAGTACTTAGCTGTGCACCGAAAATAGGCGATCTACGTGTTGTGAGCCTGTAGATCGGCTATTTTCAGTGCACGACACCGCCGCGCAACCAAGTATATAAATCTGGCATTACAGTCTCAGAGTTGTATTCACTCTGACTATTGACATGGATTTTAAGCAGTGTCTTCGGACTGGATTTAGCCGGTAGTCGGACAAGCACGAGACCAAGGTGGAGTGCCTTTGGAATTGGGCA
Organism: Gymnoscopelus microlampas; assembly: GCF_963454915.1. Taxonomy (NCBI): domain Eukaryota; kingdom Metazoa; phylum Chordata; class Actinopteri; order Myctophiformes; family Myctophidae; genus Gymnoscopelus; species Gymnoscopelus microlampas. Next base: position 29,239,853 of record NC_139959.1, on the reverse strand, counting down.
CCGGGGCGGGGACGCTATCAAAACACATCACTGTCCGTGTTTGTGTTTTATAAAACGCGTCTGTCACTGCTCACAAAATCCTGCTCCTCGGTAACAATAGGCTCTCACAGGGTGCGTTGGCTCGCTCCGACTATTGCTTTTGGCCGGTCCTTAATTTTATGCGCATGACCCGTGTGTATGCTGCTTCTTTAGTGCATTCCATATAGGTCTGCTACAGTAGGCCCAATTCTCCCAATATGAACATATTTTCATTGTTATCCTTCTACAGTGTAGGATTTTACGCTGTACAATGACTTTGTACACATTAATCTGTGTCATTCAAGTCCATAAAATGACATGAAACATGGAAGTGCATTGTTAAAAGTGTGATTATATATTGAACAGGGATAATTTGGTCCATAATTATTGCACAAACTGTTTTAATTATATTTCCCCGCTCTTTGTGGCCTGCCCGCGTTTCCATTGAAGGCCCAGAATGCTTGTGCAGTGCATTCCGTTCCATTCCATTCCAGGTGGATGCGTAGTCAGTCCCTCTGCTGGCCTCTATCTCAACCCTGACCCGCTTCCAACGTAAACAGCAGAACCTCACCTTTCACCTCTGGCCTTACCTGATAATCATGTCTCTGTAGACCCCCAATGTCTGTTACTCTCTTTGTCACACTCCTACTTTTTATCTCCTGATATTTCTTTCTTTCTCTCTCTCTCTCTCAATCCCTCACTTTCTCCCTCTCTCACATGTTCTCTCTTTCCCTTCCTCTTTCTCTCTATCTATCTCTCCCTCTCTCTCTCTTTACCTCTCTCGCTCTATCTCACCGCCACAGCCAGGAACTGGGCACCCTTCGGCCCAGCCCTGACCTCTGACCCCCGTCAGATTAGAATGGCTGGCGTTTCAAAGCCAGAGGCAGATTGAATGGCGTCTGTGACCTCCGCATGCCTTTCTCCTAAACCCCCACTAGGTGATGTTCCACAGAACCAAGGCAAGGACAGTCAGAGAATGGAGATTGCACGAGGTTAACAATGCATGTTTTCAGGACATAGGTATTTTTTAATCATTGACACAGCTATGCCTTTATGTGATCGAGCCTCTAAGCCTAGATAGGCTTGAACTTGAAGGTAAATTGAACGGATGTGAAGGTAAATTGAACGGATGTGATTTATATAAAGAATTCCACACTGACTTCCCTTTTGTTACCGTTGACCTCTGTGTGCATCACTTGAACCGCTGAAAACATTAAGCTTTATTTTTCATAGATATTTTTTTATGGAATGCCTTTTTCTCAGAGGAAAGAGAGGTTTGAGTAGTGAATGACTTACGACCCTAGTCCATGAGTCAGAGTCAGGACTATGCCATTACATGGTACACTCACTAACTGCTTTAGTCAGCAGAGCATTGAGGAACATAGCCTTGTTAATACTTAGTTGTGCAACGTGAGGGCCAGTGTTGCGTGCTGAAAATAGCTGACCTACAAGCTCACAACGTGTCGCATTTGTGAGCTTGTAGATTGGCTATTCTACCTCACTTATTAGCTATTTGTCCTCTCTCTTGTCTTACTGTCCTATCACCGTCATCACATACAACTGTGCAAGTCAGGTCTAGGGATGCACAATGTGACATTTTTTATTTTGTTTTTAAGATTTCTTTTTGGGATTTTTATGCCTTTTATTGTTGATAGGACAGTGGGCTGAGAGTGACATGCAGAAAAGGCCATCGGGACTCGAACCCGGAACGCGCTGTCAGGCTACATTGTAGCCTAGGTGTCCAGACCGCTACGCCAGCGGTCCGGGCCAATGTGACTTCTTTTTTTTTTTGAGTAAGACAATTATTTTCCCCCCTTTTTCCTCCCAATTTAGTCTTTCTGCAAATGAATTCCTCCCCACAGACATTTCTTTTCTATGTTGCTGCTGCTTTTGTACCCTACTGGCTCACCTACCAGTGAGGAGCCCCCCCCCCCCACTTACTACTCCTCCCATTCAGCACCCCCCACTGACAGGTGCCACCCCAGCCCGTAGGAGTACATGCGGTGACAAAGAATCACCCTTCCCACCCGGTTTCCCTACCGGCTTCCCTCCCCCAAACATGGCTATTTGTGCTCGTATAGACGCTCGGCCAAACCAGATGCACCACGGTGGATTAGAACCCCTAGACTCCGCAGTGGTGGGCAGATACTTTGTCCCTGCATCACCCGAGCACCCTCTGAGCGCCAATGTGATATGTTGAGGCCAATAACAATGATTATTTTCTTTCCGTATCGGCCAATACCAATTTTGTGCTATGAATGTTGGCCCAAAGGCAGGCGCAAAGTTGGTTGTGTTTTTTAGGCATGCCCGTCTTTAGATAATCAAGTAGTATCATCTGTTTGGAGCAATTTCAACACTAATGACTTGGGTTTTAGTAAAACAAGCACAAAGTGGCACCTATACGCTATTCTACGTCACCTATTCACAATCACTTTTAAATATTGGCCAAAGCAATTCAATCACACCATTACAGATGCTTTTTCAAGTCCAAATTTCCCGAAGTGATCATCTCCTCATATTGGATGTGTGTGCATCCCTAGTCCGGCCCTTGTGCTTTTTGCAGCTCTTTCTTTCCAACCTGGTTTTCCCCCTCCCAGCATCCAAGTGACTCGCTGTCTTCGAACGTTGCCAGAAACAGCAGGATAGGACAAGAAGACTGACATCAAGCTAGTTGGCTCTCCCCTTCTCTCCCTCCCTCCCCCCGTCTCTCCTGCCGTTCCTCCTCCCAGCAGGTCTGCGTGTGGCTGAATAGTGGAGGGAGTGCGTTGTTAACATGCTCATTATGCAGATGGCGGTGCACGCTGAGAGGAGAATTTCCCAAAATGAGCGGGCTCACCGGGCCGCAAGAGGAGGGATGGAAGAAAGGGGTGAAGGCAACGATAAGGAGGACCAGGAAATGATGCAAGAATAGCTGGAGAGAGAGCGACTCATGTAGAGATAAAACCTTTGAGTAATTTGTTGAATATTTTGTAAGAATAGATATATATCTTTATTGAGTGTTAAGTGACATTCTCACTACCCTGTTCTGCATGTGGGCTGAGGCTGTCAAATCATCATTATCATCATCATCACACACCTGCCACAACAGTGCAGTTATAGTGCCGCAGGGGTGTGTGTGTTGCAACTGTAACACACACTGGATGCTCTCCAGAGACCTTTGCTGAGGTACCAGCTGTAGTACGCCATCAAGTACCATCAGCTCAGAAGAACATTGTCTCAATTTTTGCCACAAGTCAAATCTCTCTATTCTAATATAATTCCACCTCGCTGCTTTTTCCCTCTTCTCTTTCCTCCTCTTGCTTCCCTGACCTCATTGCCCTTCCCATGTGACCTCATCGCACTAGAAGAAGATATTTTTCATGTCAGGACTTAAGAGGTTGCCATGCTGTTGTAAAAGGGGTCACATTAACCACTTAAGCCCTATGTTATAGTTTGTCGTACAACGGTGTCACATGGCACAACATAAATAAAAAAAAATTGATGAGAGGGAGGGTGGGATGCTTTTCTCGATGGTCAAGTTAAAATAATGTATAAAGTGGCTAACCAATTGAGTGGGAGGGTATTAGGGGATCGGAGATATGTATAGTATGTACCCACTCTTCATGTTACTGGGAGGATACCTACAGAGCATTATTAAATTATGCGCCCACAATGGCAGGAACTATGCATTATTTTATGATCACTTTTCCCATTAATTGAATGATCAAATATAGCATTTTATTAGTCGATCATTCTGATTATCAAAAGTTTTTTTTAAATGCAGAAAATAGACGATCTACAAGATATGGTATTTTCTGTATTTTTAAACATTTTTGAAAAAACAACACAACATTTGTTTTGATTATTAGAAGTGTGTGTGTGTGTGTGTGTGTGTGTGTGTGTGTGTGTTCGTGTGTTCTGAATCCCCAAAAAGAGGACACTTGGCCCGGCCTCTTGGAGATACTACAAACATACTTTAATACGAAAAGTTTTCTCAAAGGTGCTTTATAAATCCTATAGTAATGCCTCTACTGATGAATAGAAAATTCAGTTATGTAACAAAATGTCTCTCTAAGAAGTCATAGGCGTCATTTATTTCTAGAACGTAGACCAATAATATAAACAATAGATTAATAGCCTCGAAACATGCACATTTCACAAAGAGAAGAATGAGAGGTAGCCTATTGACCTTTTTGAGAGCCCAGTGCATCTTTTGATCTGAGGAGCAAGGAGTCACAGCACTAAGTGGTAGCCAGTGCAGCATCTTGTACAAGCAACACTGTCGCTCGAGGGAGCTTAAGTGCCGTGACTGCTGTCAAAATGAGCCCACACTTCAGCTCTGAACATGTGAGGAAAGCGCAAGTTCAACTGGAATTACATCAGTAAGAGAATTCAAAAGCATGAGGAGGAATTTGCTGAAGGCATGTAGTCTACTGTCAGGGGGTGCACCGATTGAGCTCCCAGTGCTATATTATATATACATGTTCATGGGCTCGCACACTCCAAGAGCTTCTCGAAGTGTATTACTGACGAACTCATTAGCATGTATTGTAAACACATTATGCTTAGCTGGTCTGTGATAAACGCTATGCCCGGACATTTTAAGATTTGTTAGGACCCATAAAGATGACATGTCCGGGTAAAAGAGGATGAAACAGTTTTGGTTTGGTGCGACAGTTGAAGCATTTTAAATAGTTTTTACTTGCCCTTAAATTTTTTATATCTTGAAATTTGGGATGTTTGGTGGGGCATTGCCCCCGCTTGCTTATGCCTAGATCTGGGCCTACGTGATTTTACCATAAGGCATATTATATTTATAGGAAAAACATGATTTTATCACTCTATCAAACCCTATTTGGCGACACAGACTGATTCAGAGCATCAGGTTGCATCAGCGCTGACTCAGCAGATTTGTGGAAATGGGGACAGATTGTTTGGCACACACACACAGTCCTGTGGTGTGGGATGTGAGGGGGTGGCTGGGTCCATTCAGGACCGTTGGGCTCATAACCGGCCTGTTAGATTTTTACTATTAGCATCTGCATAGATCTGGATAGATTCCTAGTAGTGTGAAATAGGCAGGGACATATATCTGCCAAATAAGCCTAGCAATATCCAATGAGAGTTGAGCTTTCACAGAGAATGTATGACAAATTGATGAATGGTGATAACAACTGTTGCGCAGGCAAGCTGTGGCATTCAGAGCGTCTCCTCTAGCCTACAGTATGTAACCTGCTATCCCCTCTGTTGCCTCGTCTTTGCAGGACACTTACATTCTCTTCAGTGTGCAAAGATTCAGGTTGAATTTAAACAAATAATGTCATCTTTGGCAAAATATGTTGTGATCAAATTTCTATTTTGTGTTGACTGTTGAAATGGAAACCTTATTATTATTGCGATCATTGCGAACAACTTCTCCAAGAAGTTCAGAAGAACATAGTATCCACAAGTCAAATCTATCTAATTCTAATCTAATCTAAATGTAAATTCCACCAGAGACACGTTGCTGCTTTCGCTCCTCCTCTTGTTTCCCCGACCTCTTAACCCTTCCCATGTGACCTCATCACACTATGTGCAACATTAGTGCACACATGTACCAAGATTTCAGTTGAATTTAATTGCAAAGTAAGTAATCTTTGGCAAAACAATTGTTCAAATGTATTTTTTGTGTTGAAATTGCAACCTTTGATTATTGCACACAACTTTGCATCTTGTCTGCTGCTGTCTGCTTTTGCTTTTCCTCTTTTGGCCCTGTCCAAAGAGAATTGGGTTGTTTAGAAGCCGCATATGATTTTAAAAGTCACTGGTGCCCCTTGCCTCATCACCTACGATGAGCATCTCTTCAAAAGCATGGGGAGGAATGCGCTGAAGGCATGCAGCCTACTGTCAGATGTGTTTGAATTTCAAAAGGCTTGTAGCCCGTGGCCAGTCTCCCCCACATCAGGCCAGCCTCTCCTGTGATATTACACATAATGTTCTTATTTGTCCAGAGAGGAAAGGCGTGAGACTCGCTTGTAGTTTTGGATGAAGGTGTCTCTGCCAATTCGAACCGAGCCGTGGCAGCTGTATTCTCACGTGATGGAACAAAGAACCAGGCGTTGCCTGTTGGGATGAAAATCCCCCCCCCCCCCCCGTCCTGTCCCCTCCTTCCTGCTATACCCACATCAAATCCCGGGAGGGATTCGTATCCCACCGTTCTTTTCTGCCCTGTGTTGAGCCAAATTCACAGTCAAACTGGAATCAACTACCCACACAGAGAGAGGGAAACGCTCCAGCTTTACAGAGTCGTAATGTGGTGGTGGTGGTGGTGGGGGGATACTGTATAAATAATCTGTCCTCCGCACAAATACTTCCAGGTGTTAAATAGTGTGCCTTTCCACGTTTATTTCTCTTCTCAGTCTTTTGAAATGTGAAAAGTTTCTTGCCCCAAAATCCATTTGAAATGGATACAAAGGTTGAAAGTTTGTGTGTGTGTGTGTCAAGAGAAATCACACTGTCAAATGTTTGCCTTTTGTGACACGTCCAGACTCTCGCGGTTTTCTGCTGATCAGTATCACGCAGCGAATCTGGAACCACGCCCGTATCAAAGGCTGCTATTGCGACTCAGATCAAAATGTGAAATTCAAACCACAAAATGTGTTTACTATTAGGCCCATTTGAAGCATTCCACTGTAATGTCTTTCTCTCCTCCTTTTGGAATGAAGATGCAGTATTGATATACAGTAGATGGAAGGCATTTTGCTGTTGTTGGTTCAAAGCCATACCTGTAGCTTTTGATTGATGGTTGGAAACTATAAAGGAGATTGAGAGGATAAAGTCCTTAAACCTTCTTATATGATAATCTTGTTCTGAGTTTTTCCAAGTCCACTTGACATTTTCTTTTGGGGATGTTTTTTGTGTGTGTGTGTTTCTTTTTAGTATTTTAAGGCATCATCCCCACTGGGCACCTTTAAAACACCATTTGTGGACATGGGGCATTAGAGTGAATCCAGGGCTTTGTCGGGGGGCTTTCTCAGCCCCCTCTGGCCAGGCTGTGGTGCTTGTCGGTCAGGGGGTGAGGGAGATGAGAGCGAAGGTAGCCCCTCTTCGCCTCGTAAAGCTCCTGCCCTTGGGCGGCTTTCACGCTCCGCTGACTGATCCTTCCAGGAAGCGAGGGGGGTACAAGGAGCACCCCACAGAGCCCCCAGCATGCACCACGGCCGCACACTGAGCGCCAATCAAAGGGGACACTCTGTCCTGGGCCTGGGGGGAGAGAGAGAGAATCCTGTGTGTGTGTGTGTGTGTGTGTGTGTGTGTGTGTGTGTGTGTGTGTGTGTGTGTGTGTGTGTGTGTGTGTGTGTGTGTGTGTGTGTGTGTGTGTGTGTGTGTGTGTGTGTGTGTGTGTGTGTGTGTGTGTGTGTGTGTGTGTGTGTGTGTGTGTTGGAAGGAAATATGGATAATAAGGCAGCTTGTCACACGCTTGGACATGCTCTTGTTAGTGACAGTATGTGACTCCTTGTTTCCAGCCTGGACTGAGTTTAAATGACACCATAGAAGAACACGGGGCCAAGCCTCCTGCTGGGACACACTGCTGTACTGACTGTATTAACTGTAATAACTTTCAAAATTACACCATGGAGGTCATGGAGCAGTCGGAGCTTGTCATAAGAATTATGTTAGTTCACTCAGGGAATTTAGACTGCAATCACAATGTGTTGCAATGTTGGAAGTCTTTGTTGTTGTGGAAAGTTGATGTCTGATAAAGAATAAATGTATGCTTATTAGGCTAGCCAAGTAGAGCAAGTTGCTTAAACATTATTGAGCGTTGCAACCGCTCCTATAAGAGGGTTTAGGACCCATCCGTGGTGAAAGTTTTTCTTTCCGTCGTGAAAATGTGTCTTTCGCTGTGACGCCATGCTGTGGAAAACACGCCCATAGGCTAAGCTTTGCAGGACGTGCTGTGATTGGCTAGCGAGATGCATGATGAAATTAATAATAATGTAAAAAATCACACCCAGTGTGAAGTGGGCGGTGTGGTCACAGTGGTCATCACAGTGATGGAAGTTCACTTAAAGAAAAGTAATATTGTGGACCAACCATTGTGCACCCCTAACTTAAACAAAACCATAAATGTGTTTTTTTAAGTGCATAGTCCTATTTATAGGGCTATGCACATGTGTCATGTGTTTCACTAGCCAATCACAGTCCTGAATAGAGTCAGCGGTGGCCAATCACAGTGCAGCGAATGTCGATGTCCAAACCTCACATATAGGGGCGGTTGCACCGCCCAAATATGTAAGCACGTCACTTCGCAGGACGTGCTGTGATTGGCTACCGAGATGCATGATGAAATTAATAACTCATAAATAGCACCGCTCACTTCACACTGGGTGCAATTTTTATTTTTGTGTGTGTGTGTGTGTGTGTTTATAAAGGGCAGCCGGTGAGTCCAGACCTTCATTCCAGATGAAGAGCCTCCAGTTCCGAAGCATCGCCCCCAAGGCTCCGGCCATGGCGCCCTCTCCCTGTCCTGCGGCCCTGTCCTGCCAGCCTTCCTCTGCCCTCCCCGAGGCCACCACTGCCTCCAGCCCCAAGTCCATCATAGTGCCCGCCCAGAACTATGCTCTGATGCAGATAGCGGGCCAGGAGGGCACGTTCTCCCTTGTGGCGTTGCCCTCCTCTGTCTCCTCGCAGACACCACAGCAGCAACAACCCCAGCAAACCCAGCCTATCCAAAATAACCTCAAGTTGCCCATTCCAAGATACCAGCCAATGAGGAGCAAAGGGACCACAGAAAAGGTCAAATCGGCTCCACCAACCACCAGGGTGAAAACGCCCACTAAGGCTGCTGTGACGTCGCCGGCCAGGTCGGTGGTTACATCCCCGATGGTGGTGAAAACGCCCACCAAGGTGGCCGTGACGCCTTCGGCCAGGTCAGTGGCTACATCTCCAATGGGGAAGAAAAAGCTAATGGAGACCAAGGAGACAAAGGAAGGTCAAGTACCCAAGGTGGAGCCCCCAGAGCAGGTCCTCATGATTGATCCGGCCTCCTCTGAGATCGCCGTTACAGCTTTCCTCCCCGACAACGCTGTTCTATATCCGGGCTCTCAGCTGGAGCGAGCACCAGATGGGTCTGAACGGCCTGCTGCAACCGGCCTCCTGCAGAACCTCCAATACTCGCCCGCTACTGCCAAAAACTCCCCATGCAAGGCCCCAGAGGAAGGGGGCAAGACCAGGCGGCGGCCGTGCCATGCCAAGCCTGCTGCAGCCCAGCCTCCGGGCAGTATCACTGTCCTCTCCCCAGCCATCTTTAGCAAAGCTGTCCAGATTATCCCCTCCCCACCTAAGGGCAAGCTGCCCATCCTGCCCTACTCCAAGATGAAAGGCACCCTCATCCCTGCTGCCAAGCTCACCGCTGTGTCCCCGGAAAAGAAAGGTGTCTCTGGCCAGCCTGGACTCACCAAGCCCTTAGATCCCTCAGCCAAGACCCCAGAGACCGCTGAGGCCTTGAGTCACAACCAGGTGCCAAACTCCCTTCTACAGCCTCAGGCCCAGACCACACTGCTGCCTGTGCTGGGCGCCCATCAAAAATCACCTGGCAAAAAGAGAGGAAGGAAGAGAAAGACAATGGAGGACATCCTCGCTTTCGAGGCACGAAAGAAGAGGTCCTTGTCTTTCTTCCGCAGGAGAGTCCCAGAGAAACCCCCAGCGATCGTTCCAGGTTCCAGACAAAAGGAAGTCGACATTTCCAAGAAGTACCGCAGCATCCGACCCAAACCCATGCTGCTTATGGAGACGGTCCCTCAGCTGATCAGTCTGCCTGCCATCACTCCAGATGGCCAGGAACAGGAGCTCCTCCTGGGGCACCAGCTCTCGACCACCACTATCGCGACCAAGGCCCTGGACTGCCCTCCCCAGCCGACCCCAGCGACCCTCCACCTGAGAGGTGCCTCCCACCTGAGAGCGTTCTTGGGCAGCCGCCCGCTCCACCGATGCCCCACTTGCAGCCGCTGCTTTCAGTTCAAGCACCACCTCCAGAGCCACATGAACAGCCACACCAACAGCCGGCCGTACGTCTGCCCCGTCTGCCGCAAAGCCTACGCCCACTCCGGCAGCCTCAGCACCCACATGAAGCTCCACCACGCGGACGGGCGGCCCCGGAGGACGCTGCGCTGCGAGTTCTGCGAGAAGGCCTTTGGATACGTGGGGGTGTACTTCACTCACCTGAGGGAGGTGCACAAGGTGGTGCTGACCGTCGAGCCCTCCATCAGCCAGCACGAGGATGACATACCTGTTGAGGGGTGAGAACGTCACTGACTAGACATATCCCCCCCATAAAACACATTTGAACATCAAATTAGGGCTCCGATAACTAATCTATGGCATCGACATAATTAATGTCATTATCAGGAAGCTGGGTCAACTACTATTTTTTTTTTTCCCGGTCAAAAGAAACAAACGCAAAGTGAAGTCATTGCTTTTCTGTGAGCAATGCCTGTTTTTAAATAACCAAATATTCACATTTCTCCGCAACAATATACATCCACTACGCCTACACAATTAACAAATAAGATTTATCTTATAATCTTATTGTAAGCACTTTAAAGTGCTTAATTGAACACAACATAGCAAATTTGGCATAGTATTGAAGTATTTACTCAAGTTGTCTAAAGCATATAGATATTTCTTATGCTTGTCTATAAACATAAAAAAATGTTTTTGATTCCATCCTGGGTAATCATATTAAGTTGTCAAACTTCTTAAGATGTCTGAGTTCAAATAACGTATTGAGCATTAACCATCGTTTTGTACTTTATTATTTTACAGTTTTATGTTCGAAATTAATCGCATGGGTTGCAAAAAATAATCCATAGATTATATGATAATGAAAGTACTCATTAGTTACAGCCGTAGCCCTCCATGGAATACATGAGCCATTTTGAATGTCATTCTAACATTCGCTGTAGAGAGCAGACCAATATATCTGACATTATTTGACATCGGTATCGGCAATTATGCAGCCGCTGTGTCCCGATTTTTTACCACTTTCAACCTGGCGTCCCTATCTTGGACATGTCATTATAGATGAAATATTTCAAAGGATTTAAAAAGGTTCCAAATTGTTCAAAAATAGCAGATATATTTAGATTCCTTTTCTATTTTTGAAAAACCCTAATCAGATCTTACGTTTTTTCAAATTGATTAGAATAGATTTAACACTTTCTCAGAAAATACGGGTCAAAACCTAGGTAATCAGTGGTCTTGGACTCGAAATCGACATCGGACCCAAACACTGTCATGGGTCGGGCTGTAATTGTCTGTGCTGCTGTTCCTCCTCCAGGGCCACTTCTCCAGAGACATCAGACGAGCAGGGTCAGGAGGAGCGCGAGGACCCAGTGGAGCTACAGATCAAGTGCGGCCGCTGTCAAGCCATCGCGCCGACCTTCGCCGACATGAAGCTCCACCTGCTCTACGTGCACGGCGAAGAGGTCCAGGTGAGGCTGCGCGACGGCCAGCAGGCCCAGCGCGGGGGCCGCGAGGCCGAGGACGAGCTGGTCAAGCACGCCGCCCACTACTGGCGGCAGCTCAACGAGAAGCGCAACCTGGTCAAGTGCGGCAGCTGCGACGAGGCGTTCTTCTCGTTCTCCAACCTCAAGAGGCACATCCTGTCTCACCACCGCGGCGGGTACGGCGAGGACGACGGCGCTCCCCCGTCGCGGGGCGGGGGGAGCCTGGGCATCCTGGCTGCGGGTTCAGCCTTTAACTGTGTGCTGTGTAGCCAGGTGCTAGACAGCAAGGAGGAGGTGATGGAGCACTGGAGGAGTCGACATCACTGTGAGCAGACCAGTATGCTCTGGGATGCCCTGAGCTCTTACTCGGCTCAGGGAGAGGGCGAGGCAGAGGAGGATATGGACACACCCGCTCCCAGCCCACACTAGCCAGCCTAGGCCCATAGGACGGGCACAGAGCCCTGAAATGTGGCTGTTCCACACACACACACACACACACACACACACACACACACACACACACACACGCACACACACAGTCCTCATGATAGTCAGTAGCACAGGGATGGAGAGTTGCTCACCTGGGTTTTAGCACTGCTTTCATCTTTCATCATTGAGGCATTTTGACCTGATTGGGTCCTAGAAAAGGAAAAAGAACATTTTGACCTGATTGGGTCCTGGAAAAAGAAACATTTTGACCTGATTGGGTCCTAAAAAGGAAACAAACATGCATCGAATCAGTGCTGAAATGTGATCTTGGTGCTACAACTTATTTGGTGCCTTCTCTCTGCGTCAGCGAATCCAATTTCATTGACTATACTGTTATTTTGTCATGTTCTTATGTTGATTGCACTGTTCCGTCTCCTTTTTGGAGTTTATTTTGCTTCATTGTTTCATATCCTGTTGGAGAATAATTATTTTGTTAAAGTTTGTTTAAGTATTTATAACCTGTAGAAGGCACAGTGAAGCTGTTACGATGCAGATAAATATTAAGTCTCACACCAAGGGCATACTGTCACAATGGCAGACACTTTTATTTATTTGCTTTTGATTATACATGTAAAAATCTAAATCACTATACAACACTTATGTGCATCATTATTCCCGATAACTGAAATTCTCACTCTTCAGTTACATCTTGAATCTTGAAATTGTCGCAAAGAATTATGTAGAGGGCAGTATTAACCACAAGCCCTATTCAAAAGATTTCAAAAATATTGTGAGCCTCTTAGATTGACTATTTTTGAACATTTTTGAAAATTTTCATCTGGAAAGAAATGCCCAAAATAGGGATGCCAAGTTGAAAGTGGTTACGGTCCTCTCTCCTAATTTTGACCCAGCACCCAAGTGACATCCTTGTGGCCTTCTAAAAGAAAATAACATTGTGTTCACGTGTCATCTGGCTCATATTCAATATGGTCCTTTTTAGGCCAGGTACTTGTTAATAAATGCCTAAATGTGTATTCTGTGTTTATGCCAAGGGTCTATTCACACTAGTGATTGTATAAGTGAATTAATTTGTGTGTGAGCTTTTGAAGGGCTATTTTGAAGATTTTATTATCCGAGTCGTTCTATTGTGAGGATGACGTGAAAATGTGACATGAATCTCACCAAGGCATTCTGTCCCACACAATAGAACAATATGATTAGGGTTAAAACCTCACAAAATGGCCCTTTAACCACTGACAGAATTGCAATCTGTGGATTTTTACAAAAACATGGGAAAGAAACTGTCAAACTGCCTAAGTGTTGTTGCCAGCTAATCAGCACACACCTGTGGAACTCTGTGCACCCAAACTCTGTGATAAGAGAGCTAGCTAAACTGTATTGTCCAGAAGAATATGCTATTTTATACTTCAGACCACTGGTTCCCATCCTTGCTCTGCAGGGACCACTAGTACTGCAACTGAAAAATGTACAAAGGTATATATGTATATATATATATACAGTATATTAACCTTAAGGGGTCTGCAAGGACCAAGGTTGGGAACCACTGGTCTAGCCTAATGATGTTTTCTTTAGGAAATATTATGCTTGTAGTTGGTCGTTTGAAGAACCAGCATTTGTTTCGTCTGCTTCTAATGCGGAAATGAGGGGTTAATGTTGTTTTTGGTTCGGGTGGGGAGTAGTTTATTAACATTTGTCTGACTGTGTATACCTTTCGTACAGAAAAAAAAATACAGGGTCAAGTGAATGTACCTTGAATGTTTTAAAAGAAAAACCCTACCAAATTATACATATGGATATATAGACTTATATATATAGATAGTATATAGATATATATTGAGGGGGGGGGGGACTATATATATTTACATAGAATAACTAGGCTGCTTTGTTCTGTCACACAGTGAAGGAAAAAAAAACCCAGAATATATTAACTAAAGCCATGTAAGAGCTGTCCTTATGTGTCTGACACAAAACCTAGGACTACTAATGAAAGGACATGTATGACAATGTATGTCTGACACAATTACAAAATAATATTGTGCACTTATGTCAGTTGAGCGCCATGTCTGAATATACTGTAGTATTTACTCACTGTCAATGACATGTCCTTGATTCCTAGCCCTAGACAAAAACCTAGGATTATAAGAGGAAGCTGGGATGCAACCTAAACATTCTCACAGAGGACTGCTTTCATAATCTACTGTGTAGATATAAATGGCACAAAAAAATAACAGTGTGGTAGGTATTAAAGGTGTGTACGCACGAAAATGATGCTGAGCTAAAAGCGGAATGTAAGAACAGGCATTTAATGTCTTAACATTAAATGATGTAAGCCAAAATAAATAAATGGTGTAGGCCTAGTCTAGCTATTGTGAAAATGGTCAGTCCTCAAAAACAAACCATAAATCCTTTTAAGCATTTAATGTCCAACTTTACAACTGTGCTGCCTCTAATATACATGTTTTCACAAAGACCCTGTAAGACGACGACAGTTCTCAAATTCAGTGTTGTTTTAACTCCCGAGAATGTACAAATGTAACCAAATGGACCTGTGACGCATAGTCGGCCAGGGGACATTAGGCAATATGACCCTTTTGGCGTTTCATCGTAGACCTACAAACTCACAACACCCTCAGAGCGGGCGTCGGAAGCATTACCATGTAGCTTAACGTAGCCTCACAGTTAAATCCGCCTGCCTGCCACAGAATACTGGATGACTGAATCTGATGGAAAACTTTGGGTGTGATTATTTTAACCACTGAAGCTTACACTTCGTTGTATTGCGAGTAGCAAAAATAGCCTATCTACAAGCGTGTACTGTAGATCTTTTTTTATATTTTCCTATAAATAACAAACTTATCTCTATACCACTCGGGCATGTTGTCCAAATAAACTGTCAAAATTGATTCAGAACAAGAAGGGTCTCACTCAGAATTAAGGCATTTGTTTTCCTCTTCTTTTTTTTTCATGCCTCAAGAAAGGTGACAGATATTTCGGCTATCCAGTCATAGTATATATGTTACATATATACTAATGAAGGCTGGATAGCCGAAATGTCTTTCACCTTTCTTGAGGCATGGGGGGAAAAATACTTTTAATCCCGAGTGCGACCCTTCTTGTTTTGATTTAAATAACAAAATAGGAATTCTGCTAGGCGGGAATATAAGCACCTGACAGCTTACCTGACATACAGGCACACAGCAACTCAACTTGTCTCCCAGTGGTACGCCCTGGCCCCTCCTCTTATAGTCCTAGACACAAACCAGGAAGTGACAGATTTAAGGGTCCGGCTCTTATTTCCTCAGCGAGATGAGAAAAGTACACAATGTTGTCAGCACAAGAAATCAAAAGGTGTGAAAATTCATTAGCTTCAATGACATGTTGGTTTCACAAAAAATGGTGACTGTGCTTTTGTAAAAAGAAAATAAGACTGAAAGTGTTTGTGCTTGTGACTGTTTGTGTACCTGAAAAACCTAATGTTTGAGAATAAAGATATGCATTGTCATGGACAGGTTGACTTGTTGCTGATTCATCCGTGTTTTTGATAGGCATACATAGCAAATTTTCAGCGCTGTAACTGCACGCTATGGCAAGTTTAACAATTCTGAATACGTGGTATTCAGTGAAAGATTAGATAAAGGCATACAGAAGGTCTAGAGTTCAAATCCCACAGGGACATCTTTCCAACTTTTACCTTTATCTAATCTTTTAGTGAATAGCAAGTTAACAGAATAATAAGAACCTCTGTGGTGCAGTGGTTTAGGTACAGGTCTTGCAACCAGAAGGTTCCCGGTTCAAATTCAACCAGGACATTTTCCCAACTTTTATCTGACTCTTGTGGTCTGTATCTAATCTTTCAGTGAAGAGCCTTGTTGTAGCAACTCATAATGTAATAACGGCTCATAATGTAATAACGGTTCATAATGTAATAATTTAAATGTAATAAAAACTCATAATATAATCAGCTCATAATGTAATAAAAAAAGTAGCGCATAACGTAATAACAGATTTTTCTATAATGTAATAATGTGTTACATTATAAATCTCACGTGGCCGCTTATAATGTAATAAAAGTTTGTGTAATGTCTCATATTGTTGAGAAAAGTAAAGTGTTACATCATAATAATCATTATCAGTATCATGGTCAGTATCATGGTCAGTACCATGGTCAGTATCATGGTCAGTATCAGTATATCATGGTCAGTATCAGTACCATGGTCAGTATCATGGCCAGTATCAGTATCATGGTCAGTACCATGGTCAGTATCAGTATCATGGTCAGTACCATGGTCAGTATCATGGTCAGTATCAGTTTCATGGTCTGTATCAGGGTCATTACCATGGTCAGTATCATGGTCAGTTTCATGGTCACCATGATACTGACCATGATATTGATATGATACTGACCATAATTAACCATGATACTGGCCATGATACCGACCATGATACTGACCATGATACTGACATGATACTAACCATGATACTTATATGATACTGACATTATATTGACATGATACTGACCATGATACTGACATTAAACTGACCATGATACTGACATTAAACTGGCCATGATACTGACCATGATACTGACATTAAACTGACCATGATACTGACATTAAACTGACCATGATACTGACATTAAACTGACCATAATACTGTCATGATATTAACATGATACTGACATGATACTGACCATGATACTGACATTCTACAGACCATGATACTGACCATGATACGTACATGATACTGACATTATACCGACCATGATACTGACCATCATACTTGCCAGGAAACAACAATTTGAGCCGTTATTGTCTCCGCCAGGCCGAAAGGCATGGCGAGATAGTATGTTTTACCCCTGTCCGTCCGTCCGTCCGTGTGTCCGTCCGTCCGTCCGTCCGTCCGTGTGTCCGTCCGTCCGTCCGTGTGTCTGTCTGTGAACAGCTAATCTCCGGCACCGTTAGCCCGGCCGCTGCGAAACTGTGCACACACACACACACACACACACACACACACACACACACACACACAATGATAGATGTGTATTAAAGTTTCTTCTGTAAAACTTTAGCTGGGAAGAGTACTTTCAGACATAACCCCCCACCTTTAACTATCAGGAAACAGGGGAGGGACGCAGTCCC
This sequence comes from Gymnoscopelus microlampas, assembly GCF_963454915.1. Lineage (NCBI taxonomy): Eukaryota > Metazoa > Chordata > Actinopteri > Myctophiformes > Myctophidae > Gymnoscopelus > Gymnoscopelus microlampas. The sequence continues at coordinate 29,222,779 of NC_139959.1, read as the reverse complement.
CCCGATGGTCCTCCGTGTACATTGATGGCATGGGACTTGAACCTGCGACTGTCTGTAGCAGAGGCAACCGATCAAGATCAAGATAAACCAAACCCTACCACTGCGCCAACGCACCTTTGGGCCCTCAACAGGTTGTGTCACTACCGAAACGATATTAAATCCGAAAAAATCACTAAGTGTGGAGGCCAAAATTGTTCCCCCAAAAACCTGTTAGGAGTACGTTTCAGGCAATTTAAAGTTGATTGGTAGTACTTTGTTGTGACTCTAAATTGCCTGAAACGTACTCCTAACAGGTTTTTGGGGGGACGATTTTGGCCTCCACACTTAGTGATTTTTTCGGATTCAACTTTTGTTTCGGTAAAATAAATTTTACCGAAACGAAAATTACCAATCAACTCTAATTTGTCTGAAACGTACTCCTAACAGGTTTTTGGGGGGACGATTTTGGCCTCCACACTTAGTGATTTTTTCGGATTTAACTTTCGTTTCGGTAGTGACAAACTTTCGTTTCGATAGTGACACAATGGTGAAAAAATAAATGTATTTGTCTTGTTTGTTGTTCAAGTCAAAGCACCAGGAAGGCTGTATTTCTTGGCCAAGAGTTAGCTTAATGGGTTGAGACGCAGTATTCATGATCCAGAGGCCATGAGTTCAAATCCCACTGCTGTCTTTACTGTGATGCTTTCCTTTGCAGACTAACTTCTAGAAAAACAAGATAAAACCACCAGGAAACCTGTAACTCTCAGCCAACAGCTTAGCTCAACTGGTAGAGCGTCTGTCCAATAACATGACTTGACTTGAGTGGGTTCGAATCCCACTTGAGTCAAGTGTCCCCGGTAACTTGGGGCAACGGATAAATTGACTGATATCCTTAGTGATGCTTCCCTTTGCAGACTAACTTCTAGAAAAAAAAGTTAAAACCACCAGGAAACCTGTAATTCTCAGCCAACAGCTTAGCTCAACTGGTAGAGCGTCTGTCCAATAACATGACTTGACTTGAGTGGGTTCGATTCCCACTCGAGTCAAGTGTCCCCGGTAACTTGGGGCAACGGATAAATTGACTGATATCCTTCGTGATGCTTCCCTTTGCAGAATAACTTCTAGAAAAACAAGCTAAAACCACCAGGAAACCTATAACTCTCAGCCAACAGCATAGCTCAACTGATAGAGCGTCTGTCCAATAACATGACTTGACTTGACTTGAGTGGGTTCGATTCCCACTCGAGTCAAGTGTCCCCGGTAACTTGGGGCAACGGATAAATTGACTGATATCCGTAGAATAACTTGTAGGAGTGTCCTGGTTCAGATCCAGTCACCACCTTAGTAACTGAAACCAAATCTGTCCAATTCGGTCTCAGTTACTGAGATAGATAGAGGGTGTGTAGAGTAGGCGGAGTAGAGTAGTGGGCAGAGTAGAGTAGGGGTAGAGTAAAGAGGGAATATAGTCGGGAAGTAGTGGGAGGACTAGGACTAGGGGGAGGAGTAGGGCCCAGAGTAGGGGGAGATGTAGGGGGAGGAGTAGGAATAGGGGCCGGGTAGGGTAGGAGCCGGGCCGGGGCAGAGTAGGGGCCGAGCCCGGGCAGAGTAGGGGCTGGGGCTCACTCCTACAAGTTATTCTACGGATATCAGTCAATTTATCCGTTGCCCCAAGTTACCGGGGACACTTGACTCGAGTGGGAATCGAACCCACTCAAGTCAAGTCAAGTCATGTCATTGGACAGACGCTCTACCAGTTGAGCTATGCTGTTGGCTGAGAGTTACAGGTTTCCTGGTGGTTTTAACTTGTTTTTCTAGAAGTTATTCTGCAAAGGGAAGCATCACAAAGGATATCAGTCAATTTATCCGTTGCCCCAAGTTACCGGGGACACTTGACTCGAGTGGGAATCTAACCCACTCAAGTCAAGTCAAGTCATGTTATTGGACAGACGCTCTATCAGTTGAGCTATGCTGTTAGCTGAGAGTTACAGGTTTCCTGGTGGTTTTAACTTGTTTTTATAGAAGTTATTCTGCAAAGGGAAGCATCACGAAGGATATCAGTCATTTTATCCGTTGCCCCAAGTTACCGGGGACACGTGACTCGAGTGGGAATCGAACCCACTCAAGTCAAGTCAAGTCATGTTATTGGACAGACACTCTACCAGTTGAGCTATGCTGTTGGCTGAGAGTTACAGGTTTCCTGGTGGTTTTAACTTGTTTTTCTAGAAGTTATTCTGCAAAGGGAAGCATCACAAAGGATATCAGTCAATTTATCCGTTGCCCCAAGTTACTGGGGACACTTGACTCGAGTGGGAATCGAACCCACTCAAGTCAAGTCATGTTATTGGACAGACGCTCTACCAGTTGAGCTAAGCTGTTGCCTGAGAATTACAGGTTTCCTGGTGGTTTTAACTTGTTTTTCTAGAAGTTAGTCTGCAAAGGGAAGCATCACTAAGGATATCAGTCAATTTATCCGTTGCCCCAAGTTACCGCGGACACTTGACTCGAGTGGGATTCGAACCCACTCAAGTTAAGTCATGTTATTGGACAGACGCTCTACCAGTTGAGCTAAGCTGTTAGCTGAGAGTTACAGGTTTCCTGGTGGTTTTAACTTGTTTTTCTAGAAGTTAGTCTGCAAAGGAAAGCATCACAGTAAAGACAGCAGTGGGATTTGAACTCATGGCCTCTGGATCATGAATACTGCGTCTCAACCCATTGAGCTAACTCTTGGCCAAGAAATACAGCCTTCCTGGTGCTTTGACTTGAACAACAAACAACACGAATACATTTATTTTTTCACCATTATGTCACTACCGAAACGAAAGTTTGTCACTACCGAAACGAAAGTTAAATCCGAAAAAAATCACTATGTGTGGAGGCCAAAATCGTCCCCCTAAAAACCTGTTAGGAGTACGTTTCAGACAATTTAGAGTTGATTGGTAATTTTCGTTTCGGTAAAATGTATTTTACCGAAACAAAAGTTAAATCCGAAAAAATCACTAAGTGTGGAGGCCAAAATCGTCCCCCCAAAAACCTGTTAGGAGTACGTTTCAGGCAATTTAGAGTTGATTGGTAATTTTCGTTTCGGTAAAATTTATTTTACCGAAACGAAAGTTAAATCCGAAAAAATCACTAAGTATGGAGGCCAAAATTGTTCCCCCAAAAACCTGTTAGGAGTACGTTTCAGGCAATTTAAAGTTGATTGGTAGTGACTTTTTTTTTGGTCCCTATCATTCATCGAGCTCTGGACTTAGTAATTTTTTTTCCGTTTCGGTAGTGACACAATGGTGTCACTACCGAAATGAAAAAAAAATTGTTCCCCCAAAAACCTGTTAGGAGTACGTTTCAGGCAATTTAAAGTTGATTGGTAGTGACTTTTTTTTTGGTCCCTAACATTCATCGAGCTCTGGACTTAGTAATTTTTTTACCGTTTCGGATGTGACACAATGGTGTCACTACCGAAACGAAAAAAAATTGTTCCCCCAAAAACCTGTTAGGAGTACGTTTCAGGCAATTTAAAGTTGATTGGTAGTGACTTTTTTTTTGGTCCCTAACATTCATCGAGCTCTGGACTTAGTAATTTTTTTTCCGTTTCGGTAGTGACACCATTGTGTCACTACCGAAACGAAGTTAAATCCGAAAAAATCACTACGTTTGGAGGCCAAAATTGTTCCCCCAAAAACCTGTTAGGAGTACGTTTCAGGCAATTTGAAGTTGATTGGTAGTACTTTGTAGTACACTAACCCCCATTCAAACTTTAAAATGTTCATCTTACTGTGGACATGTTTGTCTGAAAAGGAATCTTTGAAATGTTTCATAGTTTTAGAATTGTACTCCTTTAAAAGTTCAGAGATTCATAATGGAGGCCTTTCAAAGATTCCTTTTCAGGCAAACATGTCCACAGTAAGATGAACATTTTAAAGTTTGAATGGGGGTTCTAGGTGTAAGCATGTACACTGTGGTATTCAGTGAAAGATTAGATAAAGGTAAAAGCCCCAGGTAAAAGTTGGAAAGATGTCCCTGCGAGATTTGCACTCTAGACCTTCTGTATGCAAGGCCTGTATCTTAACCAATGCTCCACCATGGTTCATACTTCTTTGGTCTCTTGCATGCTCTTCAGTGAAAGATCAGATAAAGGTGCACGAGTCAGGTAAAAAAAAAGTTGGAAAACTGTCCTGTTTGGATTTGAACCAGGAAACTTCTGGTTGCTAGTCCTGTATCTAAATCACTGCACCAGAGAGGTTCTTACTTACTCTGTTAACTTAAGTGGTATTCACTGAAAGATTAGATAAAGGTAAAAGCTCCAGGTAAAAGTTAGAAAGATGTCCTTGCGGAATTTGAACTTAGGACCTTCTGTTTGCAAGGCCTGCATCTTAACCACTGCTCCACCATGGTTCATACTTTTTCTGGTCTCTTGCACGCTCTTCAGTGAAAGATCAGATAAAGGTGCAAGATTCAGGTAAAAGTTGGAAAACTGTTCTGGTCGGATTTGAACCGGTAACCTTCTGGTTGCAAGTAATGTATCTAAACCAATGCACCACAGAGGGTTTTACTTATTCTGTTAACTTAGCCTGCCAAACTTTGTACTTTTCCCCTTTAAATATCCATTGCCATTGACAATGCATTGGGCGCTTAAAGTTAAATAATAAAAACTACAAATCATTTCAAAGTAAAACATATCAACACATTAGTATGTCTACCTTAATGCAGTGCAATATTTGAGTTTTTAGTGTTTTTATTAGGTTTTTCTTTTCTTTTTCTAAACATGCCCATGTTTTGATGATGATTAAGTCAGTGGAAACGAGTGAAAAGAAACGGTATATCCTTTATACACCTATACGTGAATGGCTCATCTAGCACATACAGTACAGTAGACGTGTGTGTGTATCCATCCATCAGGAGAATTGGATTAATTGGGTTTGGACTGTGAAGGTGTGCAGATGTGTGATGTACATATGGATCCACTAAACTGGGTTAGCTGAAGGGTTTATCAGGAACCTGCATATGGCTTACCTCTGCACCCCTCCCCTCAGACGCCCCGCCCATCTGTCTGGTTAGAAAACGTATCCACAACCTTGACAAGGAATTCAAAATGCATCACAATGCCTTGTTTACTAGGTCCACAGTCCACTTTACACAGCTCCTTTTTTGCTTTTCCATCATGCCATGGGTCTTCAACAGGGGGTCCGGGACCCCTAGGGGGTCATCAGAGTTACTACAAGGCGGCCGCCAAATCTTTGTGTGATCACATAAAGTCAGTCCTATCACAACATGGTCTGTCCTGCCACAGGATATTATGATATAAAATTGATTATTTGAAAAACTATTTATTGACTAATCTGTTGAACTCTGTTGATAATGGTGGGGTTATATACAGTACCCACCATTATGTTAAAATTATCCTATGCAAAGGGAGTGTCTGGTGGTTATTTGTGCTTACCATCCACTACATTGATTTAAAAGTTAATTATTATAAAACCATGTTAGATACAATCATGGACATGCTGAATAACAAACCACCATAGGAAATTAATGGGTAAAACCATATAATTTATTAACACACCTACTCACCCACATAGCAACAACCACTACCTCTCTCCCACATCTCAAGTGCTTCGAGACATTGTGTGGCCTTGATTGAGCAATTTGCCAATATGTGATTTAACCTCACATTCTGGTGCATTTGAATGAACCCTCTTTGATTGCCTTAGGTCAAAGTTAACCTTAACTTCAAGTCCTCCAAGAGCCGACTGAATAGCAGCTGGACCCAATTATAACCATTAATTAGTTGAGTTGTAAGTTCCATATAGCCATGTTGTTTTCGTTATTGTTGTCTTGTACACTGGAAAATGTCTGTCTCTCTCTCTCATGAGAAGAATCATGTACAGAGCCAAAGGTCAAATTGTCCTTAGTAGGACACTACCCCCCCCCCACACACACACACACACACACACACACACACACACACACACACACACACACACACACACACACACACACACACACACACACACACACACACACACACACACACACACACACACACACACACACACACACACACACACACACACGTGGGCAGCAGCACCAATCAATCAATCAAAACAATCTTGAAATAATTGTGACAAAGTTTGAATACTTTTGAAAATATGTTCAGATGAGGGTCTGCAGCAAAATCAATATGGGGGTCCTTGATATGAAGGAGTTTGAAAACCACTGTGTTGTTCAATGGAATGGCCATAGTTGAATGGGAAGAGAGTCTGCCTAGAAAACAGAAAGTCCTGGGTTCAAATCCTGGGCCTGGCAATGTGGGATAACATTTGAATTATTATTAGACGGGTGGGAGTGTGACGTTGCAATGGTACATTTTATTCCCCCTAACTGCACAGTGCAGGAGCTTTGAGAGTCTGTTTGCCTCCCTTGAGTCAGTATGACAGTATCATGTTTTCTATCAATATGTTGGATTCATTTTAAAGGGATAGTTCACCCAAAAAAAGGCTTTTTTAGTCACCCCATGCAGAAAAAAAAAATGCATTCCTAAGACAATAATTTGATGACCACTGCCGGTCATCAAATACTTTAAGTTAAATTTGACCTTTGGCTCTGTACATGATTCTGCTCTTACAGTATTTCTCTACTATTTACATTTTAGGCATTTAGCAGACGTTCTTAATCCAGAGCGACTCACAGTAAGGTAAAAACGAGGTAATACATCAAATGCATCAGAAATAGTAATCTAGGTTCATAGGTAAACCAAGAACCTTTCCTCAGTCTCTAAACAGTATAATATCAAGGCATCTTTCCACACCGAACCTCTTTGCCAAAAATAGCAGATCTACAAGCTGACAACGTGTCGTGCTGTCATCATACTGTACCTGCTGGTCTATGCCATCATGTGTATATATGTACTGTAGTAGATATTCTTTTTTTCTATAATTTCTCTACAATTTCCATTGAGAGATGACATGACACCTTCATGTGTGTTTCCTGGTCAAATCTCACCACAATTACAATCAATTTGGGGGTCCTTGACATGAAGATGTTTGAGAACTGTGCTGTTCAACGGAACAACATGGCTCAATGGGTAGAGCGACTGCCTGGGAACCGAGAGGTCACAGGTATGATTTCAGGCCCTTCATCACTCAAGTGGATAAAACTGAAAACTGAATTTCCCCTGTGGGATGAGACCAGTTTACTAATTGTACTTCAGGACAAGTGGAAATGGAAAAGATCTTGTGAATATCATGATTAAATCATCATGTTCTGCCATACCATTTAACCGTGTCCAACAAGGGATTGGCTTGGCTGTAGTTTTTTAAACTCTCAATAAGATATTCTATCAATCAATCCATTTTCCAATAGCTGACATATACAATAAAACAAGGCTAACGTCCAGTGGAACACTTCTAGCATTAATAACACTTTGTTGAAACACAGGTGGCTCACTGTGTTAAAACATGTCTACATGGTCCAGGGTTCAAATCCCACCATGGATGTCCTACGCTCTACATCCAGAAGAACACTTAGTGCACTAAAAGAAACATGTGATGGAACACACAAATCTGGTACAAGATATTTTCAGATGGTCAGGTATCTCTCATAGCGAATGAACGACTAGCCCTCAGCACAAAACTTCAACCAGATCTGCACCGAACTCAAAACTATTTCAACCCACAGTCCTCCTGAAGGGACCCGTGAGGTGTCAAATGAGAATGACTCGGCTCCCCGCGTAGCTCTCAGCCTCCATGGGACACAGATAAAGCTTGCTCGACATCAATGTACATCGGACCCAATCTAGCCTCGCCATCGTGGGTGCATCGCGAGCGCAGATAAAAAGGAAAGTTCTATAACGCTGATGCATATTTCCCTTTAATCAGGGCAAATGTGTACCACAGCCGTCACACCGCACCCCCGCCTCTACAGTACAGGCGAGGCAGCGTGGCTCTCAGGGGGCGGGGGAGATCAAAGCCCCCCACCACCACCACGAACCCCCCCCCCCTCGCTTGTATATGATCAGCGGGAATGAAGTAGAACCGGGAGGGAGTGTGTGTGTGTGTGTGTGTGTGTGTGTGTGTGTCTCTACAGTAGGTAGGTAGGGTGCGCTCTGTCTTTTCTCCATCTCTAGCATCCTTGAATATACCTCTCTCAGTACAGGAACGTGGACTCAGGTGGGTTTAGATCTGTGTGCTCTAATATGTGTCAAAAGGGTGGACGGAGTCAAGGCTATCATGGAGAACCACAGCATGCCTGGGGGGGGGGGACATTAGCCAAAAAAATGCAGATATACAAGCTTGCAGATCGGCTATTTTTAGGGTACAGATTCGGTGTAGATGGGAAAAAAGCCAACTCAGGTCCAGCTTACTGAGTCTGGAGAGTTTAAATTGTAAAACTGTTAAAGATGGCGTACGAAAAGGTTGCTCTATTGTCTGTCAGTCTGCCTTGGATTTTTGTTTTGTTTTACTCTTATGTGTGCGTTGAGTTGTGGTCCAGGCTGCACGGTTGTGTGTGTGCAATGTTTGTGCAAAGCCCACTCGCGACTCTCGTTGTATGCATGCAAGCCTGATATGAGGAGCCGGCAGGGTGGAAATAAAACCTCGAAACGGCACACAGGAAGTCTTGGACTAACAAAGCAAACGTCAGCAGGCGAACGTTTTGCTGAGAGTTATAGGTGGGTGTCATAACCTGACCTTCACTGACCACAGATGTTCTGGCGGGATGAAACCTGAGTGAACACCCCAGCTCAGTCTCTGGCTACAGCCGGCCAGCAAACTCGAATGCTTTCTCTCCAACCTTGTTGTTCATACGTGCCCTTTGCCAATTCATCTTAATTCACTGATATCCGTGAAGCCACGCCGAGCACACGCAAGGTTACGCGCGTTCATCAAAGTGATTCTATGTTCCATCAAAGATTTATAATACTGCCCGCTTAGACGTACAAATCGGTAATCCCACATCTATGGACTCCCTCTCCATCATTCTCTCTCTCTCCCTCCCTCCCTTCCCCACCCTCTCCCTCTCTCTCAGTCTTGAGATTTGATTTTGTCCCTGCCCTTCCCTTCTGCCTCTCAGTCTCAGGTTTCAAAGCGTCCCGTCTCTCCTCACCGTCCTGGATTAGTCATCTAATGAGCAGCAGGACCGATCGGGTGAATAATTGATGATGGGTGGCTGGAGAGAGGCATCGATCTGCGCCAGGCTGTGGCTTCTAAATGGAGCAGGGAAGGAGACACCTCAGGAGGATAAGCAGGCACAGCCAGGTACATCACTACGACACACACCGTGCCTTCTCTCTGTATAAGGCCTGCTTGGGATTCAGATAAACGCTGATAGCATTGACTAGTCACGTGTGTCATTAGAGTTGCGGGGGGAAATGGATGGTGAGCTGCAGACTGGAGGAGCTGACACGCTTGTGCATCATCCCTCACTGAAGGACCGAACGGGCCTGTGTGTGTGAATTTGAGGTGTTTCCCCTCTCTAAGCAAAGATCCACAGGTCATAGGAGTGACCCGTACTTCTGCCAGGGAAATAGGTTCAACCGAGTCCTCTGTTATGACTCTATAACAGAGGTATTCCGACAAGTGCATTATCATTGCTAGAATTGCATCACTCCTGATAACATACTGAGGGGTGGCTCATAGAATGCATTATCACTGTTGGCAGCATACTGAGGGATGCTCATAAAGTGCATTATCACTGTTGGCAGCATACTGAGGGATGCTCATGAAGTGCATTATCACTGTTGGCAATGGCAGCCTACTGAGGGATGCTCATATAATGCATTATCACTCCTGATAGCATACTGAGGGGTGGCTTATGGAGTGCATTATCACTCCTGGTAGCATACTGAGGGGTTTCTCATAGAGGGCATTATTATTACTGCTGGCAGCATGTAAAGAAGTAGTTCATAGAGTGACATATTATCAGTGCTGGCAGCATATTAAGGGGTGGCTCAAAGACTGGCAGGTGCTCAAGTCCCTACTTTGCTCCATATCCTCGTAGTACTTCAGCGTTTAAAAAATAAAATCCTCTTACAGTTGTGGTGCAGTAGTATGGCGGCAGCTGTGCGGCAGTGGCGCAGCCAGAACGCTAGTATAGGCTGGGCCTAGGCAGGAGCGGGTGGGCACGCGCGCGCATGCATGCGTGCGAATGTCCCCATGCGTGCGAATGTCCCCATGCATGTGAATGTCCCCAACCCGTGCTCGCGCGTGGATTTGGGGCATTTTTGGGCGTTTCTTTGTTACTTTATTTTGGTTTTACGGTTAGGGTTAGGGTTAGGTTAGGGGTATGTTATTTAATTCTTATTTTTGCCTGATTTTACCGTTTTTTTTTATCAAATTGCAAAATCGATTGGGTGGGCCATCTTTCTATGTGGGTGGACCACCCAGGCCCACCCCTGGCTGCGCCCCTGCTGTGCGGCAGCTCATTTCGATATAAAACAATCTTACACTCCTACAACTGTACACACAGAAACAATAATTAAAGGACAGAACTGGCTGGTGAAACGTGGTTGATGAATCGTCTTTGACACTCTCACACTATACAGCACATTCCCCATCACGGGGTGAATGACTGACACCATTGGGGAGTGATCTGGTGACATAACCCCTATGTGGGACAGTAAAGTATACTTGCATGGGACTGATGGGACGTGCGGAGCAGGATGTTAGTGACATCGCTCCAAGTGACACCGCCTCTCGTTTCCCCCCCATGTCTCCTCGATGGGGAATCCACTGAGGGATACGGATCGCTGCCTTGCGGTCCAGATGGTCAGGAGCGCCCAGTGTTCTGCAGGGTAGGCGCCGTTTGCCCAGAGGGACTTGTGCCATCTGCTCCACTTATCTCCCTCTCCCCCTACACCCCTTCCTCTCTCTCCTCTCCTCTCCTCTCCTCACATTACTCCTTCTATACCTGTGAGTCTCGTTCCATCAGCTACTGCTGAACACTTACATCTGTTAGGGCAGTGGTTCTCAACCTTTTCAGGCCGTGACCCCCCCCCCAAAATAATCATATTTGAACTGGGGACCCCCCAACATAATCATATTTGAACCGGGGACCCCCCACCCTGATAAGCACTTGGGATTGTAGGAGTTGAGGCATTATATTTTGTTTGACACACAAATATTGTGAAAATAGCAGATCTACAAGCTCACAACGCCTCGCAACGCGAGGCGTTGTGAGCTTGTAGATCGGCTATTTTCACAATTTTTGCCTCTTTCATATTTTATTTGACAATTTGGCCAATGTTTGACCATGGTCTTTTAAAAAACAAAATTGTTTAAATATTAAAAAGGTCTTAAAAGTCCTTAAATTGTCACTTTACTGTCATCTGGCCCCCCGCCCCCAGACCCACAGGTTGAGAACCACTATGTTAGGGCACTGACCTGTCCCATTCGGGATCCTACTTCTTCCCGACTTCCAGGTAAACTAAATCGAGCTCACCTAGAATAATGGCCAATGGTGTAAAAAAATGTCTGCTGTAATGGTCAACGTCTTCCTCTCATGTCTTGCCCAGATTCTCTCTCACCCTTGCTTCTCCCAGGACAAATATAGTGGCAAGTACTGTACTGTGTGCTGTGTGTGTGTGTGTGTGTGTGTGTGTGTGTGTGTGTGTGTGTGTGTGTGTGTGTGTGTGTGTGTGTGTGTGTGTGTGTGTGTGTGTGTGTGTGTGTGTGTGTGTGTGTGTGTGTGTGTGTGTGTGTGTGTGTGTGTGTGTGTGTGTGTGTGTGTGTGTGTGTACGCACGCGCGCGCGTGCGTGAGAAAGGATAGTAAAAGCAGACAAACCTGACCTTATGGGGACATTTTGTGAGGTCCCCATGAGGGAAAGGCTCATTTTCGTGGCTAATAAGGTTACAATTAGTAAAAGCTTCAAGAGGGGGTCAGGGTTAGGATGACACAGTTAAGGGTTAGGTTTAGGGGTTGGGGTTAGGTTTAGAGGTAATGGGGTTAGGGTAAGAGAGGGTTAACAAAAAATTGCTTTTGACATCTCCACGAGGATATGTAGGCCTACTGCATATACATGCGTGTGCGTTTATGTGTGTGTGCGTGTGTGTGTCCAGCAGAGAATTCAAACGAGACAGTGAGCATCTTTCTGAAGTCACTGCAGCTCCGGGGAACGTAGCGAGATAACCGGATGCTAATGTCTCTCTCTCTGCCTTTGGGGAATTACGTCTGCCTGAGCGGTAACCTACATTTACTGAGCCGTCCTACCAATAAGGTTAATGAAACAAGCCTCCAGGAGGACGACGACGAGGAGGGGGAATCGCGTATGAGAGCGCAAGCGCATACACACAGGAATATGTGTTTTAACAAGTCACCACATTAACACAATTCAGCCTCGTCCTATCATTCTTGAGGAAAAAGATGCTTAATGCACATGCACACAACGCATAATCCTGCACAGACACACAAAGATCTACACGCATGCATGAGTACATAGATGTGCACACACATAATGCATACACGCATGTACACACACACACACACACACACACACACACACACACACACACACACACACACACACACACACACACACACACACACACACACACACACACACACACACACACACACACACACACACACACACACACACACACACACAAGGTCTCTCTCTGCCTGCTGTGATGCAATACTAACAAGGTTAGCATGAATCCATGCTCGGCCAGGCATGGCTGAAGCCACTGTGCATCTCAATAGGTAATGTATCTATTAGGCTGGCTCCAAAGAGCCCTGGGAGTGGTCTAAATAGGTTGGAGGAAGTGTCCTTCTGTACTGCCTTAATGATGTGTGTGTGGGTAGATGTGTACACAAAACATGTTTACATGTTCAGAATGATGTTTAAATTCTGAAAGATTGCCATATACACTGGGCAGACCCGGGCAGACCGTTTTCAGCAGAGTAGAAAAACGTCACGAAAATGTAATGCCCAATTAAAGAGTTAAAGCGTTAATGCCCAAAATGAGTTAAGGCCACAACCACTAGGGGGGCCGGGGAGCCTGTCATAGTCACAGAAAATGTTCAGACTAATTTAGAAACACGTGAACATTGGCACCTCGGAAGATCATACTTCTTGAGAAAGCTAGGCCTTTCTTTCTTTCTTCCTATGATGTCTACTCCTGTTCAGAAATGTCTGGTGATGGCAGATCAGCTTTATTAATAATAATTTCCAATCAAGATGTCTGCTCTTACACCTTCCTGGCACTAGACAGATGGAGCTAGTCCAAGCAGGGCTTCTGATAGGGAAGTAAATTGGGCATCGAACTCTGTGATGATGTGGTCAAGAAGAGGAGCAGCCATGTTTCATCTGATGCATTCTTCTATGGTTTATGCAGGAGCAGGAAGAAAGGCCAAACTTGCAGACAATCAGAAAGTGTGATCCTATGTTCTACCTGAATGTTCACAAGATTCTTCAGCCTGAACCCTTACTGTGACTGTGACAGACTTGCAGTGTTGGACAGTCACAGTAAGTACACTTGAGTACTGTACTCAAGTAAGCGGATACTATACTTTAATGTAATGACAAACTCTGTATAAATGTAGTGGAGTCAAAAGTACAATATTTGTCTTGGAAATGCTGAGGAGTAAAAGAAAAATACTCAAGTAAAGTGGGCTTTATGGTATATTTACAGCACATTTATGGACAATGAATCGAATAGTCACTTACTGATTATTAGTTTTTCCATATACTGTAGATGGATATTCAATTAAGTTCAGGTGAGAGAGTAAGGTCAAAATGATGTTACCTGAGTGCATTGCCCACAACAACCCAATATTACATAAATTAGTATAATGTCAATTTCTTTAAGGCACTGTATGCATGAAGCCAAATTTATACTTATATATTATGACGTAATTATGTAATTATATATATATATATAATATATTACACTGTAAAACATAACCAATCTACAAGCTCACAGTACATCGCCTAATGGCTATCTGTGCTATGGCTTACCATCGCATCTGTGTTCATTCATAAACTTTCCCTCTTCATCATCCTAATTCTTGCTCCAGCTCCACGTTCCGCTACTGTATAAGACTCTCTCTGGGGACAGTCTCTGGGGACAGTCTCTGGGGACAGTCTCTGGGGACAGTCTCAGACACACTCCTGCAGACCGAGCACTCTGCACCCTACGGAGTCTGATATTGTAAAAAAAAAAAAAAGAATTTAAAAAGTCATCCTATACTATGTTGTCATATTAATTAAATGTCATACACTGTCATAAAAAAAATACTGTATTTCGATACTGATACTTCATCGTTAAAAACGTAATGGAAGTCTATATGCTATAAAGTACATACTTCTGACTAGACCCTGGCCTGCTAGTGAGTCTCAAAGTCCCTAGTGAGTATCAAACTCTCTGGTTCTCCAAATTCACTGTCACATAATAGCCTATACTATATAAAAGTTCAGCTATAATATTCTGTAAAAAAAAAGAAGATCATACTATACTAAATTGTCAAACAAAATGAAACATGATTTACAATACTATAACGTCCAAAAAAAAAACGTAAAAGGTCATACTATGTGTCATACTTACTGTTGTTAAAAGTCATGCTGATCTATCAGTGGTGTAAAGTAACTAAGTACATTTACTCAAGTACTGTACTTAAGTACAATTTTGAGTTTTTTTTTTTTTTACTTTACTGGAGTATTTCCAATTTTCAATACTTTTACTTCTACTCCACTACATCTCAGAGGCAAATATTGTACTCTTTACTCCACTACAATTATTTGAAAACTTTAGTTACACAAACGTGAGCTTGTAGATCTGCTATTTTCAAACATTTTAGTACTTTTACTTTTGGTACTTTAAGTACATTTTGAGTATTTTCATATTGCGGTATTGGCACTATTACTCAAGTAAAATCTGAGTACCTCTTCCACCTCTGTAATCTATTGATCCAAAATAACACTATACTGTGATGTTTTGAACTACACAGTCAATATGTGTAGACTCTACACACACAATATATATATATATATATATATATATATATATATATATATATATATATATACATATATACATATACATATATACATACATACATACATACACACATACACACACACACACACACACACACACACACACACACACACACACACACACACACACACACACACACACACACACACACACACACACACACACACATATATATATGCATAATATATACTCTACACTGTAGAGCATCCTTCAGAACAAGCATGTGTAGTGACTGTCTTGACTCTTGGGGCATACAGTAATTCACCATGGGCTCTTTAAGAGAGTAGGGGGTTTGATTAGAGACAATAAGGAACAGGTGTGCATGTCGTGTTGTCAGTATGAGTGCAGTGTGTGAAATAAATGGGACACGTTGCTCTGCGTGCCCAAAGAGAGAAGTTGCAATACGTTAATTCCTGCAATTCCTACACATGCGTGTTTGTCCATGCAGTACGTAGTAGTACTGTAGTACACGTGTGAGTCAGAGTACATGTGTATGATCCTCCACACCTCCACACATCATCATGCACCACCCTCTCGTTCCTTGTCCCCTTCTCTCTCTGAGCCTGGGATCCGCTCACCGTATCCCCCCCCCCCTCCCCTCCCCCCCGGGGAAAGACTGCCATCCGACTCGGCTTGTCACAATCATTTATACTCATCCCTCTCTCTTCTCTTCCTTTGCGGCATTTATACATGAGTCACTTTTTTAGCCCCCTCTCTCCTCTGAGGCATCCAAGGCTCTCTCATCCCGTCCTCCATCTTCACCTCCTTTTCCTTTCCCTCCTTCCTTAATTCTTTCACAATGCCCCCCCCAATCCCTGGGGCTCCCCAGGAATAATTCCTCTTTTTTTCGCTGCTTTCGGGGAGGAACAGGGTGCAAGGTGATAAATTTACAGTGATGTTACAAAGGGACCGGAGGGAATTAAATGAAAGAAAAGAGAAAAGAAAAAGTAAAGGGGAAGCCGCAAGGCTCTCTGCGCCGCTGCCTGCTCAACACAGCAGAAATATAGTATAGTGGAGTCCTGGAAGGAGAACCACGGGGTGGAGGAATGGAAGGAATGGAAGAGGGGAGGTGAAAGGGACAGCACGAGAGAATTAGTCACCTTTGACCAGTGGTGGGAAAAGTACTCACGTGTTTTACTTTAAGTAAAAGTATCAATACTGCAATGTAGAAATACTCTGTTACAAGCAAAAGTCTGGAATTCAACATTTTACTTGAGTAAAAGCACAAAAGTATTGGTATCAAAACGTACGTACTTAAAGTACCAAAAGTAGAAAGCACTCATTATGCAGAATGTCCCATTTCACAAGTTCAAAATCTTTTGAAAAAAGCCGATCTACAAGCTTGACGCATTGTGAGCTTGTAGATCTGCTATTTTCAAATGGCCAAAATATATATATATATTTCAAATAATTGTAGTGGAGTACAATATTTGGCAATATTTGCCTCTGAGATGTAGTGGAGTAGAAGTAAAAGTAATAACAATTGGAAATACTCCAGTGAAGTAAAAAATACCACAAAATTATACTTAAGTACAGTACTCGAGTAAATGTACTTATTTACTTTACACCACTGCCTTTGACCCCTCACATGGTCCCTGGATATTGTTCATGCAAGCCCCTGCGCTACACAACGCTGCACACAAGGCTAATTTTGACACTGTGTCATGGGTGGAAACCTTGTATGTATACGCCTCGCATCATGACGCGTTATGAGCTTGTATATCTGCTATTTTCACTACTTTTGTGCGACACTCTTGTATGATGAAGTAGGGCAGTGGTTCTCTTTTTCATGTCAAGGACCCCCAAAATAATGTATTTGGGCGCCTCATACAATATTTGAGTTGTTAAATTGTTTCAAACATATTCGAAAATGTTCTTCTTTTTTTATAGCTGATACAGTACAGGGTTAAAGTGGTTAAACAACATTTTTATGCTACATTAATTTGACTGGGGACCCCCTGGAACCCCCTCAAGGGCCTGGGGGTCCCCGGACACCACTTTGAGAACGACTAGGGCAATAATTTACGAATAAACATAAAAAGTTGAAATATGGAGATACAAGGTTTCTGCCCGACGACGACAACAATATATTGGGTATCACAGGTGTTATAGCGAGGAAGCGGATCTGCGACCTCTGACCTTTCACCGTGATGACTCCTCAATGCCCTGCCAGGTGGCTGCGGTGCCCATCAAGGTAATCAATACCAAGCTATGTACACGTGCACTCACAACCTGTCTCGTATTAAATGGCTGACCAGTTTTAACTGCTTGCACAGCTGGTTTTATACTCCCGGGGGAAGTTTTAATACTACTGGCTCACACACACCATACTACACTAGCTTTTTTGAGCAAGTCTGGTGCGTTTACCTGCCCCGGTGAATGATGGAGAGTAAGAAACAATGTGGGGCGTAATTGGCATTGATGCAGTTTACCCCCCCCCCCTCCACACACACACACACACACACACACACACACACACACACACCCCTCACGGCAAACACCTGCAGCCGTGGGGCCCTCTGGGGAAATCACACATTAGCATTTAGCCGTTTCATCTGCTGTTCTAATCAGAGAGCCAAACGTTTCAATAATACAACACAAGGGCTGTTACGCAACGAGGAGAAAGGGTGGGAGAGAGAGAGGGAGAGAGAGAGAGAGAGAGAGAGAGAGAGAGAGAGAGAGAGAGAGAGAGAGAGAGAGAGAGAGAGAGACACACAGACAGACAGACAGACAGACAGACAGACAGACAGACAGACAGACAGACAGACAGACAGACAAACAGATAGAGGGAGATTGAGAGGGAAAGAGAGAACAGTCAATGAAAAGGTATTTGAAAAGGTTGCAATGCATTGCTTCCCCTTGCCAAATTGTGGGATACGTCTTTTAGATGGGTGGGAGAAGATCAGACATTAAAGGAGTAGTTCACCCCCCAAAAAAAGTATTTTCTGTCAATTACACACCCCATGAAGCATTGAATTCATGGATTTATTTTGTTTTTTGTCGCATTCCTAAGCCAATAATTTGATTACGACACAAAGGATGCTCTTTGTGTCTCCTACCGGAAATACACACGGTCATCAAATTATTGGCTTAGGAATGCGACAAAAACAAAAAAAATCTCCATGAATTCAAGTCCTCATGGGGTGTGTAATTGATAGAAAACAATATTTTTTTTGTCTGCCTTTAACGTCAGCCGGCCTCCCCGTCTTTTTTCATGTAGCTTAGAAGCATGAAGCTAAACGTTCTGTGAGATAAAGTATAGTCTTTATTAGTCTTTTCAAAAGAATAATCCTATTGATTAATAATAGCCAATGAGTTTCCATATTGGCATTAAAACTACATCAACTTCATATCATACCTCATATCATACCTGCAAGAACAACACATTGACTTTGGTAATTCACCCTAGTAGGCAGATTAGAACCTTTTCAACTTGTATTGTCTGGAACCCACCACCTAACAATCCATCAACTTCACGCAGGCACCCCTTTTAGACGCCAATCCTCTCCTGTACTTTGTCCTCCCTTTCCTGGAGCTTGGCAGAACCCCGGATCAGGCTCACAGGCCCGCTAGTGAGCAGGAAATGACCTATTGTTCTGAGATAATGTGAAATATAATGTTCCCCAGCATTCTTGGAAGGCATTTCTGCCCCCCCCCCCTGACAGCCTCAGCGCCATGGGCAACGAGAGGCGCCAAAGTATAAGAGCACCTGCCAAACAGAGACGTCCATCAGCGGCAGCTGAAACGGCTGTGTTTTACAACACAGAAATGGAATGGAGGAATCCCCCAAAGACGCTGTGGGAAAACAAGCACCTCTTTTACAGCCGTTTTCACTAAAGGCTCACCTCCGCCCACTCGGCAGCGCCTCAGGAGATTCTTTGGTATCTCTCCTCCGTCCATGGGAAACACCTTGGACAGTAAAAAAGACTAAGAGAGTAAACTGCGATGTTGACGGAGTGCAGCTTCATCATTTTCCCACTGGAAAGTGCAGGAAGCTACACATTAGCGCTCCGTGTTTTTCTTTCTCCCACTTCCATCACCGAAGCAACTCGGTTCACACCGGAACCAATCAAGTCCGAGATCCGTTCAAACTATACTGCTGACAAGGCCAGGTAAAAGTCACAGTCCCTTAACTCACACTCTTATAGACACATGTAAGAAATTAGACATGCTCTGTGCGGGAGGAACGACAACGGATGGTGTTGTTTGTAAGGCCATGCGGCTTAGCGCCGCGTGATCACGCCAGGTTGTTAGTGAAGATGTTGAAAAGATCATTGATCACTATGCTCCGCTGCGCTCTCCCTGCTGTGGAAACGGTGAGGGTGTTTGTTTATCTGAATGCAGCAACCGGCCAAAATCTCATAAATATCGCTGGCAGTGGCACCGAACGGCGAAGGCAATCCCCAGAATGAGCACAGAGGAGACCGAAAAGCATAACCTTTAGTTTGTAATGGAAATAAGGGCGATATTACGAACAACTAATGCCTCGTGTCAACAGTCACTGTACAGGCTAACAGGAGCAAACCGCAAATTTGTCACCGAACACAGCGATTACCTGCTGCTTCCCTAATGCCATTTCAGTCAGTGAGGCCTATAGCATTAGCAGTTTATTACTGTCATCTCCTTTCAACCTGAAACATTAGTAGAGTCCCCTGGCAAGATGATTACAGAGCTTTTATTTTGTGTCCTGAGGGAATCATAGCCTTGCATGCAGCAAAAATAATAAAATAAAACCGGCTATTTGGGATTACATACAGCTCACGCAGCTGTGGGACTTAACCCCCAACACACACGCACACACATGTCACACACACGTGCACACGCACACACGTACTCGCGCGCTTTTGCATGCATTTTCATCTTAGAATGTGCGCCTTAGTATAAGACAAAGCATTGCATTTTGTCACTTAAGAAACCACACAGAAACATTCTTAGAATTTACAGTAAGATTAACTTTTCATTTTTTCCTTTTTTTTTTTACATAAGTGGTGAAATCCAGAGGAAGGGACATTCAGGTAATAAAGCGGTGTAATTGTGCCAGATTAAGCTAAAGAACTGAGAAGGTGGAGGATTAAGGTGGTGCTCAAATGTGGCTCTTCTTCCGTTATTACTCATCTCACATTCAAAAGGTTTCTCTTGGGGAGGATGCATGCACCACCTTAAATGGATTAAAGTCCCAATTTGCTCCTCTTATAAAAACAGACATGTGGGCACATATCCCCTGCACTGTATTCTTGTGATTGTGTGTGTGCACTTGATGTTCAACCAACCGCCCACTGTAAATTCACTACAATCCTCCAATCTTCCGTCAAGAAAGGCTTACAGCTTAGACATTTGTAGGTGCATAACAGTGCCATCTATTGTTCTTCCTCCCAAAGGCACTCAAACTTGATTTGTGCCTTCCTTTGAATTAGAGCCAGTATACAATATATCGGTTTGGCTAGTATCAACAATTATGCAGCCGATGTGTCGCGATTTGTAACCTTTTCTCGTTTTCAACAAAATTCTAAAATAGCAGATCTACAGACTACAACCTCATAATGCATCGACGCGTTGTGAGCTTGTAGATCAGCTATTTAAAAACATTTTTGGAATATTGGTTAAATAAAATAAAGTTCAGATTATGTATTTTATATTTTTACTCGTTTGCTTGTTCATTGCAATAATTAAATATTATTTTTATATATTGAATTTTAATATTACACTGTAATTATCTGTGTCGGGAGGGCCGATGCCTACACACCCCCACAGACACAGAGATTTGGTGTGTCCTCCACAGACCCGCGGACAGACAGATATTCCTGGTTTTTCGGTTCTCGGAAACTGTCCAACTAAATTCCCACTCTGCACTGAATGCTGTCAGGTCAACGCTGGCAGCCTGGCACACACGCCATATTTGAGGTCAATCGGTCGGATGGCACCCGAGTTATGCCCGGGACTGACATGCAGACAGACAGACAGACAGACAGAGATTTTGTGAATTTAAAGACAGATGGATAGATTTATAAGTCAATGGGACTCGGAATGGGCTGAACCCTTCATGCCCAAAGGGTCATAGGTATGTCATAGATCAGTGGTTCCCAAACAGTGGTGGTTCCCATTTTTGGGTTGCGGACCCATCGTGGGTCACGAATATCCCTTTATCTTTAGTTTCCTACATTTAGTTTTTGATTATGACTATATTGCAAAAGTTTTCTAACCGTGACCTCCGAAAAAGCATTTTTTTCATACATTAAAAATAAATTCAAACATTTTACAAAATAATTTAATCAATGGAAAGAAATCTAAGAAATTCCATAAATTAGAAAAAAAAATACTTTTAAGAAGTAGTGAATATAGCAGATCTACAAGCTCACAGCGCGTCTCCTCACGCATTGTGAGCTTGTGGATCTGCTATTTTCATTCATCTATGACATAGATGAATGCTCTCGCTCTCTCTCTCTCGAAAAGTGTGTGTGCATGTGAAAGTATTTTATTTTCCATACAACAAAATACAGAATAGCGGTAATGCTTCGTCAAGGGAAGAGGAAGAGACGATGACGGGTGTACAGTACTTTAAGAACAGAGGTCTTGTAGTGTGTGGTAGGTGTGTAAACAACAAAGCCCAGAGTCTCTCTCCCATGGTTAACGTGACTATAATTACCGCTGTCTGAGATTACAGGAGTGAGTTACACCTGATGCCAGCGAAAGTACTTTAAATATTTAATCAGCCCCTTTGCCGTGAAGCAAATGAGGCATAACATGAGTTCCTGGGTAGACCGGGGTGGTGGTGGTGCGCACATGCACACGTGTTCACACAAACACACACGTGTGCATGCACATAATGCATGTGTGCAGTCTTAAACACATGCATGCATATAAACATGCACGCACAAACACACACGCACACACAGGGGAGTCAAGTACCTTGTGATTTTTTTGTTGATAGATCTCTTGCCTGTCTCTCATTTCATTGGAACCTGAGAACCTGTGTGTGTGTGTGTGTGTGTGTGTGTGTGTGTGTGTGTGTGTGTGTGTGTGTGTGTGTGTGTGTGTGTGTGTGTGTGTGTGTGTGTGTATTCTTGCCTGTGCATGTAAATGCGGACAAAGAGGAGGGGTCCTCACACCTGTCAAAGGGGTCAAGGCTCCGCGGAGCTCGGCCATATAAGGACCTTCAGTCGTGAGGACACACAAAGCCAGGCCGGAGCTTGTTAGAGGCCAACCTGTTTGACTTGGAGCAGCAGCAGCACGGTGACACAACCAGCGCCTGAATCGCGCACGTCGTTCTTGTATGTTCAAGTGGCCATGAAACGATCCGTGCGTGGAAGTTATTTAAAGTGAAACGCGATACGGTCGGAGGTGAGGGAACACAGAGAGGTCTTGTCAGCGAGGTGCGACATGATTACATGCATGCTCTGCAGTGGCTGCAACAACCAACCGCACACACAGCGTGAATGAATGTAGCACGGGCAACCAGCAGGGCACTCTGACCAGCTGAGGAATCACAGTGCATGTAATGGATAGAAAAAGGTACAAGCGAGACAGTTAGTCATGTTTTCCCCGTTCCTGAAGGGTTCCTGAGTGCCACTCGGTCTTTCCCCGCACCACGCTGACATCACGCGCTGGAAGATGTCCCCCGCGCAAAATGATGTCAGCGCCCGCTGACATCAACTCGTGTCAGCCCCGAGTGATGCCATCTAGGTACATGACGCCAACTGCGCCCGTGTTTATGGGAGCACCTCGGCGAGAGGGCATGACATTGCCGCAGCTTCACTTCCCTGAAACCCGTGAGTCAGACCCTCATCACTGTCAAGTTCGGGAACGAGGGGACCACGGATGATGGGGGAGAGAAGATGTCAAAGTGGAGGATTCAAGGTGCTTTATCGTAGCGTGCACAACAATACAGCATCCAGTGCGGTGTTGATTTCGTCGACTAAAACTATGACGAAGAATGTTCGTCCACTACATTTTTTCACTGACGAAAACGAAATAAAAACAAAATAGAAACTAAGCTACGATGACTAAAACTAAGACTATAAACTAAGAAAATATATTGACAATTTCATCAACACATAAAATCTAGACTAAAATGTTAGGGAGGGACGAGTGGAGAAGAGATCCAGTAGAACTAAAAGACAAGTCATTTTATGTTTGGTTGCGCTCGGTGTTGCGCTCTGAAAATAGCAGATCTACAAGCTCACAACGCATCGCGCTGCGACACGTTGTGAGCTTGTAGATCGTCTATTTTCAGCATGCAACCAAGTGTAAAATCAGCCATTACGAACGACGCCATAAAGGCCCGCCAAAATACAAAAAATAAATTAGTCGACTATATAAATTATAGTCGACTAAATCAACTATAGATTTAGTCGACTATAATATTATGCTATTTAGTCGACTAAAACTAGACTAACAGTAAAACATTTCAGATGACTAAAATATGACTAAAACTAAATGGAATTTGATTCAAAAGACTATGACTAATCAAAATCTGCTGTCAAAATCAACACTGATCCAGTGAAATACTTAAATATACAGATAGATATAACTACTGTAAAGCCCACCACTAGTGACCGCCCGCTCCATTCGATCAATAATTCAAACATGAACTGATGCACCGTTTTGTTCGTTGACTGTATTATTATTTTTTTACTCCTTTATTCTCTCTTATCTCAGTGTAAGGGGACTGCGGAGAGAATGTAAACCAAGGATGATCAAACACAGAGTACCACAGAGCCAGTGGCTACGAGATGAGAGAGTCTGACCCAGTCCTGTGGGTGTCTATACCTGCATGGGGCCACACAAGTACAAGAGCAAAGGAGAAACACACGCAATATAAAAGGATCAGCGGGAGACATTACTGTCCGGTAGCCTAACAGTACAGGCTGTACAGCAAGTGAAGGTTTGAGAAATCCAAGAAAAGATGCCGAAATGGCTTGACTGAAGCCAGTACAAGAGATTTACCGAGTCCTTGAACAAAATCCAAATTAAAGGTGACAAATGTACCACCAGAAATACCACTAGCGCCTTTTTTCTGAGCATGATCTGCGGGAATAGAAGATCTACAAGCTCAGCTATTTTCGGTGAGGAGTTTTAGTGTATAGAGGGGGAAAAAAGGAGGGTACCATGTATCAACCTCTGGGGGATCCCGGTCAGCTAAGTATATAGGTTTAAGTGGTTAAACAGAACAAAAGGAGGGGAGGGGGGGAAACGCAACGGTGGACGTTTGCTGGACGTGTGTGTGTGTGTGTGTCTGTCTGTGTGTGCGGTGGGGGCAGTATTTCAACCAGCGCTGCTCCCGTGGGAGAGAGTAAGGAGAGATGGCAGCAGAGGAGAATGATGCTGTGTCCCCCCCCCCCTCTGCTCTTTAGACGGAGGATCAGTTATCGCTGAGCCGGAGAGGCAATACCTGTGATAGATGCCATTCCCCGGAGAGCCGTGAGGCTGATCTTTATGGAGGAGGAGGGGAGGGAGGAGACGACGGGGAGGGAGGGAAGGAAGATGGAGAGAGGCGGTCGGGTCAGAGAGGAAGTACGAGAGAGAAGAAAGATGGTTACTGTAGGTGGTGAAGGGAGGAGCCGCGGTGACGGATAGACGAGTGTCATTCTTTTCCCCGCGTGTGATCGAGTGAGATAAGTACGCATACCTAAGTTCCGACAGATACATTTTCTGCTCATCTCAGGCTTCCTCCTTTTGTTTTGTTTTATTCAACATTCGTATTGTTTGTGCGTGCATGAGTGCGTGCGCACGTATCCGAGGGAGCGGGCCGGCGTTGGAAGGCATCGTTGCCGTACAGAAATGCTGTATGATTCACATTTCCTGCGCTTTGATCTGTGAGCCTGTGTGCTGGAAAAGGCTCAGCTCCGGGATAAACCATTTCAGGTTGTCTAAACAATTTCCAATCACTGTTTCCATATTTAGATTTCTTGGTACGGCGGAGAGAGAGAGAGAGAGAGGGGAGAACAGGACTGGCGGTGCTGGCATGCTTGTTGTTCAAAAAGAAAGAATGAGGGGGAACTTGATTCTTGCCATTAAGTGTGAAGCCAGGCATTGATCTGGGCCCAGGGATGGCTCCTGCACAACACGCACACACACACACTTGCGTGCGCATTCATGAGCACATTGCGGTTGCTTACACAGACACAAGCATTTGGCACACAGTCACACGCATGCTCCTACACGTGCAAATGCATTACGCATGCACATACAGGTACAGTATGTTTTACATATGCAAGTGCAGTAATACATGAGGTCACACGCACACACACGCACGCACACACACACACACACACACACACACACACACACGTGCGCACACACACACACACACACACACGCACACACATCCCTTCTGCCCTGTGAGGTCAACTTACTGACTAAGCAAGACCCCCCTATCCCTATCCACCTTCCTTCTGAAAACACCCACATTCAATCTCTCATCTCTCTCCTCCCAAACACACATCTGTTCCCCAGTGTCTCTCCTCTCACTCGTTTCCCCCCCCTGCTCCGGTCCTCTGTGAAATCCACCCAGGCTCTTCTCATCAACCCCACCCCACCCCACCCCGAACCCAACCCCACCCCACCTATTCTCACTCCCGACCGCCCTACTCAGGCATTCAACATCTCAATCACAATCTGCAAGTACTCTCTCTCTCTTTCTCTCTCTGTGTGTCTCACTCCGGCTGACATACTAATGGCTATGACTTCTTTAGCGATTAGCTTAGCGCGCACGTGGTAGCCTGCGTTAGCTCTCGTTGCTACTAAGACACTTGAAAATGGCCGCAGTTTTTAAGTACACAGCTCCATGGCATGGGGACAGACAAGGGCTGTGTACACTCTACTGTACATGACATCATTCAGCTGTTCCTCCGGGCAGGTTTCCATGCAGCTAAACGCTCCAGCCCCGGCTCCATAAAGCAGGGAGTGCCTCCACGTTCCCCCAGCCATGAAATATCAAGAGGTATTAAGTCACCATTTCTGTCAGCCCCACCCCCATGCATCCTTCTGTGGTCGCTCGCCTTTAAAACACACACACACACACACACACACACACACACACACACACACACACACACACACACACACACACACACACACACACACACACACACACACACACACACACACACACACACACACATGCGCGATATTCTCTCTCAAACACACACACACAAAAAGAGTTCGCTTAAGTGTGGTGAAAATCTCTCACAAAAACCCGCTTTCTTTTTTTTTATCACACATGCATACACACAAAACCTGCTCACAGTATGGACACAAAGGTTATTTTTCACAGGCACGTAGACACACACCCCTGCTGTCTCGGAGAGGCAAACACAGACAGATATACGCTGAGTCCTTCTCTCTCTCTCTGTGTGTGTAGTGTCTATGTAGGAGCTGTGGTATGTCTGTGGCAGGTGGCTTCAAATCAGCCTTCGTTCAGAGTCAGTTACAGCACAGGGGTAGACAGGGATCTGGTTTCCCCCCTCTCTCTCTCTCTCCCCCCTCCCCCTCCACATCCCAGCAGACCCCTATTATACATGACATCAGACCCTCTCAACAGCCACGCACAGCTGTGGCCAGAGCAAGCAGGGCCCATAATCCACCTCACCCCTACAACAAAAAAACACACACCCATTTACATGCATACAGTACATGCAATATCGCTAGCTGGTCCCAACCCTGGTCCCAACCGTTACTTATCGCAAACAGCCAGTGGTAGTCAAGCGGTGGTAATTTTGTCCTTCTGAATGTATAATAGTATTTGATTTCACTTTGATTCGTATGCGCGTGTTTTTCTTCCAAGTGACCCCCCCCCCCGCCCCCCTTCCCGGCAGTTCTTTTTTTTTTTGTGTCTCAGAAGCATTGAGGAATGTTAACAGGTGCTGCTTCTGCTTTCAGTTCCCTTCCGCCATCAACTCCCCGCTCAACAAGCATTATGGGACAAAAGAACAACTGGTGAGTGCACCTGTTTTCTACAGAGCCAGGGAAACGGCACACACTGAAAATCCTCGGCGTTAAATTAAAGCTGAGAGCGGAACTCAAAAATGGACCCAAATGGGACCCGTAATATCCTCCAGTCCAAATCTGGGTCCAGTTTTTCTCATGGATTCAATTAGCAACAGAGGGGTTTATTGTGTAAACCCAAATCACGCTGTTCAAAACATTTTCTTTTTCTGTTAACGTATGAAAGACAAGAAAGAAGACCACCATCTCCCTATACTGACATTCATGTTTTGTTTTGTTTTGTTTGTTCTTTGGAGCGGTCGATGAACACCAGTGTTGCCAGATTCTGTGAGAGAAACAAGCAACCAGGTCTAGGAAAACCAGCCCCAAAAAAAGCCTATGGGCCACATGAGCACTATAAGACATACATCAGCTATTTGAAAAAAATAGATCTACAAGCTCGATGCGACGCGTTGTGAGCTTGTAGATCGGCTATTTTCAAATAAAATCTTGCGGGGGAAATCATAATAAGCAGATCTGGCAACCCCGATGAACACCCTTTGGTTTGACATGACGGAAGGAGGCTTGTCACAGACACAGCCCTGCTCCCTGAGTGTCAGCCGTGGTGATGCCTTCACTGGGCAGTAGCGCCACAGAGACACCATGTGGTGACCGATCGTATCCCAGATGAACAGCAACAGCAAGCCTTCAGAGAGACGCACGACCCCAACAAGAATAACACTGTCTGTACACGTGATCAACTGGTGGAGTTGTTATGAAGGCCTAAGCAAACCACGTAAACCCTGTATACTGTACTTTGTTGACCGGTTTTCCCCCAGGGGTCTGTACTTGGTCCCCTCCTTTTTTCCCTATACACCAAATCTCCTCAAGGGGGATATAGCCGATCTACAACGCGATGCATTGTGAGCTTGTAGGTCATTTTTTGCAGAATGTTGGCCTATTTTCACAGAATGTATGACATGCCCGCAATAGGGATGCTAGGGTTCATGTGTTTAATGTATCGTACAATTCCCTAATTGTACTTTTTTTTAGCATAACACATTGTGCATTAGTAGATGTGAGTATTCCATGATAATACGTGTATTTCCAAGTTACAATTATTATTTTCTCGTCTGAAAGGCCCCCTATGGAGGATAAAGATATTAGATGCACAGGATGACTTCCACAAGAGAGATTGAATATCAACATCAGAAATCAATGTGGTCCAGATCACCAAAGAAACATAAGGTCATGGGTTCCCCAGAGAGCGCTACAGGAGACATCTGGTACAATTAGTTTGTCCACACACACACACACACACACACACACACACACACACACACACACACACACACACACACACACACACACACACACACACACACACACACACACACACACACACACACACACACAGTACACCCATGCAAATACACACTAACACGTAAAAGACAAAGACAATATGCACATGCATGCGACCACTCTCTCTCTCACACACACACACACACAGTCAGCACATGCACGCAGTCGCGCACACACATGCACAAACATGACACAAACAGCATACATACATGCAATCACTAAACACACTCACACACACACACACACACACACACACACACACACACACACACAAAGCTGTGATGGATGGCTGATTTGGGTCCAGGACTGTAGGCGGGCAGATCCATGGGACCATATGGCGGTTCTGGGTCACCACCTCCAGGGGACCGCTCCAGGTTAAAAGGTGGCTCATCTGTCACTGACATTAGATTACACACATCTAACAAGATTTAACGAGGCATAGCACACCCCTGCCTCCACTCCACTTACCAAATATTCAAAGTGGGTTTGCCTTAAAAATAAATGATGTTATCCCAATCACATTAAACTTTGAATATGTCTTCAGCCATCTCTGATTCTGGAGAGATCTTCAGTTTTTTTTTCAGTGGTTCTCAAATGGTGTGTTGAGGCACACTGGTGTGCCGTGAGACAAATCCAGGTGTGTAAATTGCAATATATACAACTATACAGTACAATGTATCAATCAGTACTTTGTGCGGTGCACGCTCATGTCACAATACAGGG
The DNA here is from genome assembly GCF_963454915.1 of Gymnoscopelus microlampas. NCBI lineage: Eukaryota > Metazoa > Chordata > Actinopteri > Myctophiformes > Myctophidae > Gymnoscopelus > Gymnoscopelus microlampas. The sequence goes on along the minus strand of NC_139959.1, from coordinate 29,193,802 downwards.
ATACATTCTACTGTATACCATAAAAAATATATTTTGACCACTTTCAAACTGGCACACCCATTATTATTCATAGATATGCAAAATAGCCTCTATAACACATCTTATCCTATCTAGATAGATATCTATTTTCATTTACTATTGCAAATAAAACGTTAACCACTTTCATACTTTCATAAATGTTCAAAAATAGTGAAGATAGCCAATTGACAAGCTCAGGTTGTAGATTGTCTATTTTCGCTATTTGTTTAAATTTGTGATTTATACATTTCTTAACCTTAAGTTTAACATTTTCACCTATAAACCCCAAATAGGGATGCTTTGGGCATGTCATAGGTACAAATTCAAAATCCATGCAATATGGCATGCCTAAAATAGTTATTTTGCAGAAATTCAAAACTTTAGCTTCAGTGTTTAGAAGGGTTAGAAATAATAAATATAGTGATAAGTTATAGAGGCAATTTTTAACTAATATGAATAGAGGTGCGCCTTAATATTTTTGAATGCCCTTTGATGGGCCTTGGGCACAAAAGGTTTGAAAACAACTGGTTTAATTAATTCCCAGCTCCATCCAACCGTCGACTTCGGTGGTTCTGTACCATCAAAGCGTTGCATGTGTGGAGTTCATGTCCAAAAGGCTTTCAAGACTAGAATACCCTTGTCTGGCGCCATTCAGGAAATTTGACTTGCTACAAAAGAAGAAAAGTATGTCTGCCCAAGAAAAACGATGCAAATGAGGCAAGAAGGTAAAGCCCTTATGTCTGGTGTGTGAGTGTGTGTGTGTGTGTGTGTGTGTGTGTGTGTGTGTGTGTGTGTGTGTGTGTGTGTGTGTGTGTGTGTGTGTGTGTGTGTGTGTGTGTGTGTGTGTGTGTGTGTGTGCGCGTGCGCACGTGTGTGATGTGTGGTTTCATGTGGAGAGAGCTGGCAGGCCATGTACCTCTGGGGTTGGACAAGCTAGATGGAAAATACCTTCAAAAACAATTCAACGGTCTCTCCATATTCTCTCCCATGGTATCTTTGATCTCTCCAACCTAAAGGCTTCTCCTGCTCCAGATTCATCTGCCTGTACCTGCCTCATTCGTGGCAACACTCTTAACTCCATCTTCTTTCGCAAGAAATTGGATTCAGAGGCTTGTTCTATTCACAGAGGGATCGACTTCAATGCACGTCTTATTTCCCTCCCCTGGCGAATGCCACAGCGAAAGAAGAAGAAGGAGAGAGTAGAGGAGAGGAGAACCAAGTGACTAGTGAGGGAGAGGCTCGCTCTTGCTCTCCCCTGGCTTGCGTCTTCATCAGTGCTGCTGCCACGACCCGTGGCAGCTCCGTCAGTAAGAAAACCCTCCCTGGTTTTTCTCTTTTAATCACGCTGTCAAACGCGCTCCCTCTGGGTGGCTTGTCTGCTTGAGCCACGCTGCAGCACTGTGAGCCAGCAAGCCAGGCAGCGAGTGGCACACCATCGCTTGAAAATCCATCCTTCATTAAAAGAGGGCCTTGTTGTAGGAAATAAGTGTTACATCTCAATGATCCTTTTTTCATTTATTCGCAGCTGCTGTATCCGCTCCACTTGATGTTTTAAAAATAATCTTAACACAAAGGAGTGTTAGATATGAAACAAAAGGGGGAGAATAGCAGAGATGTGGCATGTAGATCTGAGAGGCTCTCGAGGCATTCCTGATTGGAGATGATTGACTGGCACCCTCGGGGCACTAGCTTGAAGAGGGCCCCATCTCCATGCTCCTCACCTGAGTAAATGGCCCTTGTATACTGCCAGCTCTTGATTACTGCTCTTCACCCAAAGCCAGTGGAGAGAAGGTATAGTGGCAAGGGAGCAGGGTGTGTGTGTGTGTGTGTGTGTGTGTGTGTGTGTGTGTGTGTGTGTGTGTGTGTGTGTGTGTGTGTGTGTGTGTGTGTGTGTGTGTGTGCGATGTGTGCTGAATAATTAAAACCAGGAGGTGCAGAGAGACGTCCTTTCATAACACTCCATACTCCTGACGTAGCTCCCCGAGGTAGTAACATGCACTCTGTGTGCATGTGCCTGATAAAAGTCTTGATTTATGGGGCGAACAAAAGAACATCCAAGATCCATTGTAACGCAAAACTCACTCACTGTACCTGAGCCTGCGTTGAGGCAGAATAATTGAGACAGTGTTGGCTAAACATTGCCGTGCGGTCAAGGATGTTTGAGTTTCAATCATAAACCAATCTTTTTTCTGTTTTCGGGGGAATAATGTAACTTTACCATTACCAATCTCGAGCAAGTTTGACATCTGCAAGTTGATTTTCATGCCATACTGAAATGAAGGGAGTCGAGTGGCTTCTTCAGCAAAAAAAAAAGGAACACAGTATGCTTTGGAAAATGGTCGGCAGTAATGTTAAATATACTGTATACTGTGAGTCATAGTCAATGGGCTAAACATGCCAGACCACCTGTTTGGTACTTTAAGTCTGTGACCAACGTCTGGTGGACAGGGACTTACTCTAGGACAAGCTCAAGCAGCTGCAATGCTATGTCTTCACTGAATATATATATATATATATATATATATATATATATATATATATATATATATATATATATATATATATATATATATATATATAATTATTTGTATTTGTTGATGAAATGCATTAATGTGTTAATATTCTATGCTCTGTTGATGAATTGAATACAAAGGAACACAATGGAAACAAATCCCCAGGACGTTTTTGTGTTTAACTGTACCTCTGTGCTGTTTAGATTTTTGACTAATTAAGTATTCAATATACACACACACACACACACACACACACAATTTATTTAAGGTTCAAAGTTACTTGAATTTCATATGTTGAAGTTTTATACTTTAAATGTTTTCTCTGTCAAAAAGTTATTTGTGTTTATTTTCATTTATTAGTTTAGTTAAATGTTCTCAAATAGAAACTTTAACAAAATCTAAGTTTTTCAAAGTCATTTCAAGATCTTGTACTTTTTTATACACTAGACCGGCACCAGCCTTCTCTGGGACCACGCAAGTCGGGAATGATGAAAGTCGGGAACAATGCAAGTCGGACAGGATTCAAGTAAGAAACGATTCAAGTCCGAAATGATGCAAGTCGGGACTCGGGAACGATTCAAGTTCGGGAACGATGCAAGTCGGGAACGGTGCAAGTCAGAAACGATGCAGACCTTGTGGTCTAGTACTCTCCAAAATCGTGATCGGACCCACAAATCTAGCATTGGTTAGGCTCTAATCTTCACCAACACTCACCTAGCAATTCAGCTTTAATCTTTTTCTCACCAGCCTTCCATCATCACAAACTGTACTTTATTCAAGTCTCCCATGTGTGCTGCAGCCATTCTATTTTACTTCCACTGAAGGGCTGAAAAAGAAAAAAAGCCTTGCACACCTGGCCCAGTGCTGCTGTTTCAGCGTCAATGAATAAGATCTATGGTCTGCATAATGGTTTCTCAGGCTACCTGTGTGTGCTGATAAACGCTAGCAGACACGGGAGAGGGGGGGCACAGTGGTAGTTCCGTTAGTTCCGTCCTCATCCAGACGATCTGCTCACAACGGCGGGTGGCCTCTCCATCTGTTGCTGCTTTTTTTTTTAAGTGACTGAAAACACGTTTGTGTAATTTGGCTTGTTCTTTCAAATGGAAATAATCCGTCTGTTTTTCTTTCTGAGGGAAGGCTCCCTCCTCTATCGCCACTTTGAAGGTAAGATTAAGGGGATGTTTTTATCGATTCGGGTTTAGTTCTCTGCTCTTCCTCTGGTGATTTTTCTTGCTCCTATATCTCTCTCTCTCTCTCTCTCTGTTTGAAATACATAATGTGCTTCTTTCAACAGCACTTGCTGGCCACTATCAACTTATGAAAAAGGAAAGCAAGGCAGAGAAAAGCTATACAAAACATAAATATACAAGATAAGAAAGTTTCAGCATAAACTCGAAACAAAATTAACAACCTTTCCAGCGCTGAGGCGGTTGTTGTTTGAGACACCGACGGACAGACTTGAGGCCATTTTTATCCTCCGTCTTAGCAGATTGGCGCTTTGATGCCACCGCCAGAAGAACAGCAGTGAATTTCACTCAGCAGTGAATTTCACTCAGATCGCAAGGATGATCACACCTCGCTGATGGGAAATGTGGAGGTGAAAATAGAAATTATGTGTTGTGTGTGTTTGCAAGTCCGAGCCTGAAAAGGTGTGTTTTGACAGAACTCCATCTCTCTCGCACACACACGCACACGCACACGCACACACACACACACACACACACACACACACACACACACACACAGAGTACACAGAGTACACAGCAGGTGAACATAACTCTTTTGCATGCCCATTAGAGGCCATCGGTGCTGTCATAAAAGCAGACACCATGCTGTCCTTCTGATTCAACTAATGTAACTTGTGTTGTGCCTTGCTATGCCAGAAACACTCAAGTCGTCCAACTTAAAAGGCCAAATCTGTACCTACAGTATTATCGCCCCCCTGGTAAAGCGCTGTCACTACAGTCGCTCACTGCTGTGCCCCCAAGCTGTGGAATGACCTCACTCCTTCGGTCAAGACTACAGTCACTGCCCAGCTCCCCGCACCAGTCTGAGAAAACACATCTTCAGACATCGCCCCTACCCTTAACCCTTATCGTCTCTGTCGGGGTGGAAAACCTCATATGTTCAAAACCGTGGACTTTTCAGGATTCAAATTCAAAGATAGCAAAAGTAGCAGATCTACAAGCTCGGAACACATGGTTTCGCGCCGCGTTTCGAGCTTGCAGATCTGCTACTTTTGATGCTGTTGTGTGACGCTGTAGTATGATCAAGTAGGGCATTCATTTACGAAAAAAACTCAAAAAGTTTAAATATGGAGATAAGAGGCTTCTGCCCGACAGAAACGTTATGCTAGGAGTGAAGGTTAGTGGATCACCTTGTTTCTTTGTTTTCATAGCACTCTAATCTAGGGTTTTATCCTTTAAGCGATTATTCTATCGATTACTTTTTAGATTAAATCGAGAAGCATAGTCGTATTTTTGGACAATAAAAGAAAAAAAAAGTATGTACATCAATGAATCGAAGTATAATCATCGACTTCATTGATTAGTCTGATTAACCTCTTAAGCCCTATTGCATTGTTGTACAATGGTGTCACGCAAAAATAGAGCAAATAGCAGATCTACGTACAAGCTTATGAGTTGCGCCACGTTGAGTTGTGAGATGTGCCGTTTTCCCTATATTTTAAATTGATTATATTATTAAAATAGATTTGTTTGATTAACTGTTAAACCCCTACTATAATCTCATGGCCACTTTTGTTTCTTGACAAAATGTCACTCTGAATGACAGTGTCCGATTAATTATAAATAAAATCACACCCAGTGTGAAGAGGGTGGTGCCTTTGATGAGTTTATTATGCAAATGTGTTGCACTCCTGTTTGTGTTTAATTAGTGTAACTGGTTGCATCTTTGTGTTGCAATCAGCTGCAGCTGTTGAGGCCAGACACAAACATGTTGAGGCGGACGGACAGACAAACACACACACACGGTCAAATGTAGGAGTGGTTGGCACCACTCAAAAACTATACTAACTTGAGATTTAGTCGCTTTCTAAAATTTCATTTCAATTCCTGACAACATTTCATTTTAATTTACAAGAGAGGCCCTACAGTATACTGTATTATGTATTTAGGCTGTAAGAAAACATGTTTTTCTGCCACGCTTACTGAAAAGAAGAGATGAATATAATGACAAAATACATTCCAGATCTGGCCTCTTAGCATCCAAATGGCTTTGAGGCTGTTTGCTGTTGTGCATTCATGTCCAGTCAGGGAGCTGCTGACATTTACAGTAGCCGCAAACATCCAAGACTTTGGGTTCAGATGGAGGTAAATACACACACACAAACACATGCATGTATGTATATGTACATACACATGGTACGCATGTGTACACAAGCTTACACAAGCATAAGCGCGCGCGCGCGCACACACACACACACACACACACACACACACAGAGTGTTTTCCCTTATCGTAACCACAAGACACGCTGAACGGATGATAAAACTATACAGCGAAGACTGCAGATTCTGGCAGTAAGGTACACACTCACGCTACGGTTCCCGGGGGTTTGGAAGAGAACGTAGACTCCAGCCTCGCCCAGACAGCCGGTTCTAATCACAGCGGGGGCCGTTTGGGAAACAGCTACAGATCCGCTGTGTGGGAATAGAACCGGCTTCCAAGGTGAGATGGGAACGTCCTCACCTGCGTGTCTGGCAAGCGGCGGACCATTATGTCCATCACACAGCGTGAGTGCACACTCACACAGAAAAATGAATACGGACCCATACGGGGAGGAATGCAACGCTGATTCTTACAGATGCACACACACACACACACACACCTCACCTCTATTACAGCTCACCTCATGGTCGCTGCAGGAGAGTTGGACCTTAGCCCGTGATCATCTCGTAAACATACACTCTCACTGTCAGGATGGCATGCTCTCCAAAAAGCACGCTGGGCCTGGGCTAGCGCACATGAACCCCCCCCCACCCCCCCCCCCCCCACACACACACACACACACACACACACACACACACACACACACACACACACACACACACACACACACACACACACACACACACACACACACAATATTAGACATTCTGGTGTCCCACAGAGGAAGTGAGATTAGCTTTTTGCTGCTACGGTAATTCAGTTAGCCCTCGCTGCCAGGCGCCAAATGATGGGCAGGGAGTTGGATTCTGCTGTGTCCGTAGTTTGTTTGGCCCGCAGTTTTGCTCATCCCACACACACACACACACACACACACACACACACACACACACACACACACACACACACACACACACACACACACACAGACACACACACACACACACACACACACACACACACACACACACACACACACACACACACACACATACACACACACACACAGACACACACACACACACACACACACAGACACAGGCACACGCGCACACACACACACACACACACACACACACACACACACACACACACACACACAGGTAAACCCATTCCCCACTTCTGTCGACCCTCTTGGTGTAAAACCCCCCTGCGGCAGGAGTACTTCCATCACCCACACCTTGTTCTCCTTGCACGTGACCTCAGAGCACCTTGGGTGCCCCCTGACTGTTAGGCTGCATTCTTAAATCCACTCTGAGTTACAGTACATGAAGCCACATTGTGTTGTGTCTCCCTGCATCCCGGCGACCCAAATTTACAAAATACATTATGTGTTCACCAATTAAGCCCCATTTTTAAATAGTAAAGATTGTCGATCTACAAGCTCACAACGTTGAGCTTGTAGATTATGGATTTTTTTTTTTTAGATTTGTTTTTAATAAAAAAAAAAAAGGTAGGATAAAAGGTGTTACTCGCGACCGTTAAAAATGGTTCCATGACCCAAAAACGGGTCCCTAACAGTGGTGTGTTATGTATACGAACGCTATATATGTACGTAGTATGCCGTCCAATATATTTTTTATATCTTCTACCCTCTACTGACCATGTTGTGCACACGCGAGCGTATATATTTGGGAGTGTGGGAGGGAATATCGTATACCTCTCAAAAGAAAAAAATAGAACACACCACTGGTCCCTAACTATTGTTTGGGAACCACTGGATTAAGCTGTTGGGCAGGATATGTTCACTGATGCCAGCGAAGTCAACAACAGTTGCTATGTAGTGACATGACCACCAATAGTTCATTCACAGTAATGTAACGGACCTGGCGAGTAGCTGAGATGCCATGGCCAAAGTAATTATGCCATTAGATTCACACACGCAGTAAGTCATGCATGAAAACACACACACCCTGAGAAACACACACGTACTGTGGCAGGCAGTTTTAACCCAAACCCTGAGCTTTTCGTTCCCCCTCTCATGATGGTGGACCCCTTGCCAGGCAGACCCTTGGACGGAGGGTGGCGGCGTCTAGGTGTGTCTAAACAGAGATGACATGTGGGATGTGGACGTGCTGGCACGGGACGCAGCGCTCAGCTCCCCACCGCGGCAGACCCTCGCCAAAAAGACTACCACACTTGTTTTCCTTGCCCCCCCCCCCCCCCCACCAAAAAGAAAAGTAGCTCTCTGCACTGTCGTCTGCCAGAGAAAACAGAATTAATGTTATTGTTATTCCATTCCTCTGGTCTAACACGACCTTTACTTATAGATGTAAAACATATACAGTATATATGTCTCCATATAGCGCTAAAAATGCAAGACGGATTTGACAAATGGATCGAGTCAGTGACGGTTACGTTAGTTAAGGGTACGCCGTTGCTTCTCGCGCCCGTGGGAACTTTCTCTGTCATTTTTCATTAAAGAGCTTTGCTGCAGATTGAAATATTTGTGGAAATAATATCCCCTGGTGTTATTCTCTTCATAACATGACACTGTTTTGTTTATACAATGTATCACCTAAGATCACTCTCGGGCTAAACACATAATCACACGCTGGAAGACGTGTGCAATAACAAATACCGTACATAAATTAGCGGAAAATGTTCTAAGACAACATGCAAGATGTTGTGATTTCTTATTGGCATGCAGCAAGATAAAATAAAGGCACATTACTGTGTGCGGAGGTATGTTGAAACTGGCTGGTTTCCCCTGCGAGAGAAATGATTTGTGAGTGACACCTTCCTGTCAAACAGGATGTCTGTGTTAAGAATGTGAGGTAAGCAGGAGACACCACAGTTCACACTAAAGATCCTCTGTGCTCAGTGCTCTATTGAAGCATGTTCACCCAGTGGCCATTTTATTACAATTACTGTATGAAGAGCCACTCGTGGAACGAATCCATTATTTGCAAGCCTTACGCAAAGCATTTCCTGTACACTGATGGTCATTACAGATCCTCTCTGCTCTCAGACTCTGTGCCGCGCACTCATGTTTGGAATATTCAAAAGATTAGTTTTAAGCCCTTTCTGCTTCACTGAACGCCACAATGGCAGAGAGACAGGAAGGCGTGAGCAAAGAGGGACGACGACACGCAACACAGCTCTCGCAGCCGGATTCGGAGCCAGCCAGGATACCATCATTATGAAAAGCACACAACCATGTTGCTCCAACCAGGCCGCCACAAACGGTAGTCATATTCTAATATGAAGAAATTAATCTCTGCTCCTCTAGGCCATACCACATATATATTTTTTAATCCAATATTCTAATGTGAAAAACCACTTACAGGGTGCTCCGGTGGCTCGCCAAGTGGGAGTGCATGCCACATGGGTAGGACTGTGGTCCTTCAATTTAAATTTAGGCATTTAGCAGAAGCTTATCCAGGGCGACTTACAAGTGCGAGATCGGAGTAAGCATGAACTCTAGTCAACAAACAATAAGTAGAAAGCAGAGAGAACAGAAGGTGGGGAAACAAATAGGTGACCACTTATCTAAGTGGTTAGGGCGTGTACCACAATTAGAGATGTGACATATCGAACTTTTGGCCAATATCTGATAATAAAAGAATCATCAAATCCATCGATATCTTTGCCAACATTGAAATACAAGTTTACAATAGGGTTCACCTTACACCTGTTATACAATATTTTCAGCTACCACCCTACCGCTAACAGGTGACCTATTCCGCCCAGACCATGGCTTGCCAACTCGGATGGCACGCTAGTCAACGTGCAAACGCCTGGCTCTCCTGCTATTCCTATCTGTTAGCTGTGTTATCTGAATAATGCACAAAAATGCCCCAAAAAATGAATAAATGACAAGGCAAAAAAATTGTACAGAATGTTTTGCAAACTCTACATATACCCTTACATCTAAATTAACTGAAATTAATGCTTGGTAGGTGGGCAAAATGGGCAAAATATGACTGACATACCAGGGCCATAGATGGGAGCAGTAACATTGAGTTAGGACACAGCGCAGAAGGCCCCTCTGCAATCTATTGTGTTGTATGTAGTCTACAGACCATAAATAAATAGTCCAGACCCCACAGGTACTGTATGTACACATATCCAGGCCAAAAGCTGAATGGGTATCAAGTTAGTCACAAAGCTCCTTAAATCCATTCCCATTCTGGTTTTGATTTACGGCATCCCTGGAAGGGCGCACGGAACATCACCTGCATCTGGTTTGCACAAGCAAATCAAACCCAGTCGCGGGAGGGCACAGAGTTAACCAAAATAGGCACTTTAATCATTTTTATGGATGGTAGGAGTTTACAGGCTTTAAATATATTATTTATCTGCTCTGGCTCTAAGGAATGGGAGATAAATCATTCTGGCCATCAGCCTGGGAGAAAGAGAGGTTCTGACAATGCGGGGGAAGGCTAGACCAGACCAGAACAATACAGGGAAGCACTGTGACCAGGTATACAAACATAAAACGTACAGAATGGACATGAGGCCTAGCAAACATGAGGTCATCAAGGACAATGTGGGTAGCAACATCAGGTTTAGGAAGGTTTGATTATATGGTATATCGGTACAAAATACTTTAAGCTTTAAATTGAGACATGGGTTTATTTAGAAATGGTCTGTAAATTGTTTAACTTTATTCAGACAACGATCATTTAAGGATCGAATATTGTTTATTACAAACTTTGTCCACTTTTTCAGCATGTCTCCACTTGCCTTACTGGCTCAGCTAGATATAACTAGAAGTCTTAAACTAATAAAGGTCCGAAATCCTTTCATCTTTGCCCAATTCCAACAAGAAACTGAATGTTAAATTCAACCAACCCAAGCAGTTTGTAGGTCCAATACTTTGAAGCACTGTATAGAGCCGTCTTTGTAGGCCGTATTTATATAGACAACTTTTTATAGGCAGAGTATTACTGATTGAGGACCATCCTGTCAAACACAACATTGCATAGCTCAGACACAAACTCACCATACCCAATAAACTAGGCCTAAACCACTTAGACCCTACATACTTTGTTGACTTACAGTGTGGAGAGAGAAAGCGCAATATCAACATTAAAGGAGCACTTCACCCATTTCCAACCTCAATTTCATTAACGCTCATTATAAGATGACACAATTTCCGTCTTCTTGCTCTGCGTCTCAGGGCTATGGATAGTTCAGAAACCTGTTTGAAATCTTGTTTGAAATGATCAAACCTTCTAATGATGATGTCACTGGTGGGCAGGTTCCTTTCTTTTGTGCTTTTTACCCCTTTTTCTCTCCAATTTAGTCGTTTTTTGGCCAATTGATTCCTCCCAACGCGAATTTGTGTGGTTGTCACTGCTGTTGTATCCTACTGACTTGCCTGCCAGTGAGGAGCCCCCACCGGGAAGACGTAGAGTCTACGTCCTACTCCTACCGCCCAACACTCCCTGCTGGCAGGTGCCGCCCCAGCCCGTAGGAATACATGCAGTGATATCACCCTCCCCGCCCGGCTTCCCTCCCGCGAACAAGGACCAATTGTGTTCTATAGATGCCCGATAAATGCAGCATGAAGCAGACACTAATAAGTCACCATAATGGATATAATAGGTCCATTGTGGTGTCCTAATAGCACACAACAATGGACACAACATGAATGGACAGCAGGCAACTTGAGGGTGCCAGTTGACAATCAGTGTTGCTGCTTTATTGTGTTGGTAGTACTTACGGGCGCTTTGAGGCAGTCTTGTGGGCAAAACATGCAGTGGCATTTCTGTTCGTTCTGGCCATGGACTATGGTTCTGGCACCGTAGGTGTGATGGCTGTGTTTTCAAAGAGGGGGAGAAGTCAGTCCTTGTCCTGTAGTTATTTGCTTTAATTGATAGCAGGCATTGGTGGAAAGTAACTAAGTACATGTACACAAGCACTGTACATAAGTACCATTTTGATGTATTCTTACTGTACTGGAGTATTTCCAATCTTCAATATTTTTACTTTTACTTTTTTACTCCATTACATCTCAAAGGCAAATATTGTACTTTTACTCCACTACAATTATTTGAAAACTTTAGTTACTATGTAAAACCTACATTAACCACATTAACCACTTCAGCTATGGCTATTTGAAAATAGCCGATTTACAAAATCACAACGCATCGCGAGTAGATCATTTAGAAATGAAGTTGATTACAGGGACGTGCTGACCACTGGGAAATGTGGGACAACTCCTGAACAGCCGGTCCATTCCAGGCCAAACCAGGCCGGCCGTTTAGGATCATTACGGTATTTCCGGCCGCTGGTAATTACGGTAATCGGCTTTGTTACACTTTTTGGGGTGGGCAGCCCACATAGTACATATAACTCGGCCCACTGGCCTCTCATCTAAAATGGTCAATCCTTGAGTAGCACCGGCCCACAGAGCAGAGACATCACATTGGCCCGCTGGCTTGTCTATCATCTGAATACCGGTCTACTACTCCTATTGGTTATACATAGATAAATACATTGTGGTTTATAAAGTACTTGAAAGCCATACTTGAGTAAGAGAACAGATATCTTACTTTAAATATATTTTTACCCTTAAGAAAATCACTTGAAAATGAAATAAAAGAAAATGGAAGACATATTACCAAAATGACACAACAAAGCCTAATCAGATACTTTGTACAGTAGAGTGAGTGCAGTTCGTCCATTACATGCCATCTTCCTCAATTTGTAGCTACCTATTTTTGAGTGGACCCCAATCACCCAATAGCGTGTCTCTCTCTCTCTCTCTCTCTCTCTCTCTCTCTCTCTCTCTCTCTCTCTCTCTCTCTCTCTCTCTCTCTCTCTCTCTCTCTCTCTCTCTCTCTCTCTCTCTCTCTCACTCTCTCAGATAGCCTATAGGCTGAAAATCGGTGGTCCTTTAACACACCATCTGAAATTGAAATGCCTACTTCCTATTTTCTCATATCCAAAATCAAAGCCTGTGCAGTATAAAGGTCTGGCACAGATATTATCCTCTCAAACATCAACATGTGTAAATGCAGCATGAAGCAGTATATCACCAAAATGAACATAATATGTCCATTATCGTCCTATTGTATAAGACCTATAGCACATAACAATGGACACATAATGCTGTACAATAGCACACAATGGCCACTTTCAAAATAGTCATCCTGTACAACCAACCATCCAATATTACTATAATTATTTTAGAATGCGGAATGTGTTCCAGGGCCACAAGAAAACGTCCACGTTTCGAATGGCCTGCAGGCCGCCAGTTGAATATCACTGGTCTACAACATTTCTTTTTTGTTATGGTCTCTCCAACTCCTTTTCCCAGGCTGAATTAGGGGCCCAGCACGTCCCCGGCGTTGTGAGCTTGTAGATTGGCTATTTTCACAAGTTGGCCAATTTGGCCAATGTTTTATAGTATACTTTGTTGATTACTTATACTTTGTTGCAAGTAATGGTCTTTTTCTTTCGTTTTTGTTTTGTTTTTTGTTTTGGGTACTAAAAAGGTCTTAAAAGTCCTGAAATTGTCACTTCACTATCACTTCACTAAGTGCATTTTGATTAAAAAAAAGTAGAAAGTACTCATTATGAAAGTCCCATTTCAAAGTTTTCAAACGTATAAAAAGCTCACAATGCATGCCATCTCCAAGCATTGTGAGCTTGTAGATCTGCTATTTTCAAATGGCCAAAATGTACATAGGGTTGAAGTGGTTAATGTATGTTTTGTGATAATAATCAAAATCTATAAAGTAACTAGTAACTTAAGTTTTCAAATAATTGTAGTGGAGTAAAAGTACAATATTTGCCTCTGAGATGTAGTGGTGTAGAAGTAAAAGTACTGAAAATTGGAAATAGTAAAGTAAAAATACCTCAAAATGTTACTTGAGTACAGTACTTGTGTACATGTACTTAGTTACTTTACACCACTGCTTATTTGACATAATTCAGGCCAAATAGAAGTACAATTTCGCCACAGAAAAGAGGATGGATAACACGTCTCAAAGCTCTGACTTTCTGATGCAAAATGCTTGAAAAAGACTCTGAAGTGGCGAAATGGGCTGTTCTTCTAAAACATGTGACATTCTAATATGTCATGTAAAGTACAGTTTAGTTTACATCATTTTAAAAGATTTGAAAAGTATCTCACCAGGTGTGTCGTCGCATAATACACGAGATTGATTGGTCATGGAGTTCAGGTGTGTGACTGTGGACACAATTCTTCCTGAAGGGGGCGCTACTTCTTCATTTTAGAATCATGCTTTGGTTAATAGCAGAAGGGATTATGGTATTTGAGTTGGTTACATGGCGGCTTTCCGACATGTAGGTTGTAGCCAATATTCCTACAACAAAGACTGAAAAAATAAGATAGCATATACCATCTACAGTAGATGCTAGATTGAATCTACTATGGTTGGAAACTGTAGTATTTGCACCAGTGATAGCATATCATTTGCACTCTTTGTGTATGCCTACTTGTGCATTGAAGTGTAGCCTAATTGCATGCAGTAGTAGACCTACTGTACAAAAATGCGTCATTCTAGAAGTGACCTTTCCTCATTTCTGCCATGGTGAGGGGAACATGTGACTGTTTGATTCAAAATATCTCACCAAGCCAAAAAACACTGTCATGAGCGGATGAGCCCATACAAACCATGTGGTCATATGGGGTATGTCAAGTAGGCTATGATGCAGGTGTGGGGGGGGGGGGGGGGTTCCGAGTACCTGACACGGTGCCCAGCCAGCCGTATCGTTCCTTCTCTCCCTGACCTTGTCCATGACTCAGAGGAGGCCTCTGTGAAGGTCCACGTTTCTGATGTGGTCCTCCCATGTGAAATCGAGCGCCATTCATAGCATTAGACACCATCCAGGGTCTTTTCTTGCTGTACAATGAGTGTATCGTGTGCACCGTGATTATCCACAAGTTTCCTAGGGCATTATGGGCATCACTTCCTGTCGATTTGATCAGGTGTCAGGGATCAAATCATGTGCATTCTTCATTTGATCAATATTCCACATTTTATTATCATTATAATCATTCTTCTCCTAAATATGATGCCTTTCATATAAGACTAGTACTGTCTACAGTCCAGGAGTAGCACATCTTCAGTGATTGAAGGTAGTTTCCCTACTCTTCCACTGAGGAATTGTGACCCTGGTGTCAGGTAGGGCACCTACTCTCTAAACAAAAATGGTGACAAATAGCACTAAAAGACGTTCTTTGGTTCGTAAACCTCTTTTGGAGTTATATGGCACATTTTGTCACATGGTGGGTTCTTTGTATGGTAGCGGTGCTATGTAGTACCTCAACCATCCAAAAGAACTGCTTAAGAACCACTGAAGAACCAATATGTTTGTGTGTACTGATTGAAAATGTCAATACAGTTACTTGATTGGACAGTCTCCATCGGGAAAGGGAGACAAACAACGGACATAGAATTTAAGGGGGTATTTCACTTGTTTGGGGTCATTTTAACGTCTACTAAGGCTTTTGTGTGCACCCCAGGCAGTTGCTTGTTTCAGTATTTAGATATTTGATAAATGAGTCTAACGTTGTTAAAATGAGTTTGAAGTTACAATGGGTTTATAGGAATGGGGCATGTGTGATAAAATGAAAATCATATATCTAAATACCGAAACAAGCAACTTAAAAATTGTCTGGGGTGCACACAAAAGCCTGAATAGACCCCAAACCTGTTTGAAAGTGAAATAACCCTTTAAGGACTGTAGCTTTAAGGACAGCTCAGTCAGGGTCACACATTATCAGTGAATTCACACAGCCAGACTTTGTTGATGCCTCCTCCCCCCCCACACTTAATGTCATTATGGAGTGGCAAAGGTCCTTATTAGCCCGTTTTATTAGCCGCTAATTACGCTTCAGACAGCACACAGCTGTTGGCATCGCAGCAGCACCCAATCATTCTCTCCCGTTTTAGGAGGAGGGGAGTGAGATAAAAATAAAAACTAAACAAGTCAGTCTGTCACCTGAGGGCGAACAGGGGTGGTAAACGCTGCACTAAGCGTGCCATACTTATTAGTTCTCTCCCCTCATCTCTTATAGAAGCCAGTTCTGAGTCACAGTGGTGTTATACCCACAGTTTGAACGGAATTATAACCTAAATTAAGTTTTTTTCTTTTCTTTTTTCAAAATAAATAGGCTGCGGTTGGAGTGCAGCAACTAGAGAGGGGAGGATGGTGTTTTTGTTTCCCTGGCTTTGGGGTTTGGAGAGCGCTTGGCTGCGAGGGAGGGAGTGATCCCAGCCTGAGTCACTCTCTCCTCTTGGTTACGAAGCTTTGTGTTTGTGTTTGGATCTCGAACTGTACACCTGACTCGCCTCTATTCCCTGCTAACACGCGTCGGAAGCCTTTGATGTGCAGGCTCATTTGGGGAACAGCAAAGACCATGCAGATGTTTTCTAAATGACACAAATAACCTCCTCCCACTCTTCAAATCCTGAAATCCAGGCCCCAGTATTAGGCAACTCTAGTCTAGCAATAACATCCTTGCCCCAAAATGCACAGAAAATAACTATGGGCACCATTTGTTTCCTTTAAGGTTTTCCTGATCAATAACAACCCACATTTCTTCTCATCTTCACTTCCCCAGCACGTTGCCTCGGGATCCGCTTTCATCGTCGCCCACCTGGGTAAGCGGTACATAACCCCAGCACCCCACACAGGCACACACACATCTAGCCTGCGCCCCACAGCACCCCCAGGGCCCTGGGGCAACCTGCAGGGTGGAGAGGCGTTTGGGTGGATGGATGAAGATGCTGGGAGATGGGAGGGGATCCGTTTGGTTGTGTTGATTAGACTAGAGAATCAGACCATCTAATGATGCCAGGTGGCAGTGGGGGAGGCAAGCCTCTTGACATGAGTCCAAAGGGCTGGATTTAACCAAGTGCACATGGAACAGTGTATGCTGCGGGGCCACTCAAACAGTGAAATAGAGGAGGCACTGAAGCTGGACCTCGACAGACTTTTATAGAGCGTGTTTTTCTCAACAAGCTTGTGCTTAATATGTAGGAACCCAAAGTGATGGTAGTTGATTCTGGGAGGAAGAGGAGAATTGAATCCCCTCTACAAATCAGTACAGAGGGGATAATAGAGCAGGTACAGGAGAACAAACTACTGGGAATACATCCGGATGAATGTTTGTCTTGGACATGGCATGGCATGTTTCTCATCTGAGCAAGAATATAATTGGAACTGCATGTATGTTACGTGGAGTGTCAAATTATCTCCCCAGAAGGATTTTAAATCAAGTAGCCCAATACTAATACAAATGTCTTTGTTTGGGGAAATGCAAGGAAATGTGAATTAAAGAGGCTGCAGGTAGCACAAAATAAAGCTGCTATGATTTTATTAAAGTTCCCATATGACACTCACACATCATAATGATTTCAGCTGGTCAGCGGTTATACAATTGATAGATCTACAGTTCATTTATTTTATAAAATTCAAATGATGAAGAGGACAAAATTGACCAATTTAAGGTTTCACTTGCTGAGGAGTAGACACCATTATTGTGAATGGTCATTGGGCCTAATTGTTCCTATTATTTCTACCTTACTTATATATGTTTTAGCTTCTATAATGAACATTTCATGAAATCAATCAATCAAGTGATCACTTGATTGATTGATTGAACGACAGAAATGTAAACAGCACAAGGTACAGTCAGACATTTGAGCTAAAAGGATAACACAAAAAAAGTCCTGAGCATTGTTTCCATTGTGGTCCTATGTATTCAATTAATCAACATAGCATAAAAATAACACCAAAATACAATATCATCAACAAATATAAAACACTATATGGACAAAGTAGAAAAAGGGAGAAAATACAAAATATATTCTATTACCTTTCTATGGGAGAAGTGAGTTTCCTTACACACAGACAGCCACACACACATACACATACGCACACGCACGATGGTGAAGTGCTTGACAGGGGTGCTCCTATGAAAGATGTGTTCGATGGGTTTGGTAATTGGCAGATTTGGCACACTGCTGGAGCATTCACTCTGGAACCTGACTGGATAGAATCAAGCAGACTGTGACAAACCAGTCCTTCTCCGTTCCATTCTGAAGCAGTTAAACTGCTGTAGAGCTGTAGTGCTCTCTAGTAATCATGTGCATATTGCACAGAAACCAAAGAGACTCGCCTCCTAATTTCAATTATTTTTGTTATCATTTATTTTCAGTATTTCGTTTTTCACAGTAGAATTGTTAATTTATCTCGTGAAGTGCAAAGGATCCTAAGGGTCCATTTTTATGCAAGTTAAATTAAAGACTTATACTTAGTTTCGTGCTGGTGTCACGTACTGGAAATAGCAGATCTGCAACACGTTGTGAGCTTGTAGTTGTACATCTGCTATTTTCGGTGGCCGACACTGCACACAACCAAGTATAGATCAGACATAACACTCCAGATTTGACTGTGTACATAGCCAATAAAGGTGACTGCTGTGTGTGTGTATGTGTGTACGTGCGTGCGTGTGTACGTGCGTGCGTGCGTGCGTGCGTGCGTGCGTGCGTGCGTGCGTGCATGCGTGCGTGCGTGCGTGCGTGCAGTACGTGCATGCATGTGTGTGTGTGTGGTCCCTTTGCTCAGGGAATTCAGGTGACATATCGTGTCCCAGCTGAATAGACCCATATGTCTTAAAAGAGAAGGTCCAAGGCTGAGCTGGACTAGAGAGAGAGAGAGAGAGAGAGAGAGAGAGAGAGAGAGAGAGAGAGAGAGAGAGAGAGAGAGTAACAGGACCTGAGCGGCGCATGGAGCTATCCACGTATTGTAAATCCACACCACTTTTATGGGCTCCTCCAGGATAGCAGACTAAATCTGGGTTAATAAGCACAGCTCACCGCTAAGAACTCAGGGCAGCAGAAAAGAGAGAGCGAGAGAGAAAAAAGTCCCCTTTCCAAAATTCATTTCCCATAAATCATCAAGGACTGGGGCCTTTGAAGTGGCTTTCTTAGTTTCTGGACAGGAAACCTGGGGCTTAGAGCTTTTTCCAACCAGAGGAGAGAGGGAACGCGAGGTAAGAAGAGACCTGAGCGATGTGAGTGGAGAAGAGAAGAGAAGAGAAGAGAAGAGAAGAGAAGAGAAGAGAAGAGAAGAGAAGAGAAGAGAAGAGAAGAGGAGAGGAGAGGAGAGGAGAGGAAATCAGGGAAGGAGAGACATAGCCCAAAACCCTCACAGTTCCATTGTGATGCTGAGAGCTAGCGATAATCCACACATAAATAGAAACTCTGAACAAAATGGATCCACACAGAAGAATATGTGCTAAGCCTTATTACGGCTCCCATTGTCCGCGCTTGTCATCTTCTATACATTGAGGAGAGAGGGGAGGAGAATAGGTGCACTGTTAGGTGGGCATCGGGCCAAATGCAAATATTGTGGATTTATTTGGTGCTAACGCTCAACTGTGACACTGTGCGTCTAAGCCTGTGTGTTGAATTCACACTGTTATAAATATTACAGTATGTTCCTGTGGAAGTGGGCCGAGTATTGACAGATGGTTAAGAGCATTAGGAAGATAGTGCCTTCTAAAGCCACTTCCCACCTCTAGTTGGGCCATTAGAATGTCCAGCCAAGACATATGGTCGACCAAATATTGACTGATATTCTAATTATGATTTGCATAACTAATCACAAACGTAGCTTCACCTTTCCATGAGACGAGTGTTACCGGTACATTAACAGCTGTGTTACAATCACAGCCAGAACACTGTAGACTCAACATGTTTGTAAATACAAAATGTTTGGCATTTCACAAACAAATCATGCACAAGTTTGTCGTGTTTCTCAACCGTTTTTTTTTGCTTTTCTGATCACAACTCAGCTGTTACAAAGTGACATACAGTATGTACCATGTGAAGCCATTGAGCCATTGCTTTGATCACTTTTTACCTGCGAATTTGATTCTGTGAAACGCTCTAGGCGTACATGCATTGTACTGCCACTGTGTGATTTGCATTTGTGTCTGTGATGGCTATAACAGGATTTAAATGTAAAGAAATGGCTGGCTGGAAGTCTCTGGGCTCCCAGTCAAAACCTGGCTCACAAACTGTACATGCAACTGGCAACCGTCGACATACACCTTCCTCTGTGTGTCTGCCTGCAACATAGAGATTGAGACACACAGGGAGAGGCGAGGGGGTTGGAGGAAGGGAGGAGAGAGAGAGAGAGAGAGAGAGAGAGAGAGAGAGAGAGAGAGAGAGAGAGAGAGAGAGAGAGAGAGAGAGAGGGAGAGAGAGAAGAACAACAGGGATGGAGATTGAGCGAGAGGAGAGAGGGAGGGAAAGGTTGGAGCGTCTTGCAGCGAGTGGGTGTGTGGAGAAGTGGGCGGACGGGTTCACGTGTACTTGCACATCAAACACCAACCCAGTCCAGAGGGTTCAGAGGAGGCATCTGTAACCTCATACCGCACCAGAAGAACCACAGCATCCATCCGCCTATAGCGTGCAACAGTAGCGAGGAGGAGGAGGAGGAGGAGGAAGGAGAAGAACAGAACAGAGGAACAAAGTAGGACGGCAGCGAAAATCACACAACCTTTTTGTGAAAGCAACAGCTTCTTTTACATTATACTGTAGGTACAGTTCCATCGGGATAAGCTATCAGTGAGTAAGGCTGCCACTAAGTATTTATATAATAATACGGCGTTGCAATCCAAAAATAGCATATTTACAACCTCACAGGGCATTTTGAGCTTGTAGATCTGCTATTTTTGGTGCGCGACACTGGCTGGCAACCAAAACATAGCCTATACAGTCAGTATATGGCTTAATGTTCAACGCCTCGACTCTTGGATGAACACAGCATCTCCCCCTGTGTGTGGAGCAAAGCCTGCTGTGTATATTGTTCTTCTGTGATTGCATGTAACTCCCTTCTAATTGCCCTGGTTCCTCTCTCAACGCGGTCCAGGGTGATACTGAGAACATCTGAGAGCTTTCAGTAGCGTGTGTGCGCGCAGTGGAAAATGGGGTCACGAGATCTGATAGGTTAGATTGGAGAGTGTAGTTTTCACCTGTGTGTGTGTGTGTGTGTGTGTGTGTGTGTGTGTGTGTGTGACTCCACGTATGTAATTGACCTTTTAAATCCATTTAACGGAATCTATACAATTGCCTGGCATATGGAGGCCATGCAGACTGCTTGGGTGGGACTCTGCTAAATGTAAAATCTCATAGGACCAGCGCTAATGATGTGATGCACAGATTGATTCCTCCATCTATGGCACTGGTAATGGCACAATCACAGCCAGCACCTTACTCCGACTCCGTGTGATTGCATATATTAGATATGTAGAAGGCCTAAGTAAATGAGAACTTACAGAAGCATTTTTTTCCCTTTGTGTATGCGGTTGATTGTCGGCTGACCCATGGGTGTTTCTTTTCTAATGTTGCGTTTCATATTCATACAGTGACATTCATTAGCTATAACTCTGGGAGCTGCACACTACAATCAGAGTCGAGATCCCAGAGATTCAAGAGGGTTTTGTTTGTCATTACAGGTGTGACAGTGAAATGCTGGTGTGATATGTTCTGCAAGACTGTGCTAACAGAAATACAAGATTATAATAGTGGAAATACTGGATGTAATAAAATAAGAAAAAAGGAAAAGAAAAGTTGTCAATACTCTAGGTAAAATAACTTTAGCAGATCTTTTTTTTGTATTTCTTTATTTAAGTTGGCAGTATTACAGGTAAAACTTGACTTAGAATGCGGAATGTGTAGAATATGGGGCAGGTATCTGCATTTGTAGAATGTGGAGTTAGAGTACGATATAAACATGTACTGTACATAAAACACTTAAACAGTAAACTAGTGAAAGTGCTTTTTTTGTCCTTGTCCAGATCTCTGACAGCATCTTATTGAGGTATTTATTGAAAAACATAATGGCATAAAATACAAGTATACACGTAACATATCAAAGGAATGAAACCCATAAGCTGTTATTTACGTTGTGGTTCCAGTAAGAGGAAAACTGAGCTTTGAGCCCCGGGCTTTGAAACACCTCAGATTTCTTGCCAGTCACAGTTTGCTACTGGGGTTGCTCAGGGTTTGCAGATCTGGGAAGAGCTATAGTCCCATACCAGACAGTGATGACCCCGGTCAGGATGCTCTGGGTGGTCGCAGAGTAGAATGATTTCAGGACCTTCTCTGAGACTTTGAACTGACTGCCTTTTCTGCCCAAGGCAAGGTGATACGTAGGAGTTGTCTGGCCTTCTTTGCCAGTCTCTGTGTGCATACTCCAGGTCAGGTCCTCTGTGATGTGCACACCCTGAGGTACATAAAGCTGCTCACCCTCTCCACTGGTGTCCCGTTTATCAAGAGAGGTGTGCAGTGGTATAAAGTAACCAAGTACATTTACTTAAGTACAATTTTGAGTATTTCCAATTGTCTATACGTTTACCTCTACTCCGCTACATCTCAGAGGCAAATATTGTACTTTTTTACTCCACTACAATTATTTGAAAACTTACTTTGCAGATATAAATATATTATATTATAAAACATACATTAACAACTTTAGCCCTATTTTATACATAGGCCATTTGAAAATAGCCTGTAGATCTGCTATTTTCAAACACTTTTGGTACTTTAAGTACATTTTTACACCAATACTTTTGTACTTTTACTCAAGTAAAATTTTAATTCCAGACTTTTACTCGTAACAGAGTACTTCTACATTGCAGTTTTGATACATTTACTTAAGTAAAATGTTTGAGTTCTTTTTCCACCACTGGAGGTGTGCAAGACCTCTACAGAAGTCCACGATCATTTCTTTAGTCTTTCCGACATTCAGGAGGAGGGTGTTTTCCTGGTTGAGTAGAGTCCTCTCTACTCAACCACTGAGGAGCTCAGCTGGAGTGAGGTTTTTAAATGGGTTTTAGTGCCTTGCGCAGCAGCACATCCGTAGTGGTGGTTTAGTGAAGTTGTTTTTATGTTCTCAGCAGTGGTGTAGTAACTACAGTACATTTACTCAAGTACTGTACTTAAATACAATTTTGAGCTATTTGTACTTTACTTGAGTATTTCCAATTTACAATACTTTTACTTCTGCTCCACTACATCGCAAATATTGTACTTTTACTCCACTACAATTATTTGAAAACATGTAACTTTGTAGATTTTGATTATTACAACAAAACATACAGTAACCACTTCAGCCCTATATACATTTCGGCTATTTGAAAATAGCCGATCTACAAGCTCACAATGCGTCGCGATGCGACGCATTGTGAGGTTATAGATCTGCTATTTTCAAAAGAGTTTTATACATTTGAAAACTTGAAATGGGACATTCTGCATAATGAGTACTTTTACTTTAGGTACTTTAAGTACATTTTTATGCCATTACTTTTGTACTTTTACTCAAGTGCATTTTGAGTTCCGGACTTTTACTGACGGAACAGAGTATTTCTACATTGCAGTATTGATACTTTTACTTAAGTAAAAAATGTTTAGTACTTTTTCCACCACTGGTTCTCAGCTGGTCTGGGGGTTTCGTTTAGCTAGTTTCTGGATGGGCAGTTAGAGGGACAGGGCTGAGGTGACGTTAGCAACCATCACCCAGCACTAAAGCAATGGGTGAGGTTACATGATGAGGCTATGGGCTATGAGCTCAGCCTGCTGCGGTTGGAGGGAAGTTCTAACCTGGCGTTGTTGCCAAAGCCTGTATCATACATCTTGGTCATAAGATGCTGGCACAGTTTAAGGTGGGTTGAGCGTAATATCACCGTCAATGTGTACAGGAATTGAACATGACTCAACCATGACTGAGTCCATTTCATCTTCCGTTGATCTTCAACAGTCACATCACTGGCTGATGATATAACAATATTTGGTATTGTAGTGACCTCTAGAGGATGCTCGGGGAAGTACTTTAATTGATGGATTTTCTGTAATAGGCTCTATGACCAGCAGCCATATTGGGAATGAATTGGACCCCTTCCTTACTTCCTTGACAGGTGTTACCAATAATACTAATTAAGGCTCCATTCCATTTAGTGTAGCATAGTGTTTGTCTTATTTTCAAGGACCCCCATAACTCTGAGAGTGTACAAATGGAACCAAATGGACCCGTAACATTTGTACACTCTCAGAGTTACACACCCACCATAAGGGGCTATTTGGGAACAAAAAATGAGTGTTTCTAGTGAGCCAACATGCACGATATCAGCACCCTGACCAAAATGGAACGGAGCCTTCATTAGTATCATTGGTAACACCTGTGAAGGAAGTAAGAAGAGGCCCAATTTCTTTCCAATATGGCTGCTGTGCATAGAGCCTATTGTACACCGTCTACTTCCATAGAATAAAACAAAAGGCTACATATTAAAACAATACAGGTTATTGTTCTAATACTATGAGTCTGACAGCCACTCATTAGCATAAATAAAGCCCAAGTAATAGGATATTAGTGCTTGGATCATATAGTCCCCGTTAAAAACTAAATGCAAGGCACTGTAGACTTTTAATAAAAGAAAGTAATTTCCCACTGCACTATCTTGCTAAGCCTCTACAACATGTCTGTCAATCTACCTTTGAAACAATCACAAAACCACATGCAGTACATCAGAACAAAGCTGCATGGTTGTCCACACTCAATTCCAGACTAACTTCTCTGTAGATTTTTCAGACAAGTCATCAGAGTACTAGCCGTTTATTATGTAAACAAATAGGTTTAAAATGTTACTTCATAATTTGTACTTTTGAATACTTGAATATTTACTTACAGTATATACTTTGTCCACCACTGGCGCCGACTCAACATCGCGGCCATTACACCACTCGGCTCATGCCTCGCTTGGGCCGGCCTCTTGGGACTTGAGCCCACTCCTGCCTTGTTTTCAAGTGATGTAAAAACTCATGCGTTCTTTAAAAACATTCTTTATTTCATCCAATATTTTCATGGCACATGATATGGGGCACATGTTATGACATGATTGTAATGTTAGCATGACTGGTGTAGTACAAAACTAACGTAACTAAAACTCATGAACGTGCACTCAAAGCACGGGCTGAGAAGGTCATGGGGCTCGCCGAAGCGTACGCCGCAACGTCCCGCAAAACCACGCCCGTCCAGGTGAAACACCTGGTTTTAGGGAGTCCTATAAGGGCAATGGTTGGTCTGTATATACACATATGTACAAACATAACTACAGTCGATTCAAAAAGTGCCACGTTAACACACTTGCACGCACGCATTCACAGTACACACACGCCCACACATGTACAATATTTATAAGAGCATTCATTTACATCCGAGTCCTACACAGACAAAACCCAACACAACAATGGAAAACCGACATGAGAGGTTCACACACCTCCGCTTATCCAACGCTTCCTCTTCTCCACTCCTTCTCATCCCTCCATTCTTAGTCTTTTTTTCCCAGCATTTTGCTAAGTAGAGGCAGACCCTGAAGGCTCTTGTTTCACCTTTGCAGAGGCGAACAAGAGAAACTCCTGTGGCGGTTCGCACGTCCTGCTCCAGTCTGACATATATCCGGACATCAGTGGTCTGTGATGTCATCAGTGGTCTGTGATGTCATCAGGTCAGCACTCTGTCTCAATCTTTCAGAACAATCCTTTGACTTTCTTCAGCTTACCTTGCTTCCAACTGGCCAAACTTTCATACTCCTCTCTTGTCATCTCCAAAGCTTTCTGTGGGAGTACAAAGACGCAAGATATTCAGAACCACTGCACTAATATACAGGGTCTGAAACGACTCATAGGATAACCGATTATTAAATATGTAATCAATTAATTCATCGAATAATCAGTTTAATGATGCATTATGTAGAGAAAATCAGACACGCCATTTACAATTTTACCAAAATATTAATTCTCTGCGTTAAATTATACTAGAAAATTAAGTTATGTTTTTGACTGCTGGTTAAAAATATTAAGCAATTTCAAGATGCTCATTTGGCTTCAGATTACCATAATTGTGTAGTTTATTACCAAAGTTTACCATCCTTCTATGGTCTACGTACGATAATATCATAGATTAATTGATTACGATTCAATAATTGTTAATTACAGTGCAACAATATACAATAACACAAGTGTTATGGATGAGTATAGTCTTTCAATATTTCACAATCCTTATTTGGGGAATGCTTCCCAAAACCTGTCATCTCCAAGGTGAGAAATGCAATGATGTAAGAAGTATCCACGAGAATACACTCATGCAGATGAAAACCACACGTCATTCCTCAAACGGCTTTCCAATAACAATGTCCCATCAGCTTGGACAAAAGAGTGCTTATCACTCGCACGTTCAGAAAAGTGAAACCACACAACTTGTTTTGTAGCCTGTGAGTGAACAACATGCCTGAAAAACACACACATTCACAAGTGAGATGTCATAACCACTTATAAGCCCTATTTTATACTTCGTCATATGATGGTGTTGCTTGGCACAAATACCCTATCTACAAGCCCAAGCTTGTAGATGGGGTATTTTTGCAATGTGTGAATGCTTTTGAAAATGTTTGCCTATAATGACATAACCAAAATAGGGACAGCAGGTTGAAAGTGGTTAAAGGGATAATTCACCCCCAAAATGACTTTTTTTCTATCGATTAGTCACCCAATGGAGACTTTAGTGTTTGTCACTTTCCTAAGCCAATAATTTCATGACCGGCAGCGGTCCCAGTGGGAGACACAAAGAAACTCCTTTGTATCTCCTGCCGGAACCGCTGCCTACCGGTCTGCTGATGGCTTAGGAATGCGACTGGCGAAAACAAAAAAATATCCATGAATTCAAGTATCCATGGGGTGACTAATCGATAGAAAAAAAAAAATTTTTTTGGGGTGAACTATCCCTTTTGTGGCAGAAACGGAAGAGGACGTTAAGATTCGGAAAAAAGACAGAATTATGGGTGATGAAGTCGAATAACTAAGTGCGGATGCTTGTTGTCGGGCCTGGCCATGCTCACATCAGAGGACTCACCTTCCCGTCAGCCCCTACACCCTGGAGGGTGGAGTGAATGAAATAGGTTAAGTATCAGAGAGACAGGCGATGGCGAGAGGATGACTGAAAACATAATGAAATGGTGTCACACACGTGTGTCCCATGGTCCGACACAGAAAAGAGGGAGTCAAGAGATGGAAAGAGAGAGAGAAAGAGGATATTTTGAGGCCAGGGGTATCCACGTGAGACATTAAAGACATGTACAGTACCATCATGACACCTGAACAACACGCAATTATTATTATACTATAAACCAGGGGTCTTCAACGTTTTCAGGCCAAGGACCCCTTAGCTGAGAGGGAGATGAAGCAGGGACCCCCACTACATGTTGTATAAAATTGTGTTGCAGATTAAAATTCTTCATCGATTTCAAAGATAGCTTCATATACTGTATACTTTCAGACATTTAACCACTTAAATCGTCAATACTTAGTCAATTTGACCTTTGGCTCTATACTTCCTATAGCCGAAAATAGCCGATCTACAAGTTGTCTACTTGTAGATCTGCTATTTTCGGCTAATGTTCCCCTCAGAATAGGAATTCCAGGGTTGTTCATGTAAAAAATAAGTTCCTATCACACAAAGATTTGGCGGACCCCCTGTAGTAACTCTGAGGACCCCCTAGGAGTCCCGGACCCCCTGTTGAAGACCACTGCTATAAACAGTAATCGCACATTTGACACACGTACTGTACACAGGTGCATTCCAGGGTTCTAGGCTTACGTTGCATCAGTATCAATCACTAAACCTGGGTCTCACCTGAAAGTCCTCATCGGTCAGATAGACCTCCAGCCGGAGGGGGTCTACTCCCTCGGGCAGCGGCCGAGCCAGCAGGTCTGCCAGTGGGTAGGTGGTCTTACACAACCTGGCCAGCACGTCTTCCACCAGAATTATCTGGTTACACACCTCTGCCTCCTGGTACAACACACAATATTTACATCCTTTATATACAGTAGCATATTTCAGACATTAAAGACCAGCTGAAATGAACACGCTTTTAGCAGATGCATTTTCATAATGAATTCGCTGCTGTCGGGCAGAAACCAGCTAACTTCATTTTGACGCTTTAGCATTTTTTTTTTAACCATAAATCAGTGCTATTGAACACCCTTTACGTCTGTGTGTTGGTAAAAAAGAAATGAACCAATGAAAAGTATTAAAAAGCACATTTCTTTTTAAAATTGTATTTTATTACCATCCAAGAGCTGGCTATAGAGAATCTGTCTAGGAAAGCCGTGGGCACTGGGCAGGCATGCAGACTCATCACATGGGATCACATGCTTGACCCATCGAAGGTGTTTTGGGGTAATGAGCACTGCAATGCAGGGTACAGTATGTGGATCTGGTCGTGGATTTCCACATGTAGGGCAATCTGCCTACCCAGGACACAACCAAGGATCCTTTAAAGGCAGCAGATGTGGAAGGCTGCTAGAGTTTGTATGTGTCTCTTATAGGGGGTTCAGGTTCCAAACCAGAAAGCAGTGTGGAGAGACAGACTTCCTTCTGGCTGGGTTCCTGTTCTGGAAGATGCTGGACTCAAGCCTGCCAAAGGCTGGCGAAGTACTGTAGCATGCTAGCACCTTCCTGGCCACTGATAGACGGGTAATACCTCTGCTTTTACAACAGTTCGCTTCTGGTAAGAAGATATTCCCCATGTTTAAGTATTTCTGCTGGGATTCAGGCTCAGCATACCTCTCATACATATACCCCCCCCCCTAAACACACAAACACACACACACACACACACACACACAGCTGAACTGTTCAATAAAGCAGGACTAAAAACTAAAATCCCTAACATGTGACAACTTGACACGATTCTCTAGTCTAAAGGTTCCTTCTTATGGTCTCAAATAAAATGATAGACCGTTTACAGTACACCTGCAAGAGCGCACATCCTGTAGCCTGCAGTGTTTGACAACAACCTACCCTCTCTGTGATCTCGGCGATGTCCTCTCTGTGCTCCCAGCTAGGGAACATGTTGGTGAAAGTCAACGGTTCAAGACCAGCGTGGATGAGATATGATTTGGGAGGCTTCTTCTCATTCTTCTCTGTGGACGATAGTAGGCCATCAAGGATGTTTTAATGGAGAGCAAGGGAATGTCATGTGAGCTGTATAGCACATTTGAATGGCAATTCAAAGTTCTTTACAAAAAACATTAAATGAAGCGGAAGACAAAGTGCAACAGAAACACATTATAAAAAGGACATTTGAATACAATACAATAAAAATAGGTATACAATACAACATAAACTACAAGAATAGAGTTACAGTGCAAGACAATAAGTGAATAAAAAACTGCCTCAGTCAAAGGCAGTGGGCAAACAACAGAAAGGAAACAGATTGATTTAAAAGAACCGAGGGTTTGTTCCAGAGATGTGGTGCATAAAAACTGAAGCTGAAACTCAAAAGGAAAACGAGTGCATCTTTTTTAGTTTTGTCTTATGCCCTGGCTGGGACTGGCTGCATTCTACTATACACATTGTCACAAGTTAAACAACTGCAATGTGTCACTACAGTGATTCATTGCAACCTTTTACCGCAACAAGTAACTACTGTATAACGTTTCACTGTAACAATCACGTTAACGATTCACTGCAACAATTGACTGTAACGTTTCACAGCAACATTTCACTGCAGTGTTTTACTTGAACATGTAATTGAAACGTTTCAACTGTGTGTTACAGTGTCAGTGACTGTCATTTTGTCATTCTACAGTATTGTCTCTTGTGTGACCCATGTTGAGGTGGCATACCTCTACAGTACTGCAGCACAGTCTCCATGGCGCACTTCCTGTCCGCGTCCCAGCGGATGCGGGCAGATCCAGTGCTCTCACTGTCCTGGGGCCACCAGCCCTGCCACAGGTAAACCTCATGGTGGTTGTCCACCAAGAACAGGGCTAAACACAGAGAGAGAAAAATGGGGAAGATAATATCAACCTGATGCGACTAGGCTGGTGGTCAGCGTCATATTTATTGTGCATTGCATCAGGCCAAGGACCTCAATTCTCTCATTTTGTTTCAAATCTGTCAATGATAACGGTGATTTCTTTTTTGGATTTGCAGAGCAATCATCCCTCCAGGCTATAGGATAAGCGTCCTGCTAGCTGACCAATTTGCCAATGCTCCTGTACCTCCGGCTTATGGGATGTACTGGAAATAGCCAATCACAGAAATGCGATTGGCAAATGTCACTCGTACAATCAGACGGTATATTAACATAAAAATATACATTTATAAACGTATCATCATGCCCCCACACCCCCAAATTATGAGTCTTAATGGCTGTGCACATTAAACTCAATCTGAGCTGTCTTAAGTCAGTCTTTATCCCCGTTTACGAGTGCTGACGCTCAGCACAGCGTTCACTAAAACTAGACATTATAGCTAGATAAAATATAACTATTATAACATATCCTAAAACAATGCCGTCACATGGTAGAGATGCTGAACGAGGATGTTGGATTTGACAATTTGATGTGATGGGGACATCCCAGGAGGAAGAAAAAAGTAGCACGGTAATGCCATGCTACTCTTTCATGGCTGTAGGTAGAAATGTAACTGCGTACATCACTATTATTATTAGGCCATGCATGCCTCCTGACGGAGATTTGTACTCTACTGATTGCACCTTTCTAGTTTATGATCTACTCGCATCATATATACTTTGTTGCATGTCAAATAGCAAAGTTTGTCTATTTTTGCTGAATGTTCGTCTATTTTCGCCAATTATGACAGGCCCAGAAAGAAATGGATGCTGGGGTTCATGTGGTTAATGGTGTCAAGCTTCTTGATAAATTATGAGATAAATGTATGTATTGTGTACAATTTAAATTGGTTGTTGTGTATGACGTTGGTCAAGTTTTGGCAGTAATTTGCCGTCAACGTTGTGTGTCTGTGTATGTGTGTGTGCATGTGCAAGTGTGCGTACCTGGTTGTGAGGCTGTGTAGAGGTCCTCCTGCAGGTAAGGCAGGGAGTTGACCAGCTGTGGGTCTCTGGCAGGGTAGAAGAACTCCACGGCAGAAAACTCTCCTGAGCTGCTGCTCAGCTGGAAAAGGCGTGGCGTGAAGTTGAACCTCCCGGGGTCTAAGGGTCAAAGGTCAAAAAGGGGTTTATGAGTAAGGTCACTAGTAGATTATACAGTCAATAACCCCTTTCACTTTGTGCAGACCAGCAGTGTTCAGTGTTCAAGGGTCACCAGAAATTGAGCTCATCCAGACATTGGAATGTATTAAGTAGAGGAAATACTACAATCTTTGTGCTTTGGTCTGCCACACAACTTTCAGTTCAATACCGTGGGGGAACTTGTGACCCACGTGTGTTACACTCATGTGATCCACCTACCTTGCAGCATGCAGTCGTAGGCTTTCCTGTCTCTCCTGCCCAAGGCTTCAAAGAATCCCGTGGACTCGGCTCCTTCGTGAAATTCACAGATGGTCACCTTGCTGCTACTGTGGAAGCCGGTTTCTAGCGGACAGCTGAACACAGACAGAGACAATAGTGTCACAGTGAATTCTAATAAATGGTAATAAAATTTCATCATCATCATCAGTTTCTCACCAGTAGATACTTTTAGAAGTCTCTGCTGGATGAGATTTTCCTAACCCCCACCACAAATTGTGCACGTCAAATATGTTTTTTGCTGGGCAGAGAAAAATTGAAGTATTTCTGTGTCCTACTCACTGTTCTTTGATCTTATTGGCTGCCGTGCGCGCCACCTCCTGTGTGTGTGCCTGGGACTTGCAGCCGTGCCACAGGTAGATGAGAGCCTGGCTAACGCTCAGCAGCAGCATGGAGACCCGCGACCGCAGGCTGTTACAGTGACACGCCACCTCCAGCAGATGGCCCTCTACCGCCACCTCCCCCCGCACACAGTACAGGCGCCAGTCATCTGGGGGGAGAGGGATGGAATTCATGAATACATCTCTGAATGAATCAACCAGACAGATAACTGATCACACTTATGGATCCAACGGTCATGAAAAAAGTTATTGTAAATATTTAAATATATTGGAAGTATAAGGTAACAAAATCCCCAAACGTTTCTCAGTCAAAATGTATTTCTCTGTAATATTGTTATTTCAATTCATACCTGCTTTATTTCATAGAGAGCTACAGGGGCGAGGACAGAGAACAAGGAGATGAAATGCGGCACAGATCGCTAGCTGAATGCATGACGTGATTAGATCATCTGTACTTGTGTGGGATGAGCACTGTCTGCATCAACAGGATACAAACTACACAGTTCATTGTTAAAATCAAATGAAGTGTTTCATCTAGATGGGGAAATAACACTCTGCTACTGTCGCGCTGTTAAATTGCGCTTGAAATTGAATTATGTTAGGAAGTGAAACAGATTGTGTGCAGTGAGAAGAACAGAGGGCGTCACCTCATCAAGTCCTTGCAGGCTAGATTGTGCATTTGTTCGTTCCTTCCACAATATCGGACAGAATAAGGGTCATATTATTTTCGATGTCTGCTCTCTACATACCTCAACTCAAGCTTTATTTACAAATCACATTTACAATGACCAAGGTCGACCTCAGGGCTCTGGATGGTGGATGTGATTGTATATACATTCTGATAAATATGGGGGGCCAGACCATAGGGCTTTAAAAGTAAACAATACAATCTTAAAATCCAATGGAGTGATGGGAAGACCGGGATGATGTGGTCGAGGTTTTTCTTGTGTGGTGGGCGGCAGCATTTTGCACGAGCTGCAGACGCCTAAGAGTCGCCTGATCGATGCCTACATACTGGGAGTTGCAATAATCGAGCCTCGGAGAGATATATGCATGTATTACCCTCTGTAGGTCGGGTGGGGAGAGATAGCTTTTATACTAGCCAAGAGCCTAAGTTGAAAGAAACTGATTTTGACCGCAACTGATTTGATTGTAACTTGAAATTACAGTCAAAAGTCACAACAAGGTTCTTGACTGATGAGTGGATGTTAGCACTGAGGGGCCCCAGAGAGGTGATAGAAGGGAAGCGACTGAATTATGCCCAAAAGTTGTTTGCTTTTAAAGCCAACAGCTATACACCTACTGTACAATCTATGTAGCGAGGTGGAGGATGAATCATTTGGTACAAACATAAGTACACAAAAAATATGTTGTTTTATATCAATTGTTTTGTAAATTTCTGCCAAATTTAAACGCTATGCCAATTCCCCTCGAGAAATTAACAACTACAGCTCAGTCCCTGTTGCTGCTAACCCCTACTAGTTGGTCTGGGGAGGGTGAGGCAACCACAAATCTCCTCCTATAACATGCGGTCACCAGCCACTTCTTTTCACCGAGAAGTTTCACCAGGAGGTGTTTTTTTGTTTGTTTGTTTTTAGGTTTTAGACACTATTAAATTCTAATTGTATGTAATGTAAACGGTGAGGCTCCCTCCTAGGGTTTCTTACCTCACCGGCACAACAATATTCTGTCATCTTTCCTAGGAAAGAAGTAGTATACTGTGCATATGATTCCTGTTGTGCAAATCAATAAATCAAATCAAATAAAACAAAGTTGCAACGCATGTTGAGGAACACCCAATCCCTTCCCCTGCTGGCTTCTCACTCCACTAACACAGCCAATAGCGAACATAGAGCATAGGCTCTATGCACAGCAGCCATATTGGAAGGAAATTGGGCCTCTTCCTTACTTCCTTCACAGGTTTTACCAATGATGCTAATGAAGGCTCTGTTCCATTTGGTGTAGCACACTTTTTACTTTCAAGGACCCACTTTAACTCTGAGAGTGTACAAATGGAACCAAATGGACCCTTACGGGTTCATTTGGTTCCATTTGTACACTCTCAGAGTTACTCACCCGTAAGGGGCCATTTGGAACCCTCTCAAGGAACCATGAGGGTCCCTGGACCACACTTTGAGACCCACTGGTGCTTCCAGTGAGCCAACATGCACACTATCAGCACCCTGACTCTGTTTGAACAGAATGGAACCGAGCCTTAATTAGTATCATTGGTAACACCTGTTAAGGAAGTAAGAAGAGGCCCAATTTCTCTCCAATATGGCTGCTGTGCATAGAGCCTATTATTTTTATTTGAGCGCCCGGCCAAGCCGAATGCACTGTGGAGAAATTGAAGCCCACTCTCCTCAGCGGTGGGCAGGTACTTTAACCGCGCACTACCCAGATGCCCCTCTAAGACTAATTTTAATAGACACACACCACTGCTGAATTGACATGTCATGGCCTTTGTAAATTCATGTATTCATGAATGTGGTCTTACTCTGGGAGCTGTCCTCCTCTTCCTCTCTCTTCCCCGAGTGGATGGCCATCCCTCCTTTGAAGCACTGAAGGAAACATGGCGGCTCCTTGCCCTGAAGGACTTGCACCTGGAGGAGGCAGAGAAGTCAGTAATATGTTCATGAGAGAAACACACACGCACACAAAGAATTATTAGTCAACTTCCACTTCAGTTTATTGTCATGTCACAAGGGGTGTGAAATTATTCCCATGAAGCTTCCCATGAATTGCAGTTACATTATACGGTATATAATGTAACAAAATGAATCAAATATAAAGTGTGTGAGTGTCCCACAGTCTGTTGTGCAACATAGGAAATAACAACAGATATCAAATGTGCATAAAGTATATGGGAATAATAATTCAGGTACAGTCACTTGCAATGAGTGAGTACCAGTGAGTGCATGTAAGACTGACATTGCCATCTAGTGGCTGCATTCAGTAACATGTTAAAAAAGTGCAGCAAGTACAGTAGATCAGATATCGTTGCCTTCAGGTGGAAACACGCATGTGCATACAGGCACATACACACGTGCGTTGGTATTACTTTAAAATTTTTGAGGACAAAACTTTTAGGATGACAATTTTATAAACACATTTCTTTTTTAAAACAATATATTTATTGTCATTTTCAATTATATAACATAGCAACAACAATATGGCTCTTGTGTTAAATGCCTATAACAAAAATCTAACAAAAACAGAGCAAATAGACTTATAAACACTATTTGTACCCCTAACCCTACAGCCAGAGTTATAATTAGTTGCATGCCAGTGTCATGGACCAAAAATGGCTTGTAGCGCTTCTATTTTTGGTGCACGACAATGGTTTGTAATAGTATAAATCAGGTATAACTCCATCCCTAAGCAAAGCCCATAAAATGCCTAATTTATGGGTTGGACCAAGACTATAATGTCTGCACAATCTCTATTTCTCAAAATTCTTCTGTACTTGTTGGGATTACATTTGGCCCTCACAAGCATAATATTACAAATATGCACACACGTGTGCACGCGTGCACACACACACACACACACACACACACACACATACACACAGCTGTACCTGCGCTCCCCTCTCCTCATCCAGCTCCACTGTCATAAGTGCTGACGTCCCCTTCTCGCTGACGGTGGAGTTGCGTCCTTGCCAGAAGAAATAGCAGCACTTCTCCTTGCCGGCTCCTGCTGTCCTCATCTGCTCTGGATTATGTCTCTTCCCCACTGGAAGATCAGCAGACATAGATCATTGGCAAGATCAAAGAGCAAAGACAAAAAGACAGAGTGAAAGAGACAGAACCAGACAGTTGTGCAGTGTGGTAAAGAGAGAGATACTGTAGATAAAAAAGAGAGATGATTGGCATTACTATATCACAAACCAAGCTCTTCTATCCGGTGACAGAAGGATTCTGTATAAGGATAAGGATGGGTGCCTGCAAAGGCCAAAACTAAGACAGAGCATCTGATCAGTAGCAGACCAACACGATGCTGTGTTCATTTTCGAACAGCCTGTCAAATGAACAATTAAAGGGAGCCTCCGCACACTCAAAACTGATTTAATTTTCATAACGGTATATAGCAAGCTCGCGGTCATAGACCTTCTTCAGAACAGCCTGCCAAAGAAATCTCACTCACCTACTACACTTCACCCATGTGTCCCCCTCTACTGTATCAGGCTATATAGTCGACGTCTCACTGACCTGCGGTGCTAACCATGTACTTCCACTTCACCACGTAGGTGTCTCCCTCGTGGAACTGGCCGGTGCTCTGGCGCGGCAGGCGGCTGTAGTCGAACTCCAGGATGTGCCACACCTCCACGGCTAGCGTGCTGATCTCGTAGTTCCGCCTCTCTTCGCCCTCCACCAGGCCGTAGCCTCGCCCCACGTTGACTCCCTCCAACACGGTGCGAACGGGCGCCTGGTGGACTGGCAGCATCAGGGAGGCATTGTATGCCCGCGGCTGCTCCGAACAGGACTGCTCCTGAGGTAATGACAGGGGTGGGGGATTTAAAAACATGGACGGACGGACGGACGGAGAGACGGACGCATGTTCCCCCTGTCCCCTTCGTAATTTGTGCCCATGGATATTGACCAATCAAGACATAGGAGGGAGAGGGAATGAAATGTCAAACAGTGGGGAGACAAAGTTTTTTGTGCATCTCTAATTCTGTTGCTTCCTGTGTCTCATTCAAGAAGACTTCTATCCATATTACATTATTTCTTCCCAGGGGAGAGTTATTGTTTTCATTCCGTTTGTCAGTGATGGTC
This sequence comes from Gymnoscopelus microlampas, assembly GCF_963454915.1. Classification (NCBI taxonomy): domain Eukaryota; kingdom Metazoa; phylum Chordata; class Actinopteri; order Myctophiformes; family Myctophidae; genus Gymnoscopelus; species Gymnoscopelus microlampas. The sequence goes on along the minus strand of NC_139959.1, from coordinate 29,157,418 downwards.
CCTAGATTACCTGAGTAATTGGGTCAAGGTCAAAGGTCACAAAAAAAGGTCAAAATCGTTCTTCAGCCATAACTTAACTTACCTTTACTTTTTGCTCATTCACGTGGTCATTGCCGTTCTTAGTGGGACTGGGTGTCTTCCTGGAGTCGCTCCAGTCCAGGAACTTCTCCTTGAACAGGGTTGTCTCGTTGTGTTGGGTTAGCCTGCCAAACACGGCCCAGTCAGGACGGCCCTGGCCTTTCCTACAGGTACAGAGCAAAGGAGAGAACGTCTACGCAACTATACAAATTCATTCAATAATTCAATCACAGGGGTATTTGAAGTCCTCTTGATGCACCAGGCACACAGATATGGTTTTGTCATGTGCATAACGCAGTGCATCTGGTTACTGTTAAATATAAATTATTGTATTGTTTTTTCTGTAGCTTGTTGCACAACTAAATTTACAAGTTTTTCTATGGAACCAAGCGAGAGAGACAGTTTGCCTCGGTGGTGAGATGAAGCCTGTCCATTTATAGCTTGTGATACATGCTGAGCTGTTTACAAGGCAGCTATTTACTGCTGTGTAGAAGCTGACAACTGACATTGTGGGAGGAATGTAACATGGGAATGCACAGCTTGACAGCTTGTGCTGATGCCCTTGGAGTAGTTGATGGGGATTGTCCTTGATGCAAACGTATGCATTTCTCTAAGCAATTTAACTTGACATATACTGTAGGACCTGGTGTGTGTTTGGGTTAACGTACAGTATGAATCAATGAATGAATGCACTTGATTATATACTGTAATGTAGCTTGCTGTTAATGAATAAATATGCTTATCTGTGTGTGTATGTAATTGTTTAGCATGGCATGAATGACCTTCAGTAGGTGTGTGTGTGTGTGTGTGTGTGTGTGTGTGTGTGTGTGTGTGTGTGTGTGTGTGTGTGTGTGTGTGTGTGTGTGTGTGTGTGTGTGTGTGTGTGTGTGTGTGTGTGTGTGTGTGTGTGTGTGTGTATTGTAATGTAATGTAATGTAATGTAATGTAATGTAATGTATAGATCTCCATTGTAGTTTGTGGGTTTCATACTTGGGTATGAGGGAGTTGCATTCTCCAGGGTCCAGTGGGTTTATGTCACAGTTGGTGTAGTCAAACGTGCCGTTCCACAGGTGCTTGGCCAGCTGGAAGGCCACCTTCCTCTGAGCCAACGTCACTTCCTTCCCATGCCATATATACATCTCACTGCCAAAGTCAAACACCAAAACCTGCAGAGGAAACAAACAAAAATGAGCGTGTCATTTTCTCCTATCCAAAAGGGAGATTTGACTGTAACTGTAAACTAATCAACAATAGGGCAACTATAGATTATTTTTCATTTGATTATTAATCTAATAATCATCATCAGATTGGGTGGCGATGATTTCAAACTGTGTGTCTAACTGAGTCAACCCACGTCTCTGAACCACTCATACAGTACGAAACCTTTTTCTAAAGAAAAAGGTTTAAAGTCTTGCCGTCTGCACCCAGAATGAGCTAGTGTGAGTTCCAAGTCTCACTGTACCTCTTTAGAGCTGAGCAGGGAGCAGCGTGGGACCTTGGCCCAGAAGTCATCATCAGGGACCAGCTTGTCGTCCATCAGACGGTATATACAGTTTGTCTCCATGATGGCTACCTCGTACAGTTCATCTTCATCTGGTGTTCCTGCTGCTACAAGGTGCAAAGAACAAGGGTTTTTACATTGATTGCAACAAAAAAAGAATCTTGATTTTCTAAAGCAGTGATTCTCAAAGTGGGGTCTGGGGACCCCCAGGGGTCTTTGAAAGGATTCCAGGGGGCCCCCAGCTAAATGTGTTAATATAGCATCAAAATCTGTTTAACCACTTTAACCATATACTGTACATCGCTAATAGCCGATCTACAAACTCGCAACGTGTCGCAATGAGACATGTTGTGAGGTTGTAGATCAAATAACAATTTTGAAAATTTAATTTGGGGGTCGATGACATGAAAATGTTTGATAACCATTGCTCCATGTTACGTCTACAGTATACTGTATGTCTGTCACAGGCTATAATCCTTACACTGGTAGCTGCCCTGTCCTCCCAGAATCTTCCAGAACTCCTTGGAAACCTGACTGTGTGTGTTGACTCCCTCCTCAATGACTTGTACGTAGTTGGCACGGCAGCCCAGGTCTCTTTTGGTCTGGACGAAGTTGGCCAGCTCTTTAGCCTGCAGGAGATAAGACTAACTTTATTATTATATTCCTCAGATAGTCCTCCTTGCTTTCTCTGATTCCAGTAACTTGGCTGTAATTACTCAGTTGAGTAATTGGTTAATTTACTCTGTCAGCGCTTTTCTGAGTACCCAAAGTCGCTTTACATGTGTGTGGGGGGACCGGGGGAAGAGGTTAAGTAACAACAACAACTTTGCTATAAATCGGTGCCATCAATCATTCTGTGAGAGTACTGCAGTGGTTGTTGTTTTATAAGAAAATAAGTATGCTTTGGAGTGCAACTCTTAATACAGAGATGATCATGGTAAATGATTAGAGTTACTTGGATAACGATCCTAGTGCTCTGTAGTGACAGAATCTACAGTAAGAATTAATGCATGAAGACGCCAAAGGCAAAGAATCTGAACCTAGATCAGTAGCAGGCTTCCTGAGCATCACACTGACCGTGTACTTCCACTGTCTCTGATAGACCTGTAATCTGCACTGGTCTGAAAATACCTCTTTTCCACCACCATTCTGAGGCTAACCGAGTCTGCGTCGCACCAGTCCATTGAGTCTCACCACTCCGTTCCGTGACGGAGTGGTGTGAGTACTGATTCCAATGGACCTGGAATCAGTACTAAAACGTCCCTTTAAAAACACTACAGTGATGTCAACATTTTAATCGCTGCTAAACACATTTCAGATCTGGCATTAATTGGTCGGGCTTGATATATTCATTACAGAACGATATCAAAATATGCCTTTACCAGATCCCTAATTTTTGCGTCGTCATGGAGGTGCTTTGCTGAGTGCCGATCAATAGCTGTATTTTATACAAAACTATATGGTGAGAACTTGAGCTATTTACCCGAATAGTCTATAATCAACCATGTGATAACTTTGTCTATAGTTGACAACGGCTGTATTCTAATATGAATAGTGGTGGATTTGGAAATGTATGGTCTCTCCTCAACTGTCTAGCAGTGGTAAATATTCAGACATGCATTTGGAGCAGCCTTTGGAGCGATTTCCCACCATAGGGCCTAAAGCTAATAATTGAATACATAGATCATTAAAACACTTAAACCCTATACATAGTAGACCGGGTTCCCAAGGGCTCTATACTAGGCTGTCTCTTGTTTTCACTCTACACTAAATATATTTGCCAAATGTTAGCCCCAGAATAGGCATGCTGGGGTTCAGATGGTTCAAACGGCAAACAGTGTGCAAATGGAAATATAATTGGAGCAGTTATTTATCGTTCGCAGAACCGTTCTATGGTGCAGTGGAAAAGAGGCTTACGCTCACATTGAGGTCAATGACCCTCTCAGTCATCTGGCAAGGCAAACTTGAACAATAGCCTTGGTCACTGTGACTGAGTAGAGCTTCCTGCAGCTGTTCACTTCCCTCCACGTGACAGGGATACACACACACACACACACACACACACACACACACACACACACACACGCCTTCCTGAACTTCCTCTCAGAGCAGTGTATACTTCCCGCACGTGAAGCCCATCAATAACAGACCCTTTAAAGCGGTGTCAGTCTGCATCGGTATTTAAGACACGTCATCACAAGGCTGTGAAGCTACATTAGAGCCACTCACCGACTGAGTGTGTTGGACCACATACAAAACTACACACTACGCACTGCTACTGTACCTGAAGCGTGTGAACCAGTGTACCCTGTTGCAGTGCAGGAAACTTTCCCTCTACATCAAATCTGTTCGGCGAAAAATAACCAATCTACAAACTCACAACATGCTGCGGTGCGTTGCTGCATGTGTAGATCTGCTATTTTCGCAGAATGTTCGCCTATTTCTACAGTCAGACTGACCTTGTTTTTCTCAATGACGTTGGCAAACTCTCCCGTCCAGACGAAGCAGTGATGAGGAGTCAACAGCAGAAAGCAATCTCCGCTGTTCAGGGATGACGCTCTGGGCTCCACTAGCCTGGTCTGGACATGCCGTCGGCCTGGTGTTCCACACAGACACAAACAACCACAAAGAGAGACAGACTGGGGTGGCTTATCACTTGATGATGGATCGTCGCATGCCAGAAGTTGTCAGGAGGAACTGTTTACTACAATGAGGCTGGAATAGTTAAACCCCCACAATAAAGGAGGTAGCCCCTGATTTAGTGGATTTGGTCTGGGATTATAGATAGAGCAGGCCTGGAGAGGCTGGGATCAGCCAGGATAGAGTGGAATGACCTGGAGTGGGGACGTGATTTAGGACTGCAGCTGTCACCCACGGTGGAGATGGAGAGACACAAAAATAAAACGTTTCTCTCATCTCCCATTTTAGACATCCTCTGGAGGGGACACCCTTGAAGCAGCATCCTCCAAATCTTTGTTAAAAAAAATGCCAATTACCCCCCTCCCCCTCTTGTTTGAACTCAGAAATTAGGTTTGCGACAAGTAGCTCGATGACCTATAAGCAACAGACCCAGTGTGATTTGCTAGACTAGCCTGGATTCTCCAGACAAGGGGAATCCTTGTAAACAGCCAAGGGACATTAAGCTAATCTAAAACATCGGCAAGAAGCAAACGGATAATTTGCCGACTGTTCTGCTTGGTTAGCCTTTGCATTGTCTGTCTAGCTACAGTAATCTACTGATCCATACAGCAAACAAGATGCCTTTTCTAGCCTCTAGTCTCTTCCAGGGGACTGCCCTCAATTTCTCTTTTCTAGGGCAGTGCAGGAGATATTTCTCAGCAGTGTGACAGCCTCAGAGGCTGTCATTATCAGTGTGGTAACAGATAATTAGCCCTCAGTCCCCTGAGTGTGTGTTGGTACAACAATCTGTAAGGCGTGTGATCGTTCACCACTGCTTCTTTAAACACTGTTCATCATCCATGCCTGAAAAGACAGCATGTTGGCAAGATGGAGGAGGTGATAAAAGTTGGTGTATTACAGTATAGCAGTATACACCTAGAAGGCCAGATTAAAGGGATCATGCTTGTCATCATTGACTGATCTATGCCTACAGCAACAGAGGGAATAATCTTATTTTACAGTAGCTTTTAATCCTGTCTAGAGACAATACCTAGAATGGATCCCTGTTTTGTGTGTCGGTACACATCTGTTAGTTCAGGGGCCATGGGCGTCAGTCAACTGACCTTTGACCTGCAAGAGCATGAGCTTCTTGTAGGGCACGGCGCTGTTGTTGGACATCTGCTCGGAGATGTTGACGCTGCGCAGGTTGACACTGCTGAAGTTCTCCTTACTGGCCAGGCCGGCCAGAGCCACCTCGGAAAACCCGGAATTCTTGTTCACTGCAACACATGGGGCACAGGGAGAAAGTGGGGTCATGACACAGATAAAGTGACACAGATACAGACTGACATTGTAAACACAGCGGGGCGAAGGGCTCGCTTCTTTTGGGCTTGTTTTCATAAACCTGGTTGCTTGTTTCTCTCGCTAAACCTGCCAACTGTAGGAAAACGACGCACAGACCGCATGGGGCCACATGCAGAACTGTTATTAACATGGTTAATACATCGCGGACCCCCGCGAATACATCGCGGGGGTACATACAGCCGTACAGACCCGTATACCGTTGCGCATGCTCGCAACTCACGATTGTATTATAGCATAACACACACACACACACACACACACACACACACACACGCACACACACACACACACACACACACACACACACACACACACACACACACACACACACACACACACACACACACACACACGTATATACATAACAATCTTTAAATAAAATGCACAAATGTCAAGTATAGATAGATATCTGATCTCTGAATACACTATTTTCCAAGAAGAATAAGATGAAACTATTTTTCTCAGCCACATACAGAATTGAACTGGAATGATTTTTAGTACCCAAAACACTTGGCTGCAGTTGGGCTAGTTTCCACATTCTATCACCTCTACACAATATAAATAAATCTTGTATGCATATTTATGACCGAAGGTAACAGTCAGCCAACAGATAAAACATTGCACAAAAGTGTGGTAATTCACAGCCAGTGCAACAATCTCTCAGGGCAGCCAGAGCCGGCACAAGCGCGGCCTTCATTCTGTCAGCAAGCACTATAGAGTCGTTTTAAGCAGTGTTTTTATTACTCTCACCGGAGATGTTGGAGGAAATTGTGAGCAACACGCCTTTGACATTGGTGACTTTTAGTGATGTCACTCTAAAATCAGCCCCCAGACCATGTGCAGCTTACAATGGTAGAAAAACAATGGCATGCTTTTGAGGATTGCACTGCATAATGGCAGGAAACTGACAGCAGTCCCAAACATAGGACAGTTTAACAGCATTTATATGCAATGTCCCATTGGGTTTTAATGTTTATGGAGCAATTCATAATAGTACAGAGAACTCATTTAAAATATGTATGAGACAATGAATGTTGAAGGTCAATATTTTAGGTGATATGAAGTCTGCTATACTAGGGGTTCTCAAACTTTTCCATGTCAAATAACCATAGCCTCTGCCTATTGCGAAATGGAAAAAATAAAATAAAATAGCCAAAAAAGCATATTCTACAAGCGTGACGCATTGTGAGCTTGTAGATCTGCTATTATTGTCTTTTTCTTTTTTTTGTACTTAAAAAAAACTTTACAACGACATGCCCAAAATTGGGATGTCAGGTTAAAATGTGGTTAAAATGGCCCAATAATCTTATGAATTGAATAAAACATTTTAAACTTGAATTAATTAAATTTCCTCTCCTTTCCAATTGGCCCCACTTTGAAAACGTTTGTGCTATACACACAAAGAATGCCCGTTCTATCATCCGTGTCTGTCAGCATGTAAACTGTGAAGCTGTGTAGCATTAAGGTCAGTGCAGACTAACTCAGTTACTGTATTTAATGATTATAGTAAATCTGAACCTGATCAAGGGAACTCTTGAGGCTGTGCTTTCACACAAAGGCTCTCTGTCATCTTATTTGTGCTGTGTCAAATCTCTATAGCAGACGTTTCTTAAACCACATTCACACATGCTGAGTGACCTCTCACACCAAAACACAGAGAGAACATCAGAGAGCAACAAAAAACGGACAATTACTGAATAAAAGCTCCATGTGGATGCAAACAAAACATCTGTTACGGTTCGTGGAAAATGTGCAAATGCTGTTCCCTTTTGACTGGCAATGAATGGGGGGATTTTTAAGTAGGAAAACAGAACAATTATAAATAATTATTGTATAATTTGGCCAGATTCAATGAATTGATTAATAGTATATATGAGGTATTCATAGAACGTTTTCATATTACCAGGTTCTGCAGTGACGGGTGATGTAATTGACGGCTACAATAGTTGTGTAAACAAGCAAAAACGTCTCTCTAATTGCACAAGATTGCTTTTTGTAAATTCTGGCAGTGTTTCAAGCAGTTTGAAAAGACCACCGGAATTGTCATTTACCCTGCCATGACATCAGTCCTTGTACCTTTTCTGCCCATATACTGTATGGAGATCTATCTGTCAGTCCTGTCCATGTTATGCCCCATATATGGAGATCCCTGATGTCATCAGTATATGCCCATATATGGGCATGCCCCCTTTTGTGCCCATATATGGAGCTGACTGATTTGTTTGCGCCTGATGCTATGACGACACATTGAGGTTAGACAACACACTCCATATTTGGGCGTAGCTGCATTGTGAACTCCTTATATGGTTATAGCCGAGTCATTGTGACGTCAGAAGTCTGCCCGCCTGGCGGCCGGCCCTCCGTTAAGCCAATTTTAATATAGGATAGGATACAAAACAAATTGCTAGACTCGAGTAATGCTACATCACACATTTCATTCATAAACATTAGACCCTCCAGAAAAACGTGGGCAAAAATCCTTGATTATGCGGGCTAAAACTCTTGATTATGCGGGCTAAAACTCTTGATTATGCGGGCTAAAACTCTTGATTATGCGGCCTAAAATCCTTGATTTTGCCAGATCCTGTTCCATATTAATCCATACACTCTATCCACTCAAGAATATAGCCAATCCATCCACCCCAGAATCTATCCACTAAACAATCCATCCACTCCAGAATACAGCCAATTCATCCACACCAGAATCCATCCTCCCAAGAATCTATCCAGTAAAGAATTCATCTACTCAGAATACAGCCACTCCACCCAAGAATCAACCCATCCTCACTCACTCTTCTCAGCCTTCATCCTCTTGCTCTCCAGCAGGCCGACATTGAGTCTCTGCTCTATGTACTCGTGTCTGATGTCCTCCCTGGCAGCGAGCATCCTCAGAGGGTTCTTGGATGCCTGGACATTGCGGGAAGGTCGCACCGCTCGCTTGTGCTGCACCATCTCTGAGGTCAGCCTGTGAATGGGATCAGAGGCAAAAGAGTCGGGTGAGAGGGTCATCGTTGACAGAGAGCAGGTTTTATGACATTGACTTACTGTACGCTTGGAATACCTCACAACATCATTCAGTGCCATTGACGTGTAACACGTCCATTTTTTCCAAAGCCCAGAGTGCCAAAGACGTGTAACACGTCCAAACCGTGTTTTCAATGTTTACGTTAGATGGCGCTGTTCCCCAACCTATGAGTGATCCTATGACTTCTAGAGAAGAGTAGATCAGGAAATAATGAGATCGCAACAAACCCAGACCCATCCGATCTAATGTTAGAGGATTTAAAGACAAATAAAAAGATCTCTGCTTTCTTGTTTTTTTCAGCGTTTTTTGGCGAAAACAAGCTATATTCAACAGCCAATAACTAAAGAATGGAGGGTCGCAGTGACACCCTTTTTTTCTCCGATGGAAGCAAAGACACTCGTCCGTCTTTTGCGACACTCGGTGTGTCGATCGTCCTGGAACTAAATATTCTGTGGCTCTTGAAAGGTTAGTAAAAAACACTGGCACTGGCTGACTTAATTAATACATTCATTCTGGCACTCAATGAGTTAAATGAGCAGAGAAACTGTGATTCATAAACTTGGAAAACCAAATGTTAACCATCAAACACCGTATTTGTTTATTTGTTACTGTGTTTACCAAAGCAGCTTTTAGTCACAAGTACTTACTTTGGCGTCTGAGGACCGAAGATAGCATCAAAGTCATCATCTATCTGCACCTTGCTGGTGAGGGTGGGGAACTCGTCCACATGGCGGTAGAACTTGGAGAAGGTCTCATCTTCCAGGCTCATCACTTCCTTTACCTTCTTCTCAGTCACAGTGATGGTGGCCTCAGGCAGTCCTGAAACTGTGGATAGAAAATACAGGTAAAACAGTGGAATGACTACTGTACAGTACCTGTACTACTACTACAACTACTAGGGTCTCTTAGTGAGGAATGGGACAGTAAATACATCATTCTGCACCACCATTGCCGTGTGTGTCAGTGAGGCAAACTGACCCTAATCTCAGTGACAAATCATTACTTAACCCATTCAATCCGGGAACGCATCTGTCATTTTAGATGTATTTGGCTATTCAAAAATAGCAGATTTATAAGCTCATAGTGCTATGAGCTTGTAGATCAGCTATTTTAGAATAATCGTGAATTGTTTTGCCAATCTTTGAATACATATTTTTTAAAGCAAACATTTGTCAAATATTTTATTCCAGGGACCCCCAGAAGCAAAGATTTGAGTTGCAAATGTTCGCTATATATATATATATTCAAAGATTTGCACAAATGCAAATGCAGATTTGCACAATAGATTTGCACTCGGTGCCGCACTATGAGCTTGTATATCTGCTATTTTTGAATAGCCAAAGAAATCTAAAATGACAGAGATGCGTTTCCGGATTGAATGGGTTAAACCAGGGGTGTAAGTAAGTAGCCTTGGGAACCAACCGAGCCATGGGGCCTTTAGGTCAGGAGCCTATCTCCTGTTTTTGTTGGCTTGATGTACAAGTACACCTCCTGCACATGATCCTAGTATGTCACAGGGACTTACCCCCAATCAAACCCTTGATGCTGAGTGCCAAGCAGGGAGCACCGGGTACCATTTTTATCCTCTTTGGTATGACTCTGCGATTGAAGCCCGACCTCCCAACCTCAGGGCGGACACTCTAACCATAAGGCCACTGAGCTGGTGTAATCAGACTGCCTGTTGACAGTCTGATTACACCTCTTAAAGTGTGCAGAGGGAACACGGTGGTCACATTAAAGTCCAAGCTTTGCCACAGCTTGGACTTGAACCAAGAACCTTCTGCTCACAAAGTCCACATGATCAAAGAAGTTGGACACTCAGCATCATATCCATTCCACCACCTGACAAATGGGCCGTATATATTTGAACCAAGGGTCACCTTTCCAGCGAGGAGCTCTACCACATGATATCAACTTACACTACACAGACAATACTGACCTGGATTGTTGAGCTTGCCCAGGAAGGATTCCAGTTTGTCCAGCTTTCTGTCTGTTTCCAGGTTTAAGTCTGGTATGGCTTTGATCTCTACACGCACACACACACACACCGACACACACACACACACACGTGCGTTAGACCCACATAGGTGCAACGCGTTTTTTTTCTTCACTCAGACCCATGTTAAATTTTATTGTTTAGAAGTCATGTTTGACACTAGTGCTTCACACAGCGATGACTTCTGAACAATTATTGAGAGATGGGTAGACTAGACACATACCGTATGTTCACTTACATTCAGATGAATAAGATCAATTGCCATCATTCACAAGCATGACACATTTTATTCAATGTAGTAAATTTGCTGGCTCATGCATGTTTATAGGCAAGACCAACAGCTTTCATATTCTATCAGACATTAGTAGCCAGATATAAATATCACTATTGGTGATTATGATGTTCATTACTTTAATGATGATGTACAATGCACAAGGTACAACACCAAAGGAAATTAGAATACACCTTCAATTTGAGAGCTCTCGTCCACATCTTTAAGAAACAAAGGGCAAAGACAACAATTACATAGTGCCTAAATGATATTTGGGAACCACAAATAAGACATTGGGCTTCATTCACGAAACATGCGTACCATCAGATTGATCATCAAGTACTTATACTGAAGTACTTTTCTTTGGTACAACGTTTGTAGGCCTAAACAAACTGATTATATTCATATTAACAGCACCGTGTGTGCAACAGGCATGTGCATCCATTTTAGGTGTGACTGGCATTCATAATTTGGTACACCTAGGGCTCACACTCCTGGGCATGTTTCATGAATACAACGTTGGCCTTTCTTAGGTTCTTTTCTCAAGAACAAAAGTAACAAGAATTTAAGAGAGGTTTCGTGAATGAGGCCCATTCAGTAGAGCACACAGTGCATGCTGAATTAAAGAGTCACACCAAACCTGTGCACAATAAATCAAATTGGAAGATTGAATTAGGGACCAGTGTGTAAAATCTGTTGTGGCCAATGCATGTCTGGTGACAGTGAAATACTTAAGTCATAATGATTAACCACTTAAACCCTATATACTTAATTGACTGGGGTCCTCCAGGGGTCGCATTGAGACGCGTTGTGAGATTTTAGAACTGCTATTTTTGCCAAATATTGGCCTATTTTCATTAATGTTCGCCTTTTATGGCACGCTGGGGTTCAAGTGGTTAAGGGAAGGACAACCTGTCCCCCTGTATTCAATTAACCCTGCAAATTATGAAATGATGTCATGTGACGTAGTTAAAAAATAAAAGTAGCTAAAAATAGACTGTGTGGGAAAGATAAAGAGAAGAAGAGAGAGATACTACTGACCATCCTGAGGCTTGGAAATGGCAAGAGTGTTGGTCTTGGGTTTGGATGGCGGTGGAGACTGGAGGGCAGAGGGGGCAGCCAACCCTGGAACACAAACACACGTAAACAAAAACAGTCAATAACTATGATGTGCTGCTGTGTATACCCCACTTTGAAAACCTGTGCTTTAATCATAATACATTTCATTTAACGCACTCCACATTCCTGGAAAACAAATGGCACAAAAGTGGCAAAAGCAGAGCAAAAAACAAGAAAAAAAAACGTTGAAAAAAAAACATTCAGCAACAAGAAGAGAAGAAGAAGAAGAGAGAAACAGGTTGATTAAAAACGAATTAAAAGACCTAATAGCTTTGTTAAAAAGTCGTAAATTTGAGAGGGTGCCCAGCCAGTGAAATGAAGAATAGTTTATTTCACTTTTATATCTTTTCCATCAAATCAACACAATGAAAGAATGTGCAATAATATAAGAATGTCTATCCTGGTCAGATGTTTCACTTAACGCTTTATGTTATGGTACTGTAGCTAGCTAGAATTGAACGAGTATGTCCGTTTTCCATTAGCCATGCTGCTAATTCCTTTGCTAAGCCCACCAACCAAACAACCCCTCTCCATGTGAACACAAACCCACCACCAGCTGGCCCTCTCTCCTGGACCCTCACTAATAGGCTAACAGGCCAGCCATTAAAGCATTCCCTGTCTGAGTAAAGACCACACAGTGACCACTTTGAGTTGCCTGTTGGAGGGGTGGGTGGCAGTTAGGAGAAATGATAAGGGGGATTCTGGGTAATGTGACTGATCTGTGGGCCAACGTCATGGTCACTCTACTGCGGTAGTTCTCAACCGGTTTTCCGTTGGAGCCCCCCTTTCATCTTTCTTACATCTGACAAAAACTGAGAATCAGAATCAGTTTTGTCAATTCAGAAACAGATTTGTTGAAATGTGTTGGGAGATACTGACGCACACAGTTGTGTTTTTCAGACATGTTAACCACTTAAGCTCTATACGCGTATGACGAATAATGAAATAAGCTGATCCACAAGATCACAACGTTGTGGGCCTGTAGATCAGCTATTATCGCAATCTTTTAAACCCTTTGAAACATCTTTTTAACAATGTTATTAGTGTGCTTGAGGTTTAAAAATGTGGACTATCTCCAAACAGACAAGGCCCCCATGTGAACTCTGGCGCCACCCCTAAGGGGGGGCTGGACCCCAGGTTGGGAAACACTGCTTGACTTTATTGCTGCCAATTTGTGTGTGTGTGTGTGTGTGTGTGTGTGTGTGTGTGTGTGTGTGTGTGTGTGTGTGTGTGTGTGTGTGTGTGTGTGTGTGTGTGTGTGTGTGTGTGTGTGTGAGTGTGTGTGTGTGTGTGTGTGTGTGTGTGTGTGTGTGAGTGAGTGAGTGAGTGAGTGTGTGTTCGTGCCTTCAAAAGGCAAGTGATACACTATATTTTGTCATCAAAGACTGGAGTGACTGACCTTTCTTGACCATGCGCGCGGCCACAGTGAACTGCGTGGAGTCGTTGGCCGCTCCCTTGCCCCTGGACTTCCAGGATTCCTCTCGGGCCACTATGAGCTGCTTCCTGTCCTGGATGGACATGTGGGCCTCTATGCTCTGGCTCTCCACGTCCTCCGCTATCCTCTGCTGAGGAGCAGAGAAACAAGGCGCTGTCATCGCAAAACCCTCCAGATAACCAACGTCACACAACACTTCAGAAGTGAGCCACGATCACAGGACTCCACAGAAGCCAAGCGTCACAAAAAGGCATTAAACACACATCTTTCCTTATACAACACAAAAGCAGCCCCTCCCCGACATTCAGAGCATTATGCCTGGTTTGAGTTCTCTGCTGGTGATGTCATTCACCAACACCACGGCCAGACGGAAAGTGGAAAAGCCATCAGTCACACTAATTGTACAAGTTGCCGTTTTATTGCTTCACATTAAGTTTTTAAGTGAGACGAGCAGACAATTACGATGACACAAGCAGACGAGTTCTGACACAGAGAGACAATAACGTCATTTAGTAACACAGTGTGCGACACACATCGCTGAGCAGCTGGGGATTTCCGATTCATTGTTAATTAATTGGACAACTCAACAGGTGTGCATGGACTGAAGGGTGGGGGTGTTAACGTTGTTTAACTTCAATCTTGTAAGTTAAATAAAGTGCTGAGTTTTGGACAGGTGTGGGAGTCACCTTCCGCCTCCAGGGATGCCTCTCATCCACTTCGCTGGGGGAGCTGGCGGCCTTCACGACCAGAGGGAGCGACACATAGGACGAGGGATGGAAGAGAGAGGGATGAATAGAGTGATAAGGAGGAGAGATGAGAGAGCAGCCATATACTGTAGATCGTTGGCTATAGTATATGGGGCTGTCATGCTACATAGCTTCATAGGCATGTATCAGAGCTCTGAAAGAGTGAGGAAAGCAGTGAGCAGGCTGGTGCAGAAGTATAGTGCGGGTGGGATACTCATACAAAATATACAAGAACTGGCCAAGAATGTATTTGAAATTTTCTTTAGGAACAGCCTATGGAACACAATATTTTAAATGCATTTTTGGCATTTCATAATATTTTGTCCCATAATTGAGTGTCCAAAATAAAGCATATAAGAAAAGTAGTTCAAAAAAGTTTAAAAATAAAATAAAATAATTTATGTTTATAAATGCACAACAATGGCCAACAATTGTTGGCCATTTTTGTACATTTATAAACATAAACAATTTTATTTTACCTTTTTTTCTGGGCGAAAGGAGTTAAGTGGATTCTAAGTTGTCACTATTTTTGGACAAACATGTTTGAGCAAGGTGTCAAAAAAAAAGCATCAGGAAGGTCATATATCTACTGTCCTTGGAGTGTGCTTGACATGTAGCCTCTTATTACAAATTCTACAGACACACGCCTACCGTCCATTTAGTTTTTTCTTTTTTAAATAAATAAACATAGCATGTTAAAAAGGGTTGATCTATGGATGTCAGCTCTGAGCTATAGGGGGCAGAGAAGGCGAGCAGGCAGGCAGACAGCAGGCTATACGCAAGGCAGCAACACCTGATCCAACCGTATGCCTACCTGGCTGAAAGGCTCATCAGGGAGAGAAATATGAACAGGGGGCTCAGGAGAAAAAGTACAGGCAAAGACTGGCTCCTATTGATGCATGGCCATAGAAAGTGGAAAAAACACATATACACACCCAGACACAAACACACACAAAAACACACACCCACACAAAAAATGGGGACGGGGTAAACAGTAGAAGTGGCTGGAATGGAAACAGAACAGGAAATAGAGCAGAAGTGTGCCAGACTGTTGGGATTAGGTTTCACTGATGCACGGGAGGTAGGGAAGGTCTCAGTCCTTGAGGTTTGTTAATGAAAGAAGGGAACGTTGCTGTCAACGTATCCAGTTTCAAACAACACCATGGCATGCAGTTTAGAGAAACTTAGAGATGGAGATCGCCATATTAATACATTAATAAGTAAGAATTTTATTGTGTTCTGGCTTTTAACATTTGTTTTAGTTAAATCTCATCACTCCTGAAACTCTGATTTAAGACCATTTCTCCCATTCACGCGGGCACAAGTACACGCACAGTCGCACACAGTAAAGACAATGACGAGAAAGCCTCGATTCAACCCTGATTTTGAAGAATGGATTAGAGCACTTAAAAGGTCACACAGACGCCAATGCAACACCATCACCATGATTGTAAGGGGGACACACGAACACCATATCACCACTTAGTTGTACCTTATCTACAGGCAAACGCATACACACATGGGTATCACACCATGTTACACTGAGGGTCGTATTTATCAAGGGATGTATGCTCTCCAGAAAACTGTTGATTGTACATTGCTGACTTTGAGCCACTTGATAAATACCCTTCCTCAGTGTCGAGTGTGTGTGTGTCTGGGTTTCTGGCCTTATACTGGTCTTACCCATTGCTGATCGGACACATCATACTCATCGATCATCATGGGCACTTCATCGTCCTACAGACACGTGACCAGGTGGGGAGAAAAGGTACACATGTTCTGAAGAGCCAGTCCCAACAAACAGGACCATGGATCGCCCCCCAACATCACAATCATCATCTCTATTTGCAGCCAATTAGTAGAATTTCAGGAGCAGGACCACACCTCAAACAAATCACTTCTGTTCTCCTATATCTCCCTCCTGTTTGCGCTTGCATACGGCGGACTCCCTACAAAGCAGATGGCATCTCAGCAATCAAGTCTCACACTTCATTCTTTTCGTTTCCTTTTCGTGTTTTCGTTCAATACATCTACTAAACTTGATTGTTGGTGTGGTCCTTGCTAGAGAAACTATCATCTCACTATTAGTTTCCTTTCATCTGAATGCCCATTAACCTCGGGCAAAACAACGGATGACTTTATTTACTGTAACCGTTAGCATTCTGTTCCAGTCTCATTAGCCTCATCCTTACTGTCCCTTTGCTTTGATGCATCACAGGAAATGGAAGTGATTGGGCTCACTGGCTCTGCTGAATGGGAGGACGAGAAAGTAGAACAACAACAAGAGGCTCTCCTTCCTCCCCAAACCCAATTTCGAGGCCTTGAACTTGATTAAGGAGACCTTTGTTTTGATAAAAACATTATGGCTTTTTCCCCTCACTTTTTGACTTTGTAATCATGGTGGGAATGGCCAGGAAAGGACTGCTCCAAACCCAATGTGTGTCTGATATTCCACAAAAGGGAGTTAACAACAATAAAAACCCATTGGAAAACGTGTTCCGGAGGCCCAAATTAATTAGACAAAGTAAAAACAGAGGTTGGAAAAATTGTTGGAAAACACCGTGACTCGAAGCTAAGCTGAACAAACCCGGATAAATGAAATTGCCAAGCAAAACAGTCGTTGATGGAAAGATACAGTAGGCGGTGTTGTGAATACTTCTAAACAGAGAGGTAATGTTGTGTGCCCAATCCAACCCGCCCTTTCAGAAAAGTCACAACAAGAACGTCAAACACAGAACCACACTCCACATGCAGGGGTGGAAATTAGGTTTATTTTGAAAGGAAAAAAGGACATGCAAACAGAGAAAGAGGCAAACAAAAATGATAGAAGAGAGGTTTACAGGAAACATGCGGTCTAATGAGATGTAAGGTTAAAATTATAGACAGCTCAGACTGAAAATATAGAGCTTAAGTTGGGTGACGAGTTAGACGTTATACAGTTGTTAGCCAAAAACAAAACAAATGCAAATTAAGTATACAGCCTTATCTTCTTATATATATATTGAAACCAATTATGTAGCTCAGAACCCACATTAAAGAGTTCTGTGGACTGTATACTATTGAATCACGCACAATGAAGGATTATCAAATCATTGTTAATACTGTTCATTGGTTAAATATTCATAAAACCCACAAACCTACTTTCAATTTAATTTAGATTTTTCAAAAGGTTTCCAAAGTAGCAAAAACAGAAGATCTACAAGCTCACAGTAGCGATGCATTGTGAGCTTGTAAATTGGCTATTTTAGCTACTTTTCCACAACACTGCCATATGAAGTATAACAGGGTATTCATCTGTGCAAAAACACAATAAAAAGATGAAATATAGATAATTTCTGCTGTTCAAGAACATGCACATAGCTCTTATATAATACAACTGCAAGCACATAAATCATGCACAAGGTGTTGCAAAAGGTGCAGAAGAGAGAAACAGAAAGACAGAGATCAAAGGACAAAATACAATACACAACCTCTCTGTTTAGACATATCCACAACTGCAGCCAAACAATTTGGTTTCAATTTGCCTCAAAAAACTAGATAATTGAATATCCAATTATTTCTAAGGATCCTACAGTGTACAGCTTGACTTCAAAAGGCAGACACAAGGGAACTTGACAACATACTGTATGTTTCTACAGAGTGGCCAAATTATTCAAAAATTGCTGCATTAAGATAATACAAAACTGTATTTATGTATTCTTACATTTTTTAATTAATTAATTATTTAATAATTTCTAAAGTGACAATTTAAGGACTTTCAAGACCTTTTTAATACCTCTAAAAGGAAAAGAAAAAATAAGACCATTACTGCGTCAAAAGTAATAAACAAACTATACCATAAAGAATGGTCAAATATTGGCCAAATTGTCAAATATTACCTAAATGGCCGATCAACATGCTCGCAGAAGATCGCCTATTTTCACAATATTCATCTGTGGAACAGAGTCAAACTAAATGTTATGCCTCAACTCCTGCATACAAAATTCCACGTGCTTGACAGGGTGGCGAGGTCCCTGTTTCAAATATGATCATTTTGAGGGGTCGCGGCCTGAAAAGAGTGAGAACCACCGCTGTGCGTTCCCAGTCAAAGGCTGAATGTGCGGATCAGATGGTTACCTTCTTCTTGAAGCTCTGCTCCACCTCCCAGAGCTGGGCTTGGCGCTCGGCCACCGCCAACTTCACTCCTTCCTGTTTCTTGTTGATCCTGTTCCTCCAGTCATCCTCACCACTCTTCTTCAGCAACGCCAGTCTAGACGGAGGGAAGATGATGGAAAAGAGAGATGTTGGGAATATGTGAAGATGGAGATTGGAGAAATCTCACAGACAGCCAGCACCCGCATATTAAAAAGGTTACTAAGGGATAGTTTTTGTTTAAAACAAATAGTTAAAACTCTATATTCTGATAGTAATCATTGCTACAGAGTGTTTGTTCGGTTAACAGGGGTCTCCTCGTCTCTCCAGCTCTTTAGAAAATACATTTTCAGGTGGGTCACCAATTTCATCCAATCAGGATGAATTTGACAGTTCGGGGACAGAGACCATAAGGCGTTAAAAGGGGTCGTTCGCACTGCAGAGAACATCACCGGGTGTGGTGAGCTGCCTAGCCTGGAGGACCTCTACACCCAGCGCTGCCTCAACAAATCCCTGTGGATTACTAAAGACCCCACCCACCCCCACAAAAGCCTGTTCATCTCTTTACAGTGCAAAAGGTTGAAGGGATACAATATCCTCAAAGCAAACACCGGCAGGCTAAGGAACAGTTTTTTTCCCACAGGCTATCAGACTCTTAAATAATAGGAAAGAGTGACTTTGCAATAACTCTCAGCACTTTGCACTTTCACTGATATTTTGCCCTGTCTTTAATGTTTTTAGGTTTTACTGTAAGTTGTTTTTATTATGTTTTATTGTAGTGGAGTTTCCGAGAGCAAGTAATGTATGTACCTAACCAGCGCATCAAGTGACAATAAAGAGCATCTGAAGTGAATCTAATCTAATCAGGAGAGAGAACCCCTTATCAGCTTCAATGTTATAGTGTTCCAATTCAAAATGTGTCTGCTCATTTGTTTTGAGTGTTTCATCACTTCCTATTTCACTTGTTTATCCTGTATGAGTTCTCTCTGATTGGATGAAATTGGTATCGTGACCTGAATGCATTTTCTGTTTAGTAAAGAGATGGAGAGACGGGCAGACCCCTGATACTGAACAAACACTAGAAAAAGTATAACTAGCAGTATATATAGAAATTTCACTTGGATGAGGATAGAAGTACATCAATCATATACAGATGCTAATATGATGAAACAAAGTCACAGCACATTACCAGAAAACAGACCGAGTCTATAGCACACGGTTCCTCTCTTTACACAGGGGATCTCTTCCGTCAACTAGTCTAGCATGCTCTATAGCATTTGCTATAACAAGAATCTCTTTTCCCATTAGCCTCTACTTCCCTCTGTCACAACACTGAGGTGAACAAAGAACAGGGTCTTCCCAGTTTGGTTTCTAACAAGCGTGTCCACAGACTCTCTGCAGTGAAGCAACTAGACGCTAAACAGAGCCAGCAAGCGTGTCATTTAGCAGCCACGCTTACAAATACTGCGAACGTCTGGAATATAGCTAAACACTAGTGACACATGAGCACGTTTACACCAGACATCACTTGGAGATGTCAGTCAGTGTAACTGGAGCTGGGAGTGTGCGGTCAGTTCATTCAGGTCCCTTCAATTTTACTGTCCAGAATAGGAGGTTGTTCCCTACACACTAGTTCACCACATTAAGCTTGGTGTTCCTATTTTTGGCATGTTATATATATCTATCTATATCTATATCTATCACACATAGAATAGAAGGCTTTAACAGTAAAACAGTATGCTACTGGTTACAGTACTAAGCCTTATAGTTTAGAATATTGAGTCCATTACTAGAATTATGAATCCATCCTATATGGACATTTCAATACCCAGTTATATGTGCTTATAGAACATAGTACAGTATCTTTGTGAATTTGGGTCCCATGGCGATAGATGCCAGATTTAGCTTTTGGCATCAAGATGAAAACATTTAAGATCCCCAGATGTAATGGTATGATTAAAGCACTACTGTATAGTGGTAAAATGTGATTACATACAGTATGATGAATATGCATGGTGAGGATCACAGACGGTCATACTAAAACATTTTGCATAAAGAACAGAGGGTCACTTATTGAGCACTAATTCTTAATAGTGGGAAGCAGACCAGCTTGAACAGAAGAGAATCAGGGGAGGGGGACACATGTTTTGATGGGTTCTCTCCCCATCTTACAACCGCCTCACTGTGTCCCAGTGAGGGGACATGCTGTTCTGACCGTTTTGTACCAAAAGACAGGATAAAAAGGACATTGACTGGACATAGCCAGCTGTATCTGAATCTGAGAGAGCTGTAAGAGGGGGTTTGTTGCGCACAGAGAAAGCTATTAGCACATGAAAACACCATGAAAGAATGTGAGAGATGTGAGACCAGTATGTTACACAGACATAGACATTTAGGTGCATGTAATGTGTATTTGGGCAGCAAAAAACAGTGTCTGTGTGTGCAGTATGTGTGTGATGCAATTCCATTACATCAATCAATGTGCAGCCAGAGGAGGGTAGCTTAATAGCTCAGCCAGCAAACTGTGCTTGGTAACATTGTTGAGATGACATAACTGTACTTATTATAATCAATGCTGGTGCATGAGCAGCTAAATCCAACACAGCCAGTTGAGGATTTATTGATTAGTATACCAGCAAACACGACAGAGATCATGAAAAGCACAGTGGACTAACCCTTTTAACAATATACCACTAAACACAATTTCCATTTGAAGTGTTCTTAAGGGACAGCAGCATATAAGGCAAATAGACAAGCTAACCCAGATTCTCTGCTCCCATGGGTCCAGGATAGAACTATAATAGAATCCAAACGTGTAGAAATGACAACTGCAGTGACATGCAATGCATGACAATGAAAAAGTGAAAAGACCAGAATAATTACCCATGGAACAACTAATGGACACAAATGTCACAAATATTTAATCAATGCTTCTTTCCATCCTACTATAGCACTAAGCACAAGCAGCATTTAATGTTGGAATGGAAAGTCTGTTCTATCCATTCCAGTTCCCTGCTACAAAATGCTCCATCATGCTGTTACTGACCGTTATTACTGAGACTTCCTCCTGCCAGCAACGTACAATAAAACTAAACGGTTTGTTATCATTGTGATTAATTTCTCATTCTCCTGTTAACCTACTTCTCACGAGAAGAGTTGAGGTGGAGGTTCAGCCTCCTGTTCGAGCGAAGCCTTGTTTTTTTGGTCTACTGCAGTGCAGAATGAACTGAGAAACTTAATTAATCTAAACAGCTGCAATAACAAGGCAATTGCAGGACAATCCATAGTCCCCCACGAGGAAAAGCAGTGATTGGGCTTTTAGGTTCACAGTGTCCCACTTTTTGGTACACCACACACTGCTTAACTTGATTTTAACCAAATACTGTACGTTTGGTCATCTGGTATAGGACAGGGGTTTTCAACCTTTTTCATATGAAGGTCCATTATTCATTCGGCATTGAGCCACGGACCACCATTTGATGAGATTTAGCCTCTCAGACCCAAGAATTCCATGCTGTATTGATGTTGGTACCATAGGAGAGATAACAGGCAAACATTGATCAAAAATAACAATTCTTTAAGTAATGCAGATGTTTAACAATAATTTAACTCTTGAGAGCGTAAAATGAGCGTAAAAAACATTTTACGCTCTCAAGAGATAAAGATCTAATAAGGGTCCAATTTGGTTACCAACTCCATCATTTAGCTGGGGACCACCTGGAACCCCCTCAAGGACCACTGGTGGTCCCCGGACCACTGGTTGAGAACCACTGGTTTAGGATATGCTCTGTGAGATCACAGAGTGATAGAAGGACGGCGGGAAGGCAAACCTACAGTATAGTTCCCCGCACAGGTCGGGTGGGGGACAAATAATAATGGTAACTGAAAGAGTAAAACTCATATTTATAAATACACATCTTAAAAATTACTTTCAGTCTCTCTCTCTCTCTGGAGTAAAAAACAAACAAACAAAAACACAACTCCTTACAAGCTTCAGGCTGATTGAAGCTTTGCTGACACACCCAAAGAGGCCCACCTGTCTTTGATGGACATCTGTCGGGCTGTCATTGCGTCTGTCATCTCGTCTCCCTGTCCGATGCCGTCGATGTATGTGTCCAGCGCTGCAGGCTGAGACACACTTCTGCTGGGTGAACCCGATGCTGCCCTAGAGGACTCCTGCAGCTCTGTGAGTGTAGAGCGTAATACAGAGATAGAGAGAGAGAGAGAGAGAGAGAGAGAGAGAGAGAGAGAGAGAGAGAGAGACAGACAGAGAGAGAGACAGAGAGAGAGACAGAGAGAGAGACAGAAAGAGGTGGAGAGAGAGAGAGACAGAGATAAAGCGACAAACAGAGAGAATGAGACAGAATGATAAGAGAATGATAACAGTACAGTATATCAATAAACCTAGACTAACAGCAGGTTGAAGCACCAACGCACACACACACACACACACACACACACACACACACACGCACGCACAGAAACACACCCTCAGCAGCACACATAGAGCAGCATGGGAAGCCTTTTCTCACCAAGAAGCTCTCAACCATTTTTCTTTTTATAAAGAGGTAGGGATGCAAATTCACAGCCCTGTGAGACAGCAACGGTGGTTAAACTGTTCTCAACCTCTCTCCCGCTCTTTGTCCCTCCCCACTCGCCAAAGTGTGGAGGACAGAATTAGCCCTCTCCCTAGCGTGTGACATATTTCATCCGACTGTGTCATGCTTAATGACAAGCCCGACAGGCCAGTGCACACAGACTAAACCTAGGATGGGACTCTAAGTCACGTCTGCAACCACAAACCGCAACCTGCCGTGTAAACGTTCTCACAGAAGACACAGGAAACGTGGTTTTAAGAAAGATAGTAGCTGTTGTCTGTCATTTTCACTTGACAGCGAGAGTGATACTTTGCTTTACTCTATAAATAAATACAGGCTATATAAGGCTACAGTGCTATTTTCTCTACTAATCAAATACACACAGTTTTGACACTAGCATTTTTTTCCTGAAGGTAGCGTAAAATTGCATTAAATAGATTCAGCTAGTTCAGTTTGTTCAGATTACGACAGTAAAAACAGAGAGGGAGATAAGAGAGATGAATAGAGAGAGAAAGAAAGATGGGTATGACACTGAGGTGTGACCTCTGACTGATGGTAAGTTAGCTGGTAGAATACACAATAACAGCGGATGATGTCACCGAACTCAATCCATCCACCTCTCTCCCACCTGTCTGACAATGCTTACCTTCAGTGACCGCCCTGCTCCTGTGGGTGTCTGGGTAATGGAGTTCCTGCGAGGAATGCCTCTCCCTCCGCTGGCCTCTCGTCTCCTGTCTGTCCGCGAGCGGCTGGCTCTCTGAGCCGTACACGGCTCCGTCCGCCCTCCCCCTGGTCCGCCCCCTGAGCTGCTGCTGCTGCTCCTCCCACCCCTCCTCCTCCTCTCCTCCTCCCCTCAGTCGTCCCGCCTGGGGGTGAGGGAGAGGGGCCTGCCGCACCGCGCTCTCAGGGGAGGGCAGCTTCCTCTTCCCACCTCCTCCCAGGTCGGCTTCCTCTCCCTGGGGTAGGGCTCGGTTGACGTGGGCCTGGTGGTCCACCACGGCTCCCTGGGACCTCCACTCTGTGGTCGTCTGAGGGGGTGGTAGAGGCCTGCTGCCGTGAGGGAAAGGGGAGGGTTCGGCCTGGGCCGCCACCTGGGCCAGGTGGATGTCCCCGGCGTGGTCTGTGGAGACGGTACCTCCAGGTCTCAAGGCAGAGGACGAGGGAGGGAGGTGGTGGCCGAACCTGGCACCTGCTCCGTTGTGAAGCTGTGGTGTGTAGCAGACAGGGAGAGAGAGAGCGGGAGAAAGAGAGACGGAGAGAGAGAATGAGAGAGGAGAGTGAGTAAGAACGAAAATAAGAGTAACAGTGTTAGAAAGAACAAGTGACAGAGAGCGAGAGAGTGAGAGAGAGAGAGCGAGAGAGAGAGAGAGAACTGGGTCAGTTTGGGGAGGTGGAAGCAGCCTAATCAGCGAGCCATCCTGTCTAACACAGAAAAAAGGGCCAGGCAAAGGCAGACAGACAATGGCACAGAATCACGCTGAGTAATCGCCGCCTGACTGACTCACCGCACTTCCTGTGCATCAAAAGGCTGCCTGTTCACTCGGGTCAATCGTAGCCCACGTCACAAAAGCCGTGCCAGCACCCCACTTCCCCCCCACACACACACAAACACAACTCCAACGGGGCACAATGCATCCAGATATAGCCAAATGACTCCAATGCAGACTCTGAGAGTGCAAGTTCATAACCCTTTTACTAGCAGTTCTGTTCTAAATCAAAACAGACTTTGGTTCTTGCATTCTGGGCACAAAGTTTTGGAACTGATTAGGAATAAAAAATAATTTTGGCTAAGATTTTTTTAATTTAACACATCGGGTGCCAAACACGGTCTGAACCGTGTGTTTACTTAGTGGCGGTTCCGAAGCTTCGGTGCCGAACACGGTCTGAACCGTGATTTCAGTCTTTTTGTTTTTTTCGTTTTTCTCCGCGCGGGCGGGGCTAGAGCAGCTCTGGGAGCACCCATTGTAATCCTGCCAAGGAAGTGCCAGATCGCTCAACGGAAACACTTTTTTTCCCCCATCCGGTTCCTGTCTATTTCCTACTTTGAAACGCCTATATCTCCGAATCTGTTTCCTGTGGGGAAAAACGGTCATGCGCGATGCGCGATTCCCCCCCCCCGTTGTAACCCGCGAGGGGATGTTATGGTTCCAGCCTGTAGCCAGGCTCATGGCAGAACATGAATCGATGCTTTTTTTTGCGTGGATTTGCTTGTAACGCACGCGGAAACAACAAACAGCAAAGCGCAGTCAATGGGAGAATGCTGGCACCCACGGTAAGTTGTTATGAAAAAACGCTGGCACCCGATGTGTTAATACCCAGCTGTAATTTGCCCTGTGTGAGGGAATGATTAGCTTGTGCCACTAGCTTGTGCCACTGCACAATCAACTGTCACCTCTGGCGACACAGTAGCTGTGGATAGTGAGACAGAATTCTCAGCAGAGAAGACGTTGGAATTCAACGGGGCACAAAGGAACCAAAACTGCAGAAAACATTGACCTTCTAAGGTTCACAGAATGGCTGCATACCAGCAAGGTCAAGGCATCAGCACCTGCCGTGTTCTTGGCCAACTCCCTCCCCACACTGACGGGGAATTCCAGTGGAAGGACTATTTCATTCACCAGGCACTTCCTTGTTGACAGTAATACATCTATTAATTCATTTCAAGTGTTGATCAAATGCTATTTTCTTGTCTTTGAGAATACATAAGACTATGATTATGTGATGTACAAATTATCGCCTGGCATTTGTCATTGCTTTCGGACACGGTACTGTTATCGTAATAAACTGGCCCTCGACTGGATAGTCTGGATTACCGTATGACGAATACGTGGGTGATTATCTATATCAGTGCTGTTGGGCAGAAACCTTGGGCCCAATTTTGCGCGTCTTAATTACCGCCAGGTCTTAAGGCCACTAGTCTACACCAATGCAACTCCTTGCAACAAAACCGTTTTAGAGACAGTTCCAGCGGTGGACTCCCCTTTCTATCCATCTCAGCGCAAGTGGACATACATCGGTAATCGGTATGTTTCACTAATTTGCTCAGTGCTTACTGCTGCCCAAAAATATCAGATCTCCAAGCAAAAAAAAATGACACCTGTGCAGGTGTCAGAGCGATGACAGGTGCATGGGCAGGAAAACACAGAAAACATTATGTTCTGGTCTTTGTTTCTGAAAAACATCTGTATCTGGTTTTCGTTCATTGCATCGGTTTCATCAGTAGAATATTTTTTTTTACTATAGGGTTGATGAGCCAATATATTGATAATATCAAAATCAAAAACATTTTTAAAGATCTTTATCTATACAGTACACATTCAAAAGTGTAAAGAGTGAAACTGTAAATTACATGTGTAAATGCCAGTCTTGTAAAGAAGTCTGTTTTATACACATTCAAAGTACAAATCCGTAACAATGTTTATCGAAGCTTTAACAAAGCTGCCATTTAAACTATGCCTCCTACGTGCGTCTGTTTTCGACCTCCTCCTTCCCACTCACAGAGACTGTGGAACACCAAATAGAATACAAATACCCATTTGTGGGTGAATGATGAATTAACTGCTCTTTGTTCCCTCTCCTTCATCACAGAGGTTTCATTCATGGGCATGCCAGGCTGAAACACACAGCCATCAGCAGCATCCATAATCCATCCACGCACCAGTCCCCACCATGACACAGCAGGCTGATGAAGGACTGTACGCATGGTAAGCCATAAGTGCCACTGAATCACACTCGTTTAACCCATTAAGACCGGAACGCATCCGTGTCATTTTAACGTCTTTGGCTATTCAAAAATAGCAGATATACAAGCTCATAGCGTGGCACTCCGTGCCGCGCTATGAGCTTGTATATCTGATATAAAATCGTGATTTTTTTTGCACAGCTTTGAATATATATTTTTCAAAGCGAACATTTTTAACTCAAATCTTTGCTTCTGGGGATTCTACAAATGTCTTCTAAATCCTAACAGTTTTTTGAAAAACTTATGTTGCTATAATATCAGTGGTTCTCAAACTCTTTTCATGTCAAGGACCCCCGAAATTATATGTATTTGGCCCCCCATCTCAAAATATTTTGTTCCAGGGACCCCCAGAAGCAAAGATTTGAGTAAAAATGTTGGCTTTAAAAAAAAAGAAAAAAAAAGGCAGATCTACAAGCTCATAGCGCGGCAATGAGCTTGTAGATCTGCTATTTTTGAATAGCCAAAGAAATCTAAAAATGACACAGATGCGTTCCCAGTCTCAATGGGTTAAAAGCCGGGCCATGCAATGATACACTGCATTCACAAAAGACTCCACATGGGCCAGTAACTGCCTGGATAAGAGTTCTTCAGCTGTGGCCCTCAGGGTCCCCTTAGTGCTGCTGGTTTTCAATCCTGCTCCAGCAGGGGGGGGGGGGGGGGGTTACGTTAATGTCATCCCACTTCCCAGTCTGGGGGTGATTAATATTGTATGTCTTGGTAGATGGATGCTGGGACACACTCGTCCATGTTTTTCATGCTGAAATTACATAATGCCCCCTATTTTAATACCCAGACAATTAACGCTATGAATGATAGTGTTTCTGAGCTTAAATGTAACCGTCCATTCATAGACTTGGAGGAAGACTCTTTTTCATCTTTGAATGCCCCATATTTCTTATAGAACAAAACAAATACTTTTTCTAAAGACTATTTTAAGCACCCCCTTAAAAGAAAAAGACTTCTTTAACACCCATTTTTACAAAAAAAAGATGACCTTACTTTTTAGGGATGCTACTATATATCTACAGTATATCCTATATCTATATTGAGGTTGATTACCAGCCCCCTGGGAATCCAGGTACCGTATTAGACCTGAGAAGGACACCAGGTAAAGTTATTAATTTCCCAGTATTGTAGAAAATCAGCAGTACTAGGGTGCCCTAAGTACCAGGGTTGAAGAAGTGGTTTTGCGAAACTACGCATCTCACTTAACCACTTGAACCGCAGCATCCATATTCCAGGGGGGGAACATAAGCCAAAAATAGCAGATCTACAAGCTCACAACGTGTCAAGTTGCAACACGTTGTGAGCTTGTAGATCGGCTATTTTTGGCGAAGAGATTTGATGTGGACGGGGGGGGGGGAACGGTCTAAGTACAGAGCTAACTTATGTCCTGTTTCCAGACAGGGTTTAAGTGGTTGTAAAACAGCCACAGAGGCATACAGTCATTGCCTCGGTCGTATAGGACTCTGTGGTTCAGCAGTTACTTTGCACCTGCCTGCCACACAATTGCCGACACCGGGCTGAAAGCTTACTTGCAGGTGTTCTACTGGGCTGTCACTGTCAGACAGCTCCTGTTCATCACTCAGGTCTATGTCTGAGGCCTCCTGGAGCAGAGACAATCACACACACTGAGGCTGTGTTCAGACTCTTTCACTTTAAAATACAGACAGAATTTTTGAATGTGTTGAATACTGTAGCAAAAAAAACAACAACTTGCGCTTAGGTGAGCAGTAATATCAAGTACACTGTGAGGCACAGTCAATGCCAGACGATGGTATGGTCCTTTAAATTTTTGTTCCGTCGTAAAAACATTTATCTAGCTCTTCCTACCTGCTCCAAATCGCCCAGTGTGATTGGCTGGGTCTGATAGCGGGCGTTGGCCCTGCGCTGGCGAAGGTCCCCTCTGGTTCGGGTGACCCTGATGGGGGGCTGTGAGAGGCGGTTGAACAGCGCCATCTTCTCCGACAGGCTGAGGGCGCAGAGGTCAGGTTCGTCCGGTGGTACCACCTGGCTCTGCTCCCGGTTGTTTTTCTTCTCCTCCTCCTCCTCCTCTTCTGGGGAAGCTTGCTTGCAGCGCTTGGCCTCCTGGGCATCTTGGATCTGCCGGGCCTCCCGCGCTTCTTGGATCTGCCGGGCCTCCCATGCCTTCTCCCGGGCTGCCGACCTCTGCTGAGTGGACGCCTGCAGGCTGGGAGGAGGAATGACAACCAGAGGAGAGAGATGGGGGGACACACACGAGACTTCTGATAAACACAGAGACACATGAGCACATGCAGGCCAGGAAGAGGCATGCAGGCATACAGTATGGCAGTCAATAAGGTTTTGCTAAGATAACAATGAATGCCAATAGGCTCTATTCACAGCAGCCATATTATGAATAAATTCACAGGTGTTATCAATGATACTAATGAAGGCTCTGTTCCATTCTGGTTAAACAAAGTCAGGGTGCTGATATTGTGCATGTTGGCCCACTGAAAACACTCCAGTGGGTCTAAAGTTGGGGTCCAGGGACCCTCATGGGCGTCCACATGGCTCCTTACGGGTGTGTTCCATTTGTACACTCTCAGAGTTATGGGGGTCGTGGAAACCACTGTGCTACACTAAATGGAACAGAGCCTTCATTAGTATCATTGGTAACACCTGTGAACGAAGTGATAATATGGCTGCTGTGCATAGAGCCTATCGGAGAACACGTAATCATCAGGAAGATGCCATTAAACAATACCCAATGGTCAACACTTTAGACATGCAAGGTGAGACATGCCCAATGCAAACAGTGTGGCATAAGTAAGTTGCATGGTCACACACACACACACACACACACACACACACACACACACACACACACACACCCCTATTACGAGGCATTCATTATGGAGGACCATTCATATAGATCGATTATGCTCCACAAACACCTTTATTAGAACAAAAGACCTGAAAAAGATCCCTAACAGGATCAGAAAGTGTCTTTTGTATAAGTACATGAGGTGGTGGATCAATACATAAGTTGGTAGCAAAATAAAAAACGGTAAAGACATTCAGTCAGTCTTAATCATGTAGTTCCCTCCAGTCTCACACGAGGGCGCCACACATAAACAAAACCCCCCTCAAATCCACTCCAGATAACAATCCAGATAACATCCAGTACTTTGAGCAGGATAATAAAGCCTCAGTAACACCATCAAACACACAAAGACGATGCAGCAAGTGGCTTAGATGTGATAACATATACATTCAGACACAACAACGACGCATTCCAGAGTGAATGTCGTCATGTTAGTCACTCGGGTCTGTGCGTGGGACCCTTCAAACCCATGCACATGTATAGTGCCATGTATGTACCTGTATGGGGGCAGAGTACTGCTGACTAGGGTGGGACTAGGGACGCGTGCCACAGCAGTGTGCATAGTCACTGTTTGTGACACGGGTGGGGGGACACTACAGGGAACGTAGTCGAGTACAGAGACAAAGTCACACACACACAGACGATGACAGAGAGGACACACGGGCGAGAAAAACATGAAGGAGGGAATTAAAAAACATACTGTCTTGCAATGGAATTCAATAGCTAGACCACACATGGACAAATGACATCATCAACTTGCGACGACCTCTTGAGTAAAAGATGAACCGTTTCTAAAAGGAATAAAATATTTAAGGTGTTTTAAAATTGTTATTCTAGTTAAAGAGGGCAATTATAATGTATTAAGGCATATTTGTCTTATTAGCCAGGGATCCTTTTAACAGTTTGCAAAAGGTATAGAGGTACAGTTATACAATAATGCTAAAAGGATGACACAAAAAGCCCTGAGGGATTGTTTCCATTGTGGTCCTATGGGTCTGTTGCTACAGGCTACAACGACAAAAGATTAAACAAGTTGGACAATAGATCCAAAATGTCATCCAAAATAATGTTTAATTTCACTTCTGATCCAGAACTGAAAAGAAAAAAGTGATGGGATTAGATTTCAGGCGGACAAAGTGTGAAACCGAAGACGGAGCTTCGAGCTTGATGACAGACATTTTAAATATTTACAGGACCTGAGGTGCGCTCAACATAACCGTCCAACCACAATAGTGGCTCACAGTTGATGAGGCCATTCATAAATATTTATCATGTGTGGTCATCTCTTTTGAAGGACAAAAGAGAGAGAGAGTCTCACTCATGTGACACAGGCGCCGTGCTATTAGATTCGGGTTTGAATTATAATTACGTGGTCACGCGGCTCACAACATTAACATTATGATCTAAACGTGTGGTAATAATATGACTATTGACATCAATTCACAATTTAGGCATTTGGCAGCCGCTCTTATCCAGAGCGACAAGGTAAACGCATACTGTACATCAACCAGTGTAGTGCCTAGAATCAGTCTAAACAATATGCTTTCAAAATAATAATCTGTACATTGAAACTATAGGATACCAGGTAAACAATTAACCTAGCATCTGTCTAAATAACATGATATCTAAATTCCTATATTATATCAAATTTTACCCTTTGCTCAAGTCTGCGTGGTCGTCAAGACTACGCAGTTCTAACTGCAATGGGGAGTTTGAATGCGTGTGAAGGTGTGGAGAGAAGAGAACATTGCAGAGGCTTACGTGGCAGCGATGACCACCTCCTCGGTGGTGATGGGCTGGGTTCTGGAGCGATCCTGGGCCCGTCTCAGTCTCCTCTCCACCGCCGCGTTCTTGGATCGCGGCTTTGGAACTCCGCCATCTAAGCTCTTCTCCAACTCCTGGAGTGGCGGGGTGGATATGGAAAATCGTTAAGAATGTCAAATCAATTTCCCCTCGCAGTGAGTCAGAAGGGATATTTCAGTAGTGGAGATAGTCGCAGCGTTTTGGAGTATTAGAGGATTATTAACATTGAGGGTAAGAGCGGAGTTCGATGATTGAGTTTGACTAGCAGTAATTGGACAGGCGTTGACAATTAAATGTCCCTTTCATGGTTTCAACTGATGCTTGTTTCGTCAACTAAACATTTTGTGCTTTTTGCCTTTATTTTACTGCATTTTCTGTTTGTAAAGAGAACAAGGTTTGGTTTCAGTTATGTATTGGTACATTGTTACATGTTTAAATCTGAATAATTTGTGTTCTTTTGTTCACACTTACCGTGCAGGACAAATGTTTGTCTACCCATTTCTACCCTTGAATTTAGGATTAGTGATTATGGGGCCAAACCAAGTGAAGCAGTATCTTTCCTCTAGGGAGATTTATTTCCTTTTTTTAATGCATTCTAAAGTAAAGGTGAGTATCGCTTATCATTTAGACCATTGTTGCTGTGGAACACGTCTGTCTAATCTGACCGTTTTCTCTAATGAAAACCAGAGTTTTTTTCCAATATGAAAACCAAAAAAGAGTCAAGGTGTCAAAGGCTCAAATTTTAGAGACGATCTATCGGTCAATAGGGCAGTTATAGTGAAAATGATACTTTGAAGTGTCTTGGAGTGGAACATTGCTCTGGGCTTACACTAACACTGTCTAGCATGAAGTGTAGAGTCAAAGTGGAGGAATGCGCTTTTTACAGTGATTGTGCGTGAGTATAAGGACAGAGGGAGACGGGGACTGTGCGAGAGTGTGTGTGTGTGTGTGTGTGTGTGTGTGTGTGTGTGTGTGTGTGTGTGTGTGTGTGTGAGTCAGAGAGAGAAACGGAATGAAAGGTCAAAAGGTTAGACCTGTTGTCTGGTGTTGAACCTTACCCTGAAGAGTGACCGCTTGGCTGCCACACTTAGCTTGGCTCGTTCGTCCAACTTCTCCTCATCAGCTACGGAGAGAGAGATACCACCACAGAGTCAAGGGCTTGGAGACACCAGATCATTTACTTCGATGCAAACTCTAGACCAGTGGTTCAAAAAGTAAAGGCAAAACGTAACACACTCTTCGACTTAAAAGGAACCTTATGGGAGGAAAAACACACAAAACGGTACACAACCATATTTCTACATAAGACTATACAATTTTCCTTGCAGAAATGCGGTTAGGTCTCGCAGTGACTATCATCTCATTTATGTTCATCATCCCCTACAGCAGTGACATCTGGAAATATAGCCTCAAGCTAAACTAAAGCTGAACCACATTTCAACACTTGCGGCTGAAGCCTGTGGACCTAGACAGGTGTGAGGGGTAGGCTATGCATGCACACACACACACGCACAAACGCGCGCACAATGACATCACCAAACAGCATCGCGACGCGTTGTGAGCTTGTAGATCTGCTGTTTTCAAACATTAGTACCTTTACTTTTGGTACTTTAAGTATATTTTGATGCCAATGCCTTTTGTACTTTTACTCAAGTAACATTTTGAAGACAGGCCTTTCACTTTAAACAGAGTCCTTCTTCCACCATTGATAATAACTACATTGGATCCATTAGAACACAGGTTTTTCGTTCAATTTCCTGACATGTAATGGATTGGGACATAATACACTGTACAAGTTTTCCACTCGACAACGACGATAGAGCATCCAGGGTCAGTGTGTGTGTTTATGAGAAGCAGATGAGGCTGGGTCTGCGTTCTGCAGATCTGCTGTGCTGTTATGCTACTGTGAGCACCAGTAATGAGTCCATAAAAACCCCACTTCAAAATGTTGTGCTTTCCCATAAATTAACCACTTGAACCCCAGGATCCATATTCTAGGGGGAACATTAGCCAAAAATAGAAGATTTACAAGCTCATAACCACATTGTTTGAGCTTGCGGCTCACAGCGCTATTTTTGGCGAAGGGATTTGGTAGAGCTGGGAAAAAGCAAAATCATTTGATGACTGGCAGCGGTTACGGTAGGAGACACAAAGTGTCTCCTTTGTGTCTCCTACCGGAACTGCTGCCTAGCCTACCGGTGCGCTGGTCATCAAATGATTGGCTTAGGAACGCGAAAAAAAACAAAAAAATATCCATGAATTCAATTCCGTGGAGTGACTAATCGATAGAAAAAAAGTCATTTGGAGGGTGAACTATCCCTGCCGTCTCCAACCTCATTGCGCCGATTCTTGGAACTTTGATATGAAACGACTGGAAAAAGAATAAATGTTAATTTACTTTTAGCTCAACTTCAGTTTCTCTGAACTTCGACGAACACGCCAATCATGATGTTTTCACTGGCAAATAACTAAGACATAAAATGCTAAACTCAAATCAACCGAGTCAAAACAAAATAATTTATTTAAATATATATATAATATATAATATATAATAGTTTCAGTGAGATTCTGATCGCTCCTAGCATCCAATATATGTGTTGTTCCTTGCCAAAACATTTGGATGTTTCAATGCTCCCCCCTCCCCCAACAATTTTTTTTATAAATGTAGCTACAGTATATCCTAAAACAAGAAACATACAGTATTGCTCGTCTATGCTGGCTAAAACGTTCACAGAGTATTGATGATACTGTAAAGCCAGTTTGACATTGCAGTAAATAAGGGGCACCGGAGGTGGAGTCATTGTCTGGGAATCTAAAGATATAAAGCCGCTTGGAAGAAAAACATGATCGTTTATAACTGTAGACCATTTACCAAGTAAATTGACTGTTTATAGTGAAGTACTGTAAGGCCAGAGTGCACCCTGAACAAAATTGGATCCTCAATAATGAGTGCCTTGCATAAAATGTAAAGAAAGACCTCATCACAGTCAATTCATCCCTGCACCTGATTAGCTGCTGAAACACATCAGCATCACTTCTCTGTGTCTGACCTTCGTTTTGGTAGGGGTGCCAACTATTGATTATTTTCTTAGCGATTATTCTATAGTTTTTCGATTGATCCAAGAGTGTTTTTCAATGAATCACCGATTATATACTACACAACGTTGTAGTGCACAAATTGTGAGAATACCCAATCTACAAGCTCACATCGCGTTGCGATACGTTGTGAGCTTGTAGATAAGCCATTTCACTATTTTTTATTTTGTTTTAAAAGTTTACACCTACAGTATAAAGACATGCCCAAAATAGGGATTGATTAATAATCAATTATTCTATTAAATTATTGATTATTTTGTATTATCAATCCCTACATTCTGTAACTTTCAGTACAACCGAATTTGTGTGATACACCACTGTTTCCTTAATACTGGTTTGTAGTTTTTGCTGTGATGCTGTTAAACCCTACTGTATATACTTGACCAGGGTCTGCCAGGGCTCTATTCTTTTTCCCCCTCTACACCAAATCTCTTCTCAGAAATAGCCGATCTACAAGCTCGCTTCTACAAGCGATCTACCGATCTAGCCGATCTACAAGCGATCTACAGGCTCGCTTATCGGCTATTTTCACAGAATGTTCGCCTCCAGAAAAGGGACGCTACAGTTCATGAGGTTAATTACAATCATTATGTATTATCAGTATTTTGGATGCATGTCTATACTGTAGCTTTATTCATGAACAGAATTTCTATAAATACATTTTTCTTTGTCCTGCTTACCTTCATTTGTGATGGCAAGTTCAGAGCTGGCACAGGACCTTCAAGATTATGAGGAGATAGAGAACAAAAGACAATCAATTAACAAAGTGTTGCTAATATCCATGCAAACGTTACCTTATCCAGTCATGTTTATGGAGATCATGGAGACATTAAAGAGGACTAGTAGGTATAGAGCCAGAGGTGATATCAAGCGTGAAAGCAGCAGTTTTCTCATAAGCAGAAAAGTGGTATGTTGCCAATGTGACAGCGTGTGTTAGGAGGGGAAACTACGGAGGGGGGAAATCTAGCGTAACGGGCTAATCTGGAGATTTAGACAGCATTACCGAAGACCGCAGGTTGTGTAAACACCAACAACAGCTGATTCATTCATTCAAACCCCACTGTGGTCAATGGCCACTGCTCAGGCCAAAATACAGAGACCTTTGGGCTTAGAGTTGCATTCTCTGTTAGGTAGACCAAAGGATAAAATGAAGATTAAAAAAACTAAACCCGCAGAGAAAGAGTTTGTCTCTCTATGTGTGTACAGTACATAGGAGTGTGTGACTATCTTTCTCACTGTGACGGAGACATACAGAGAGTGTGTGTGTGTGTGTGTGTGTGTGTGTGTGTGTGTGTGTGTGTGTGTGTGTGTGTGTGTGTGTGTGTGTGTGTGTGTGTGTGTGTGTGTGTGTGTGTGTGTGTGTGTGTTGCAATCCACACACTCGTCTTGACATGCTTCAAGACTTGATTCAATTCATGGAACACATCTGATAATATTATTGCGTCTACCTCAGATTGCAGAAAGTACTGTGGAATAGCATGACGCTGATTAGCTTATTGATTATCTCAGTTATCCATAAACAACAACAGGATCTCTCCTTTTATCCATATAATTAAAAAGACAAAACGGTTAGCTTCTGTATGATTTTCACTGATATGCATGGAGTGATCTCTATACAAACACAGCCATGCATGCTCCAGTTCAGAAAAAAATACCTATCGGTCTCCTGGCGCTCAGCAGAGGTGATGGGCTGCGTCCTAAACCTCTCTGAGGTCTTTCTACTCTCCCCGGGATTGATATACTGCCTGGGCCTGCGGCCCCTCTCCCTCTCCCCTCTCCAGGGGGCCTCTGAGCCCGCTGGCACCCTGTCCACCTCAACATCCCTTGGGGACCACCCAGGATTGAGAGAGACCAAGGTGAACAGACAAAGACAGCCAAGGAAAAAGAGAAAAGACAGTACGGTGAGATGGAGAGAGCAGACAGAGATCTTTAAAAAATAGAGGCATGGTTAGATTTTTGAATGAATATTGAACGTTCCCAGATCCACTGCAACCACACCCCTGGTTTTTAAATCGACAAGCAGCCGGGTCATGCTGATTAGTTCGCTATTAGAGCACGGATTATTATAGTAGCTATAATGCCACAAATACACGCAGGCACACACACACACCTCTTTATTAGCCACGAGACAAACAACATGTGGCACCAATAAGTCACAAACAACCACTGGAAGTCTTAATTGATAACAGATTAGAGGTCGTGCAGCAGAATCATTAAGTTCATGTTATCGCAGAGGATTTAGTCAATCGTTAGTCATTCATTCGCCAGGCCGTGGAAGACAACAAGCAGCGATGCGTGCTCTGTGGAAGCCAGTCAGCAGACAATGCCAGAGTGCCAATTTTTACTGTGTACCACCTACAGCTCAGGCCTGCGGACGGCTGGTGGGGTGGTGGCGCTCTCGATGTAAGAATGCCTGAGCTGGGCCACGGAGATCCTGGCGTCCAGGTGACTCTCCCCGTTACTGAAGCCCTCTTCACTGGCTTGGAGCCCCCCGGCCTCCCTGACCTCTTTGAGGCCCGGGTCCTGATGCTGCACGGGTCTCTGTCTGGCCCGTGGAGCTCCCACGTCTGTTGTGGAGTCACTCAGCACCTTGTCGGAGATGGCAGAGCCCTCGTGAGTCTCTCTGGGCTGGACGTGGGTGGCGGCGAGGCCTCGCTGGACGTAGATGGCGTTCTCCCGCTCTCTGGCTCGGCTCTCAGCCGCCTGCAGGCGGGAGGTGTGTTCCGCGGTTCTGGGTGAATCGGCTTCATCCTCCCATCTAGTTCTGGATCTGCTTCCTCTCGTGAAGTCGTCCTCTGCTTCGGTATCCCTTCCCTGGCCAAGGCTTCGGGCCCTGGGTGCTCCGTGGTCTTCGTCCCCCTTGCCTCTACGTGGGTCCTCTGTGCTTCTCTCTCTGCGGCGGATCTCCGAGGGCAACACTGCTTTCCTGCTCTTTAGAAGGCCTGCTGTCTTGACCTCATCTTCTTCACCTTCTTCCTGGGACTGCTGTTGCTGCAGGGCCTTGGGGCTGCCGCCGGCGGCCATGGACAGATAGCCGGGTTGGCCGCCTCCCTCTTGCACATCGGACTGCCCAGACTGGGACAAGTGAGGCTGGGGGTGGGAGTAAGCCGGCCGAGGGCTCGGTGGGTCCGCATGGTAGCGTGTTGATGTCTGGGGGTGGGACTGGTGCTGTCTGCGGTACACCGGGGCTTCCATGACAGTTTCAAACTCGGGGCTCCTCTGGTAGCCGTCCTCCCTGGCAAGTCGCTCCCTAACTCGGATTCTTCAGGGAAAGAAAGAGATGGTTACCAACAAACCCTAACACACACACACACACACACATACATCAATCATAAGTTCACAACTGCAGTAGCTGTTGCCGGCCAACTTCCACATCTCTTTCATCTGTAGAGCCGTTATCATGTAAGGCTATTCTTCTCTTGCTGGCCCATCGGATACAAGACGAGCTGACACAGCACAACGCACAATCTTTTTTCGGATCTACATAACAACAAAGCAAGATAAGCTATGACTAAGGGATTTTATCCCAGCCCCCTTCCACCCCATTTTCAAACCATCTACCCTTCCTACTTCTGGGCAAGTCAGCAGAGAGATAGAGAACTGTTAGCGTAAGCACAGTAACCTGATACAAAATCTGAATAGCCTTGGGGGTAAATAAATGAGTAGCTTTGTGACAACATTACCACCTGTTGGGAGTGCTTTTATTTCATATTACTTGAACATCGCCAGCGTACAGAAAGAGAAGACAGTGTTAAATGGCAACACAGCAACAGTTGTATGACACGTTGGGGGGGGGGGGGGGGGGTTCAACTTGCTCCATGGGAACCAGCGCTTAGGGTGATTGATGATGATGATGATGATGATGATGGTGGTGGTAATGTCATCAGATGAGATGTCAGGTGAACCCAGGTGAGTCTTGATATGCCAAACTAAAGCAGAGCTTCTTAAACTAGGAAATCCTCAGTGTCATAACAGATAGCACCTTATGTCCTATAGGAACTTCTGAGGAACATAGCCTTTCCATTAGCATTGTAAATTACCCTTTATATAGCATCTTGTGTTATATATATATTTTTTTAAGTTACTTTCAGGGCATTTATGCTTTTATTAGACTGTACAATGGAGAGAGATGTGAGAGATGCAGATCGAGGAGCCGTAACGCATGTCAAAGACTCAAACCCAGTCATTAATAGGTTCCCACTAATGCTGGGCTGATGTAATACACTGTACAGTGCAGCTATGTGTTCTCAAACTTTTCAGGCCGCGATGCCCCAAAATCATATTTGAACTGGGGACCCCCCCACCCTGGCAAGCACTTGGAATTGTGGTTGAGGTGTGAGCATGTAGATCAGCTAATTTCTTAAGTAATATTTGACAATTATTTTTTACCAATATTTGACTATTTTTATAGTATAGTTTGTTGCCCTAACCCTTTTGATGCAGTAAAGGTCTTATTATAATTCACTTAAAAAAAAAAAGTGTGAAGAAATGTGCAGATTCTCTGTATACACATAATACTGTATGTTGGTTTGTTTACTGTTGACTCAACAGTGTTGAGTGCTAAAAATGTTGCACATTAAGCAAATCATCTGGGGCAGTTTGAGAACTAGTGTACTAAGACACTGAGCCACCAGGTTGCCCCATATACTGTAGCACCTTTAACAATAAACACACAAAACCTGCATGACTTTAAAAGCAATACATCATCATAGAAAATAAATATAAGAGTTTTAAGATTACTTTTTAAACAGTGAAATCAACTCGGCTTCACTTATACGGCATTCTCAGACCCATTCCATACGTTTAAGAACCTCTGCTCAGAAGGGTCAATGTGTTACGGGGTGGGGCAGGGGGGGTCCAGTAGGGTTGGAGAATGGTGGGTAATGTAGGGACACACAACCACACGCCCACTGAGAGATGGGTGGTACCTGGATGGCCAGTTGATAAGCGACTGGGTGTCGCCTTCAGCATCAGTCTGGAGAAACCAATCACCGCTCGGTTTCACTCCAGCACTGCACCAATGGAAACGTTGCAGGAGACAGCATGTGAGTTATTGTGTGGAGTGGCTAATGTCAACGGACACTTGCCTTCTTGTAGAGTACAAGCAGTACAAGCACACACTATCGGGTTCACATTGAGCTTTGACCGGTATGATAATGGGCTTAGAGAATGGCTGGCTATTCCCAAAATGGATGTTCGACTCGGGCCATTTTTGTTGTTATTGCGGTACGTGGGGAGATGTCACACGCAATGAAACAAGAGCAATAAATCACCCCTGGAATGTTTGCGGAGAGAAATGGTGATAGTTAGGAAAACGATGATCCCTGTCGCTTAGTACGAGAATACTTATACCAGTGTCAGTCTACCTTATGTGGATTATGCGGTCGACACGCACTGACATTTTGCACCTTAATCCCATGTACAACGCACTGACTTTTGTCCATTTTTATTGTGTGTTTTTCTAGCCCCTTAACTAATGTCCATATATATATCATGCACAGTATCTGCTGCTATGCTCACGCACCTTTACATCTTATCTTACTGTAGGTACCATTTGTAAATATGTAGATAACTTTTTTTTGTTCTCTTGTTTGATCTCCTTTCCCCCCTGCCCCCCCCTTCTTATTCTTCCCTTTCTTATTGTCTATGGAAATAAAGACACGATGGGAACTATGCACAAAAACGAATTTCACCCACTTCTTTTTTACTTCTGTAAACCTGTGATGTGACAATAAAGCCGATTCTGATTCTGAATGCACAAGCCTGTCCTGTTCCTGCAGATAGCATTATGGAGAGATGGGCACCGGTGAGCCCATGACAGTCAACTACGCATCCGTGAAAAAGCGGGGCACCATGAAGACAATCCTGTCAGTCTGCAACCGAGGCCTTATCAGTCAGAGCAGATACTCACTAAAAAGACCTCTGCCTCCAGCAAAGCCTGCAGGAGGCAGGTGAGTCATGCTGGTCCTCAGACATTCAACAAAGACACAGCTGTATTCCTCTCAGCCCAAAAAATGATCTAAACATGGCAAATGCCCCACACAAAGAGAGCATGTGTCAGAGCAAGAGTCATTCATGAGAGAGAGAGAGCGTGCGCGAGAGAGAAAGAAAGGACACAGGGTGGGTAGGTGAGATATGGAAGGGAGGAAGAGGATGAGGATGAATGACAGCGAAGAGAGGTGGACAGACAGATGAAGGTAGAGAAGGAGGCCTAGCTTGTTTTGATCAGGTCCAGCTGTGGGTTTGTGGTCACAGTTTGACCGTGGAGTCACACTGGGATGCCCTGCTGTAATAAAACACCCTCCCCTCCAACACACATACATACCAAGCCAAGTTATGAAACCTGAGATAGAGGGAGAGAGAGAGAAAGAGCAGAGGGGAGAGAGATGGAAGTGAGTGAGAGGAGAAGAGCGAGGGGCTGAGAGAGAGAGAGAGAGAGAGGTTGAGGTAGGGCTCGACAATACCCACATTACTGTAAGCTTACTATAAACACAATAATTATTGTTTAGTTTATTATCATCACTGAAATACCTCATTCTATGTTCATGGGCTTAGAGAAACTTATGGCTTGTCACTCCACATCAGGGGGGAGTGGTGATGTATATTATACCCATACAGTTTACAATAGCCTGTTGACCTCATTTCTAAGCCTATTTTGGCAAATTCTGGCTTTGAGCCAGGCGATGTGGGGCAGTTGTCAAATTTGGATGAGCAATATGCCGCGTTTGTAGGGAAAGCGAGGGCAATGGATATAAAGAGAGAGAGACAGAAGGACTGGCTGCCTGGTGGGTAATGGAGTCAGAGCAAGTATGTCCAACTGTTCTAATCTGTGTCAACATTTAGCGCCAGCAGGGTGTGGAATTGTAGCCTGGTCTCAGCTGGGCTGTGTTGGGAATGGGTGGGACGGCCGTCCTATCAAAACTGATGAGGTCAGAATCATATCACAATCATGTGTACGTGTATATGAGAACATAACTCATTTCTATGAGTTGCTAAACTCTTGTCTTAGCTTGTCTTGGCTGTACAAAATGTTGTGAGAGCCATCATCACCATGTGAGGAATTCTATATAAAACTTTTACGTAATTAACTTCAAAATCAAACTAAGGTCTGGTGTGTTCAGTTCAGGGCATGACAAAACATGCCATTTTTTAGTCAGGTTGCATCCATTTTTTCAGCTGCAAGTCCCAGTTGGACCAGGCCCAGCTCTGAAAGATCATTCTACTACATGAGGATCAGGTTGTCTGTCCTGGTGTGAATCTACAACATTGCCAAGAACAGGAACGTGGACACAAGTAAAGGAGGAGGAGAGAGATGGTCAGAGAGAGAAATAGGAGTCAAGGCAGGAAAGTATGTCAGCATAACTGATAACATAGTTCGGTGTGGCGTTACAGAGGTTAAGGCAACAACAACGCCAACACTGGAGAAAATCTGAACACAGAGAGATCGGGGAAATTAGATTTCCATGGAAGAACTACCATCATTTTTTCTCAGGAAATCAGAGAGAGAGAGAGAGCATACTATGTGTGCGAGGAGGCTCTGAGGGAAGAGACAAACAATCTCTTCTTGATTGATAAAGAAAGA
The DNA here is from genome assembly GCF_963454915.1 of Gymnoscopelus microlampas. Lineage (NCBI taxonomy): Eukaryota > Metazoa > Chordata > Actinopteri > Myctophiformes > Myctophidae > Gymnoscopelus > Gymnoscopelus microlampas. The sequence goes on along the minus strand of NC_139959.1, from coordinate 29,115,463 downwards.
CGGGGAAAAAAAGAAAGAAGGCGCAGATAGAAATCAGTGCCTGTCTGAGAGCACTCACCCTTGTCTGCTGAGGATGTTGTGGGCCTGCTGCTCGATGAACAGGTCCCCAGGAGAAACTCCGTGTTTGGGCGAGGGCACGGACGGCTGCCTGCTCAGCTTGGGTGAGCTGGGTGGCACTCCTGCGACCACGTGGTCCTTCGAGGGCACCCTGGCGGACGATGACAACGATGGCATCACATCCATGTACGCGGAACTGGACGGCGGGTCGGACGGGACCGCCTTCTCCTGTTGCTGAGCCCGGCGCTGGTTCTCAAGGTTCATCAGCCTTTCCCGCTCGGTGACGGTGTCCACCCTGGACCGGTATGTCTCGTGCCCGGGGTCAGGCTGGCTGTATTGGGGTGCCGCCGCGCGGCCGGCCCGGGCGCCAGGGACGGAAGCGGCGGTAGTGGTGGTGGTGCAGGAGGTCAGGGTGATGTCTCTCCCTTCCTCTCCCACCGGCTCGGCCCTGCCGCGCCTCTCCGAGGCGTCGGACCCCTTACGACTGCGGGTGTAGCGTGAGGAAAAGTCTGCGTCGGCGGGCTCATGGTCTAGGGAGATGCCGTAGCGCTCGGCTAGCTGACGGCGCCTCTCCGCCTTGTAGCGGGCGATGCGGTCGGCCTTGGATTCCAGTTCTGGCGCGTCGGGGGCGGGGCCTGAGCTGTAGACGGGCTCGGTGTGGACGGACGACTGAGGTTCGGGTCGGTACTGGGCTCGGGACTGTCGCTCTGTCGCGTTCAGGTGCATCTCTGGGCTCTCCATGTCCTCTGTGCCATAATGTTGAAGTGTGACTGAATGACAGAGAGAAAGACACACAGGGCGAGAGCGAGAGAGAGAGAGTAATTACATTTTATGAGATTTATTTAAAACAAGGGTTGTGAGCCAGATTTGAGCCCACAACATTGTGGTTATAATAATATTACAAACTTATGTAGCGCTTTTCTAGACTCAAAGAAGCTTTAAAAACAAAACAAATAAAAATGTTTTAAATAAATAAAAGAAAATAGGGGCTATGTGTTTGTTGCATAAATAACTGAGTAACTACAGTAACTACCAACCATATACAACCATGTCATTAAATCCTAAACATCTCTGATAATCTACTGCACCTCTGTATGGTACAGCTTGTTCCCACTAAGTTCTGTGTTATGTCCTTAATTCTGTATACGCAATATTCCCTCTAGTGTAAATGCAAGGAAATGCCTTTAATTTACTGATGAATCAAAACAATAATCTTTTATTCATGTATAGTGCAACCGAGTACCCTGAAATGTGCACTATGAATAAAACCTCTTATTATTAACATAGGCAACCAACTGAACTGAATGAAATAGCATCTTGTGTGCCAGCGCTGTTTGCTGGCACACATTGCATACAGAAATCCTCAAAACGTTATTTTTGTGTTTTTGCAAACACATTGGAGATCACAGAGGATCCAACAGGAATTAACGGACAAAACGGAATTACGGACTTCACACAGAGCTTAGTGGAAACGAGGAGTAAAAGAAGTCCAAAATAGTGCGCTAGTATTCTCACCACCACAGGGCTCACAGGGATCGGAGGCACGTGTATATCGGGGTGTGTCTTCTTCGAGCAATCGGTTGGCTACCAGGCTGGGCAACACAGATGGGTGTACCTCGCAGTCTATCCCTTCCAACCTTCGGGCAATACGCTCCTTTCTACGCGAGGACAGACGAGAAACAAACTAGCAGTTAAAGTTAACCTCAGCTATGTCATGGTGATGTCATCAACGTGGTTATTAGCAAAAACACCTGCACATCTTAGAGGCTGTGTTGTCAAGTGCAACATTGCAGGGTTTTTCCTGCATAGAGTAAGTTTTGGCATCCCCAAAGAGATTTTAGCCACCCACCCCCAAAGGAAATTCACCAGCACATATGTTGATGTTAATGTTCAGTTTTACATTGCATTTTATTATTGCAACTACGGTTAGGGTTTATTAGTGTGACTAATGCACAAGGAACAAGGATTTTCTTTCTTGAATCTTTTTTAGTTAACCCATTTAGAACTGGAATGTATTTGTTTGAATAACAAATATCAAATGGTTTCAAAATGTTTACGGTCATGCCTAGTCACCCCCAAAGGCCCATTCTGAACCCTGAAAAACCCTGCATTGTACGACATTTATCATCATCCTCTTACCTGTTCATCTCCCAATCGCTTGAGCTTGTAGTTATGCCTTCAAACCGTTTCCTTAATTCTGAGACTGGAAAAGAACGATAAAAAATAATCTTATGCTGCTATAACAAACAAAGATAAGCAGTATTTGTTGTATCCTGAGTGAAAACCTACACTATACCGTAAGTACTGTACAAATTGCCTTGTCCCAATGTCTATAATGTATAATGCTATACCGTAATCTACTCTGAACTACACTGAGATGTATAAATGTTTTACAGTGAATCCTATTGATGAGAGAAGAGAAGTATTTTGTTATAAGTAAAGTCATTTTTGCGACAACTTCAGGCTAACAAGCAAAGTCTCAAGTCTCCAGCTCTGCCCATGCTGTGTCCACAGTATTTGTGTTCAGTAATGAGCAGAATTGTTCATGGGTGCATTGCAACCCACATACTCATCCCACAAATACATGTTCCTTACAAATGGGGCACCATTTAAAAGGGAAATAAAAAGGCTTTAACACAGCATAAACATTATTGCCATGAACCATTTTTGAAACATTCTTTCAACCTGGCCCTATATACATGCCATTATTGTCAAAATTGTGAAACATTCTTTCAACCTGGCCCTATATACATGCCATTATTGTCAAAATTGTTCAAATGTTTTAATGTGAAGCACTAAAGTGTTTCAATGATAGTGATTGCTCTCCTTCTCTCTGCCTCACTTTGTGCTATTCTAGTGCTGCTTGCACTAGAGCAAATTTGAATGAAATGCTCTCCCTTCCCAACGAGATCCACCACCTATTAAACGTACTTAATCACGTGATCGGGCACCACTAATGCCTGGCTACCACTAATGGCGCAATACACACCACACATTATGCAACCAAATTTCAAGCACAAACACTAATCGATGACCTGATTGCCGACAACAGCTTGGTGTGCAGAGGCTTTAAGCCTCAAGTCTACAAGCTCTACACAGCAGGGCTGTTTAACCAGGTTTTCCAGTCCTGTAAAGTACTCTCTTCAAGCTTTCTTTTGATTTCAGACTAAACTACTATACAGACCGCTACCAAATACAACCAAGATCATTGATTATCACAGGCCTGTGAGAAACTATAGCATGGATCCAGCAGACAAATCAATAACTACTCCAAGAGGGGCCTTCAGTGCTTTAAACAGCTCATAAGAAATCCTGGGACTTCGATCGAGTGTCAAAATCACAAAGGACCCCTTCACTTAAAAAGGCTCTTTTAGAGTAAATCGTGAGGTTGATGTACTGCATACATAGTATGCTATGTAAGGATGATACATTCTGGTAGCTTTAGACAAATCTAGACAAGAATTAAATGAAACCTTTCCTTTCGCATTCTGGTAGGGATGCGTTTGTTGCACAATAGTAGAGCGTGCACCACACACGCACGCACGTACGCATGCACGCACGCACACACTCTGGGAAAGTCGACATAGCATGGGTCATGTGTGAGCAAGCGGAAACAGAAAACCCTTACTCACCTTTGGGGAGGTTGGCCAAGAGACTGACATCTATATCCTTGGTGTTTTTGGCTGGGTCGTCTTTCTCTTCAAATGAGAACTCTTTCGAAAAGCTGAGGCGGGCAGGAAGAGGAGAAAAAAAAAAACGGCTATTACTGAAACAGTGCTGAGCTTCTGGGAAGCAGGATTCACTTATAGAGTGAAAATATAAGCAATTATTGGTAAAGGGCTCATTGACTGAGTTTTAATTTCTCTGCAATCTGAAGAATGTCCAAGTCATTAAAAAAAATAAGAAAGAAATAAATGTTTCTGGAAGCAGCATCAGCTTGACGGATGTTCAAGAATCCACTAAATGGACCAGTTAGTTTTGGACAAAGCTGCTAAAACAAAGAAATTACTCAGTCAAATAAGCACAGTGCACTTTTGAAACCAATTTAAAGGATTACTGTAAACTGCATTGAGTCCAGAGTTTTGCTATACTTATTGTAGCACGCACGCACGCACGCACGCACGCACACACACACACACACACACACACACACACACACACACACACACACACACACACACACACACACACACACACACACACACACACACACACACACACACACACACACACACACACACACACACACACACACACACACACACACACACACACACACACACACACACACTTCCCCTTTGCTGTAAACATTCTGATGCTGCTCATGTTAGATTGGCTTCAAATTCAAAACCACAACCAAAGTTATGATACATTTATAAAACTCAATGAAAGACTATCTGTGGGAGGAAATGGTCAATTAAAGTAAATGTCATCGGGGTGGGGGGGGGCATTACTTTGTGGTCTTGTCCACTGCGGATGCTAGCTCCCCACAGAGCTGTGAATAAACTGACATGCAGAGACACGATCTGGCACGTGTAAGCCCTATATCTGATGATCTTAACATCATAACAGCGTCTACTTTCGCTGATAAACGTCTTACAGTCGGGATTCTGCAAATTGTTCAGATGTTTTAATGTGAAGTACTAAAGTGTTTCAGTGATGAGTGAGGTGAATTAAATGCTCTCCCTTCCCAACGAGATCCACCACCTATTAAACGTACTTAATCACGTGATCGGGCACCACTAATGCCTGGCTACCACTAATGGCGCAAAACACACTGCACATTATACAACCAAATTTCAAGCACAAACACTAATCGATGACCTGATTGCCGACAACAGCTTGGTATGCAGAGGCTTTAAGCCTCAAGTCTACAGCTCTACACATCATAACAGCGGGTACTTTCGCTGATAAACGTCTTGCAGTGGGGATTCTGACGTGTAAGCACAGTATTTTCTACCTCGGCTCTAGGCCTGACCTCGATTAGTCGAATAGTCGACTAATCGATCGAGGGAGTCTGATTCGACCGCCAATCCCTCAGTCCATTTTTTTTTGTTGCATGATTCGACTGAGAGATTGGCCTAATTCGTTATATTAATTATCTAATAGTTTGCCAAAAATAGGATATATATATATTATGATTTATTGGGAGAAACCAAGCAAGTATATGTTAAATCAGACATTAAGCACCCCCCAATGATACTCTATTGCATAACTATTGTTTCGCATGATTCGACTGAGAGATTGGCAGTCAAATCAGACTGATTCAACTGCCAATCTCTCAGCCGAGTGATGCAATCTTTCTTTTTTTTTGTTGCATGATTCGACTACCAGTCGACTATACCTAGGCAGGCAACATTCGGCCAATCAGATTCGACTATATAAATTCGGGGACAGGCCTACTCGGCTCACAACAACAACACCACCGGGGTCGTTGAGCGCTTCAGCACCACAGTGTCAGGGTGTCTGTGCTTGTTGCTGCCGTGGAGGAAAAAACATTATATATAGAGAGGCTATAAGTATAGGTGGCGGGGTGGAGCATTTGACACCGAGCCAACAACGTGACGCTGAACAATCCCACTAATGCTGCAGTAAGGTAACAGCACCGTGACCTTATCGTTCACTTTCTCACTGAGCTTGGACGCCGGCCCATAGTCTGATCCACTGTGGCTTTGTCTGAAACCCTGCTGGCTGAGCCCGCTCACACTGCTGTACGGCCATACAAACACATGGGAGGAGATTGAGGAGCTATTTATGGATGAATAGAGACTGCAGTGTGTATGCTGTATTAGTGCATGAAGTTAGTGTAAAGAGAACAAGAACACACCGTTGCTGTCGGGTGGAAACCTCATATGTCCAAACAGTAACTTTTTATTATAAAACATAAAATTGTGAAAATAGCTGATCTACAAGTGCGTCGCATCGTGAATCGCGATGCGTTGTGATCTTGTAGGTTTGCTACATTCACTAATTAGTGCAACACGGAAAAACATAAGCTGAAATATGGCGATACAAGGTTTATGCCTGACAGCGACGATACACTGTAGCATTCTTTTGCTATATTTAGACCAGTCCACGTCTTACCTTAGAGCTCTTTTCTGTAGTAATCTGGGGTTGCTGAGTTTTATGGGGGTCTCACTCCCAAGTCCTGTGGAGAGAACAGAAAAGGTCAGTGTTTACAGAGAGGTCACGGACGTCATTTAAAAAGGGTACAACTAGAGGAGACAGGCAATCATGCACGCTCCATGTTCATTTAGAGCTTTTAATGAACAAATGCACAAATCAAAGAGCGCACATTAAGAGTTCTTGAGGTCAAACGGATAGTTTCTCCAGTGCTATTCTCTCCAAGGTCACTGGCATTGGCACAAACCCACATTAAATCAAGTAGATCAAGTAGAAAAATGTGAAAGAGGCTACACTGCCTGAATAAATCAGGTGCAACAATAAGTGACGGGCAAAATTGTTGTAATGAGAGCAATGTGTCAGCATGTTTGTTTACAGACACCAGGTGAAAGTTCACAAGCAGCTGACTCACAGTGGCACACACACACACACACACACACACACACACACACACACACACACACACACACACACACACACACACACACACACACACACACACACACACACACAGTCTCCATCTCAAGTGTCAACCTACAGTATACTCTGTGCATGAAGCAATAGCAAAACGCAGCGGACAGAAGAGTGGCTGTGTGATCCATCTCACAGAGACAGATGCTATAAAGTCTGATCACACGTGTCAAGGTTGCCTTGCCGAGCAGATCAGATGATGCCAGCAGCCCATCAAATCACTGAAACAAAGGAGCAACCCAGAATTCCCCATGAATATGGGCGTCCGCTGGCCTAGCGGTCCAGGCGCATACCACATACGCTGGTAATCCAGCTTGACAATGTGTCGCGGGTTCGACTCCCGATCACAACGACCTTTGCTGTATGTCTCCCCCCATCTCTCTCCCCATTTCCTGTCAGCCTACTGTCCTGTCTAAATAAAGGCATAAAAGCCCCAAAAAATATCTTAAAAAAAAAAAAAAGAATTCCCCATGAATAGAGTAAAGCAGAGGTCTTCAACAGGGGGTCCACGACCCCTAGGGGGTCCGCGGAGGTACTGCAGGGGGTCCGCGAAATTGTTGTTTGATTAAACAATATTTTTGTTTGAAAAAAACAAAAAAACGTTTTTTTTTTTCTTTTTTTTACCCAAAATGTCAAATTGTCTTTAAACATAACATGAATCCATAGCAAACAGATAAATGGAGGCACAATGCACAATAACATGGTATGTTTATACATATTTTGTAGGGAATTTTTCTTTTGCACACCTACTGGGGCAGGTGTGTAGGAGCAGGCAATATAAAACACAATTTTATACATAAATATACAATATATGTGGTAGCCCCCCCTACCCTACGAGGTTGGGGGGCCCTGCTCCATCTACCCATCAGTTTGGGGGTCCCTGGCCTGAAAAGGTTGAAGACCCCTGGAGTAAAGGGAGGTGACAGCATGAATAGAAGGTATATTTAATAGAATTGTTCCAAAATAAATGTGATACAGGGATGCTATGTAATCCCCATTGATGGCTATTCTATTCTTTTAAAGTCTGGTGTGCATTAGGAAAATGGTCAAGAACCAGAAAACAAGGACAGTGTGTGGTGGTATAAACACCTGCCTTAGGAGATATACAACCTCATTACCTCAAATGTGTGGCTATTAGGCATCATAAAAACATCCTTTCAGAGAATGTCAGTTATCTGGAATATCCCTTTAAGGAACATCGGTGCCTGGCTGAGTTATTGACTCCAAAACCTCAAGCGGGTGGTTTTGGCTGCCCCTGGACCTCGGATTGGCCACAGCAGGCAATTCTGGGACAAACATGTGGTTTCACTTCCATCCGGAGAGACCACCCCTCCAAGTTCACCTCAGGGGCGCCCTGACACACCCCTAACCCCCACCTCAGCCAGTCCTCAGAAAATTGCCCTTAACCTCCATTCCAAGCTCTGTTAGCTCTTATTAGGGGTGTTTGCATTGATGCTCAAATCCCTCTGACTTAAGGGAAAACATAATTTGAGAAGGAAGAAGTGGGAATAATAGAGAAGGTTGTGTGCTGGGATCTGTTTTGGATAGAGGCATATTGTTTCAGCTGGGTGGAATAACAGGGCTCATTCCATACACGTCTTAACTAATAATCCTGGTTATCTGAGCTGATGCCATATTCCCATGACAATAGAAGAGTTATAGGTCAAGACGTGAATTGGCCAGTTATAGCGCCACCATGAGGAGCATGTGTACAAAGTTTCACGATGCTGTGTTCATAATTTGTGGTATTTTGTGCAAAACAGCCACTCCCGCATAGCCTGGAATCCAGACTGTCGGACGGGCACCCAGGCGCCAAAGCTTCTGATTGGTCTGTGGGTGAGGCGGGACCAGTGGCTTCCAATGTAAAAGGTCCGTGGGCGGGGTGGGACAGAGCCTTCCAATGTTACATTTGAATCAATTCCTGACTTGCCTACATAAATCATTTGGAAACAAAGTGACATTTGGAAATCCGTCTGGATTCCAGGCTAACTCCCGCAATCTTTGGAAGGCAATTGTAGCTATTCGGAATGAAATATGAAAAATAAGTCTTGATTACATGACTGCAGAGATCATTTGTACCGATTTGACACAATCTGTTGGAGTGGTAGCAAAAACATTTGTTCTGCAAACATAGGCCTCATGGTTGCACTATAACAGGTCATTTTGAAAAGTTGATTGATTGATTGCTTGATATCTTTATTGAAAAAGAATCCCTCGGCTTCAGCCATTCCGGCCTCCTGGCGGGCAGAATAAAGGTTGTGCGTTGTGTGTCTAAAATGATGTGGCATATACGGTATGCCGCTCTAGCTAGCTGTGTAGAATTTATGTTATTAACACTGTACTGGTATTATGTTCAGTACTGTCTAGAATTGGCAGATGTACTGTATTCAGTTAATTACTAAATTACTAAATATACAAATCCCATTCGATTCCAAAAATCCCATAATGAATGGGCTCTAATATGACCGGCCTATCAGTAACGCAGACTGATCTAACCCAGAGCTGTGTTCCTCCAGTGCCTCATATACAGCCCATGAATATGGGCATGTGAGCACACGCGAGACTATCAAGGACGAGTGACCTTTGAAAAGCCGTGGTGCCTCAACACATTCGTCATTCCAGACGTGCACATAAAAACCTCCACAATGATCACAGATGTCGCTCAGCCTTTGATGCCAGCTATAATCTACAGACACACTACGTAACGTATAGTCTAGCACTGTACGGCCCGGGGGGGGAATGGTGCTGAGGAATTCTCCAGCACTACAGTGTGTACGTTGATGATGCTGTAAAAACAGCTTGACACTGATAGAGCGTGGGAATGAGATGGTTTCATGACTCAGTGGAGCTTCACTCATCCTCTGAGGGGAGTGCAGTGTTTTATGTGACATTATCAAATTTCTTGAAACACCATAACACTGACGGTTCATTTTTTAGGGGGCCCGTAGCTGAGTGAGTGGATAGAGATGCCTGCTGTTGTGGGAATCGGAGGTTTTGACGGTTTGATGTCTACATGTCAAAGTGTCCCTGAGCAAGACGCCTTTGATTGATTGATTACTTTATTAACAAGTTTGAAAACAGTACAGCAGTACTGTTAAAAAACAGTACTGCTTTCCCTGTGCATTCAACATAGGTAGGGAACGAAACTACTAATCACCAGAAGTCTTAAGTGCATTTCCTGCAAAAACAAGCAACCAAGAGTATACCTAGCGCTAAGGTAAAAGTGCAATATATCAGCTACCTACTTTCTTAAACAGATGAGACAAAATAGCAAAATCAAATGAGCACGAGCTAAAACAAATAAGTGTATCGACTAAACAAGATCCAATAACACAATGCAACAATAAAACAAGAGTTTGTACAACTAGTTAACAACAAGTAGGCCAGGCAAAGAGGAAGGGTAGTGTTTCCTGAAGAGGTGGGTTTTCAGCCTGCGGCGAAAGATGGAGAGGGGTCTGTCTGCAGACTGCAGACTAGGGGCGTATCCTATTGGGGCGTTTCCCATTATAAGGGGGCATTTCGTATTCCTCATTATTATCCAATGGGGCAAACGCAGTCCCCACAACATCATTTACGATTCTGTGCCTATCGGTACATAACTCGGACGGCACTTAGTCGACTAGCAGACCATCGGCCGGTCGTCGCGGGCACTCGCGCCTGGAGGCGCTCGGGCGCGACTCCTCGGCCTTAAGGTCTGCTGAGTCGGCGCGCCTCCGTCATGGTCCAAGGAATACGAAATGCCCCCTTATAATGGGAAACGCCCCAATAGGATACGCCCCTAGTCTGCAGTCTGCAGATAGACTCTCTTGGAAAGATGGGCAGTGACTCTGGTGTCCTGACATCAGTGGGAATTTCATTCCAGCACTGTGGGGCCAGAACAGAAAAAAGTTGTGACCGTGTCGATCGACCAGAAGGACCCTTGACTGCACAAGGACCCTTGACTATGACTGCACAGTCATATTATACCAGGTTGCTTTTTTTGCCCCGATCAAACGCTACCGCGCGTGCGTGCGCGTGCGTGCATGCGTGTGTGTTTTAGCATACATTTGTTGTTAGCACTTAGCACTCATTAGCATGCTCAGTAGCAACCAAACAGGGCTCAACTACTGCTATCTTTGTCAACCAAAACGGTCGCGGAGGTTAGACTGTTGCCCAATGCCCACTTAAATGAGCTTCTGAGCTTACACACCTGGAGCAAATGAATTAACGAGCGACATTAAGCAGCACTGACGGCCGGGCAATGATACACGCTCGTCAGCCCCAGCTGAGTGAATGAGAGAGGGGGAGAAGAGAGACACAGGAGGGCGTAAGGTTATGATCCCATAGCATGGGAGGAAGGCCCGTCTCCCCATTGGCTTAAAGGACAGCCAGTCTCCCCATTGGCTTAAAGGACAGCCAATGATGAAAAGGTCGCCTAAAAGTGTTTTAGAAAGTGTTGAGTAGTTGATCAGTCTCTTCCTAGACCAGGCTGCAAGCAACCTGGTAAAAAGTGGGGTGGGGGCGGGAGGCGGAGGATGCTCCTCCCACATGGCTCCTTGGAGCTCGCTGAGGGAGTGCGTTGTTTGGCATCAATCTGAGCCATCTGAGCAGCCATCTGCTGGGTGAAGCAGTAAAAGTAATTTCCCCCTCCCACAGGGACCAGAGAATACTCCCTTTACTTCAATTGTCACTGAAAGGTACAGGTTTTATCCAGGATGAGATGCATTACATTAAAAACATAGCTGATATCAAGCCTAATTATAACCAGACACACACACAATAGTTACGATACCAAAGAGGCATCCGGGGGTGAGCATATGTCTAAATGGAGTATAGGATTAACTTCCGCGATTGGGATTAACAGCAAAGCCAAAAGGAAATGTGTCACTCCTAAACCATGGACATTACATCACACACTTGTTTCGGAGTGTTCGCGTGTGTGCCGGAGGTGTGGCTGGGTCAGCTTAAGCAGCCCACCCTGTCCTACCCTACCCCGTGACCCACTCCTGTTAGTCGCCCACCTGCTGACTAACTCAGAGGAGCTTATGATGTAAAGAGACAGGTGAAACAGTCAGTGGGGGGAATCACAAGGTGAAGTCGTCAAGTAGTCCAAGTACTTTGCGGTACAATGGTGTCAACTGCTAACATTGTGCTAGCTTGTAGATCAGTTCTTGTCAGGCAAGTGACGCCATCATGCAATGGAGTACAAATCAAGCTGGAGACAGGCCTTCACACGGAAAATGATCAAGCTCAATGATCAAATGACAAGCTCACAACGCGTTGGGTTGCGTTGCAACGCGTTGTAAGCTTGTCGATCGGCTATTTTCAGCGAAAGCTGTCACCACGATAACAGAAAACAGTCTAGAGCCCTGAGGCTCAACCATATGGGGTTTAAGTGGTTAATGGCAACGACAATGTGTGACAATGACACAAATGGCCCATCTTAGTTACCAGGCTCAAGTCCGGATGGGGGAGGGGTGCGGCAGAAAGAAAAGGAGCAGATAAGTGGGTGCTTTGACAGTTAAATGCGTGGTAAATCAGGAATGACAACACACACACCCAAATAAGCTTCCTAGGAAGTCCTTTACTGTCGCAGCAGGCAGCATGGACACCTGTTGTGGTGGTTTCCCAGCCAATGTGGAGAACTGGATGACGACCCTCCAACCCTTCCACACTTTGGAAATAATACTGACACTTAAGTGAAATGATTGCACACCAGGACACACAGCCCTATGGCAAGGCAGACACTCACACACTATGCACAAGCACATTCTCCTGCATACACACACGCACGTCGCACACGCACGCATACAGTACGCAGTACGTAGTACGCACAAATGGGACAGATGTAAAGCCTAAATATGGCCACATATTTACAGTCCACACACACAACCAGATAACAGTTCCCTAAATAAGTCAGACAAAGTGGCTGTGCAGTCCAGGAATAGCTCTCTCTCTCTTTCCCTCTCTCTAACCTGCCTCCTGCAGTGCTAAGAGTTTGCTTATCTCTGGTGCCTGGTTGGTGTGTCCTTGGAGGCTACAGCTGCAGCCTGCAGCGCAAGGACAGCTGGCTGGAAACGGGGGCAGTAAGCAGAGTGTGAGAGAGAGAGAGAGAGAGAGACACACTGCAGTTTGCACAGCATGCCAACTCCCCACCACACAGCACCAGTCTCACATCCTCTAGTCGCTCACGCAGCTCTGCTCCGCACTACCTCGTCCCAGCAGAAGCTTTAAGCTCGACTCTCGCCAAAACCCCCCCATCCCCTCCTCCATCCCCCCAGATTGCAGGCTCCCTTACCTTGGCTGCAAAACTTGACATGGCTCAGGTAATTCGAAATCCACGGGTTGCGATACATTTTGGCAGACAGGTGAAGGACACAGACACACAGGAAAGAAATGGGGAGAGAGAGAGAGACAGAGAGAATGAAGCTGAAATGAAGGGAGTGAAACAGATGGAGGGGGTTTAGAACCACGGAGCAGGCATCTGACTGGAGGGTGATGATGCAGATATACACGCAGTAAGTCAGTGCCCCAGGACAGAGAGAGAGAGAGAGAGGAGAGAAAGAGGGGAGGGAGGGAGGGAGGGAGGGAGAAAGAGGAGGGGAGTCAGGTAGCGCTAGAGCAAGGAGTGGATGGAGAGGGAGGGGTGGATAGAGAACGAGAGAGACGATCCACGTCCGAACGGCAGAGGCAGTAAAAGTAGCGGTGATCCCTGCAGGTGGAGTAGAGCTGTGAAGAGACGCTCCCCTTCGCCTTGGCCCCTCGCGCTAGCCCGCCGCTAAAAGGCTAACTGCTGCCCACCACCACTCCAGACTGCTTGGAAAGGCTAAAAAGCCACTCAACGCAGGCTAAGCTCATTAGCCGAGACGAGGAAATTAGGCCCCATCCTCGCTACGCTGACAGATGGGAGCCTTAAGAAGAGTTCCTGCATCCTGCAGAATGACACTCCGCGGGGTGGCAAGGGGAATAGAGGGAGAGGGAGAGGGGGAGAGAGAGGCAGAGAGAGAGAGGGGAGAGAGAGAGAGAGATAGTCAGGAAGTCCCAGGAGTGTGCTGCTTTCCCTTGGCAGGCGGACAAAGAGTTTGAAGCCAAAGAAGCCGGTGCAGAGCGTCAAAGAGGCAGCGAACGCAGCATCGATGGAGAGAGGCTGAATATAGAGTGAATACAGAGTGAGAAGCGAGAGGAGCATGAAGTCCAAAATGACCCTCTCAGATGGATGAGAAATTCCACTCATCTCTCAGTGGTGACAAAATAGAGGAACGGCGAGCAAGGAGAGAGGAGGGAGGGAGGGACAGAGGGGAGAAGAAGGGACAAGGTGTGTAGGAAAAAGTGAGAGACAGGCAGAAATGAAGGAGAGAGAGAGCGCAAGAAGACGAGAGTGAAAGAAAATAAAGCAGAGGGCGGGAAGAGGCTAGAGGGAGCAAGCGAGAGAGAGAGAGAGAGAGAGAGAGAGAGAGAGAGAGAGAGAGAGAGAGAGAGAGAGAGAGAGAGAGAGAGAGAGAGAGAGAGAGAGAGAGAGAGAGAGAGAGAGAGAGAGAGAAGGAATGCAAGCAAGTGAGAATGAGGGAACCAGAGAGAGAATGTGAAGTCAGCTGTGCTGTGGGGGCTAGTGAGTAATGGTGTTATACCAAATGCTTTAGCCATCCACAGAACGGTCAAAAAAAGGCACTGGGGGGGGACAGAAATAGACTGATTTATCGCCATCTCAGAATTCTCCCATTCTCTTTAACGCACTCATCAAAAGTCTGCGTGTGTGTGTGTGGGGTGTGGGTTTCCGAAAATACACACGCTTCAATATTCCCTGAGAGTCGGAAGGCAAATGCACCCTCATAAATCTGCACCCTGAATTTATTATGCTGTAATTGGATGCCATTGTGTAAACTCTAATCCCACTCACCTGCATACAAACACACACACAACATGAGGGCAGTGGTGGAAAAAGTACTCAAATGTTTTACTTAAGTAAAAGTATCAATCCTGCAATGTAGAAGTACTCTGTTACAAGTAAAAGTCCGGAATTCAAAATTTACTTGAGTAAAAGTACAAAAGTATTGGTATCAAAATGTACTTAAAGTATCAAAAGTAAAAGTACAAAAATGTTTGAAAATATCAGATCTACAAGCTCAGTTGTGAGCTTGTAGATTTTCAAATAGCTTATGTATAAAATAGGGAGTAAAAGTACAATATTTGCCTCTGAGATAAAGTGGAGTATAAGTAAAAGTATAGACATTTGGAAATACTCTGGTAAAGTAAAAAATACCTCAAATTGTACTTAAGTACAGTACTTGAGTACATGTACATAGTTACTTTACACTACTGCCTGAGGGTCATGACTTGCTTATCATTCTACAGATAGGGTAAAGGGGTTGGCACGGACCCCAAGATGCCTTTCAGTTGCAGCACCGAAAAAGGTTGACGGCTCTCTTATCTCGGCAGCAACACAACAGACCAGAGCCTGTCACCACCAAACACACAGGCTTCAACATGAACCAGTTCTCCTGGGAAACGGGAAAGGTCACATGCGTGACTGCATTGAAACCCATTTCGGAATTAAGAATAAATACAAACCACGTGCATGCATATGTGGCTCTTGTGCCACCGTGGCACCGTTTGGAAATACTCAAGTAAAGTAAAACTACCTCATAATTGTACTTAAGTACAGTAATTGAGTAAATGTACTTAGTTACTTTCCACCACTGATTACTGAAGATATAGAAAAGCCTTGTAGAATATTCAGTGCTTTCTTTTCCTTGCAGAGTGCAGACTGACTGGGGTGTGTTCATAGTAAAAGAGGGTGGCATATTATTCGTATGCCTCTCGGAGGTGAGCTCATCTGGTCTAGCATGCAACCTCACACTGTGCGCTCACACTGCTAACGTGCCAATTCACACTGGAGGCGAGGGGAGGGGGCTCTGCCTCCACACAACGCTCTACCACGCTGCTATGTGCAGACTTCACCCTGCCTGGGGGGGAGGTCCTAGCCTGGGATTTCTTTTACCCAAGTAAAACAATACACTCAAATGTTTCTGTCTGCCAATTCATAGTTGTGAAATCAAATCCAGATTGAAAGCATGCCCACACGATTGATTCACATAGCCATACCGGTTTTCATTCACCTCATCTTTTTTGCAGTTTATGTCAAAACAAATCTAGGAGTCTATAAGCAGCACTGGCCGTCCCTAAAGGCCATACCGCTGCTTACACCAAACTGAGGAAAATTAGGAAAAGCCATGGAGTGACAGAAATGTGTTGTGTTCATCCTGCAAACTGCCTATTATAAAATAAGATATATTTTGTGCAATTGAAAATGTTGGCCTTAAAGGGATATTTCACTTTTTTTTTTTAAGTGGGTGATTTTATCGTCTACTCAGGCTTTTGGGAGCACCCCGGACAGTTTTTAAATTGCTTGATTCAGTATTTAGATATTTGATATAAGTTTTAGCAGACACGCCGCCTTCCTATACAAAGCCCCCTTCCTATACAAAACCCATTGTAACTTCAAACTCCATTTTAATCATGTTAGATTCATCGGAAAGACCTGTCCTTGGTTCTGGTGACTGACTCATTGTCCTCCTAATACGTGAGGACACTGTGAAAACTGTCTGGGGTGCTCACAAAAGTAGACGATAACATGACCCAACATTTTTTTTAAAGTGAAATATCCCTTTAAGGGTGGCACAAAAAAGGTTGTGAGGTCACAAAATAAATAAAAGTCATCTTCCAGGGGCATGAATGTGCTCAGCAAGTTTCATGCTATCAACCCATTCGGTCTTGAGATATCGTGTGTGCAGTTGGTAAGAGCAGCATGCTTAATAGGCCAACTACCAATATACCTAAGCATGTTACTCACCTTAACAAGAAATTGCAGGCTGAGATCCCAGAATTGTATAATAGTGCAGTGCCTGTTGAGGGGTGGTGTGGCCGCTACTCTGTCTCTGGCGTTTGAATTTCCCCCACGGGATAAATAAAGGCATCTATCCATCTACAAAATGACAAAGCATGGCCGGCTACATTGCTGTCAAGTTGCAGTTTAAGTGTTGCTAAAGTCACACTGCGTAAAATGTTAAGGGTAGGGTAAAAATAACAGGGAACTGGTTGACAGCAAGAATGAGTTTTAATGCATTCATAGAACGGAGCAGAAATTGTGGGGACTGGAGAGAGAAATGGTGAAACAAAAACATGATTGATGTTTCACTGCGTCATTGGAGCGCAGAAAAAAGTTGATGCCAGGTCAACTTGTTTTTGTAGTGCATAATGCGCGTTACGCAGAAACAAGTGCCAGGCGTCACTTTGTAGCTTCACGTTGCTGACTTTCATTGAAAATGACTTTGTCACCGCTATGAACACAACGTGAGCCTTCCTCATTCCTCTGCAGTGCCTTAGTGTTGTTCTCCGTCGTCAGACACTTAACATTCATGACCGTGTCTCCACAGCAGCACTGAGCTCAGGGACTGTGCTCTGTCACCAGAGAAATGTGGTGCTGATGGGTCCATCTGCATGGAAGAATAGTAGAGGGTAACCCATTTACAGCCACTCCTTAGCGAGAATGAAAAGCAATCAGGCAGATGAAACAAAAGTAAAAAGGTAGAAGCAGCGATATTAGTATTGGAACTAATAACAATAGCAATAGAATGAATACAAGTTTATTATATTATAAGTGTAGGTGCAGGGGTCTTCACAAAGATTTGGTGGACCCCCGGTAGTAACTCTGAGAACCCCCTAGGGGTACCGGACCCCCTGTTGAAGACCTGTAGTGGTAGTATTTGCTTTAATAGTACACATACTGACAACTATTAGTAGTTGAACAATATATAAAATAATCACCAGAAGAGGCCCTAGTGTAGATCACGGGTGTCAAACTGATATGACTGAAATGGCAGCGTTAAATCTGGCCTGTGGGATGATTTGGGTGAAAGGAAATAAAAGGTAAAATAAATCAAGAAATGTTATTATCTTTCTGTGTGTGGCAGGCGACCTCTCTCTCCCCTTGCCACTGCCATTCAGTGTGCATTGAAAACAATGGAGGCAGCGAGTGACCCGTCTGCTTTGTGTAAGCGCTGCGAGGGTCACCCTCATGCTGTGTTCACACTGGTGGTGACAAACTAACAGGCTACACGTCATTTTCAAAAGCCGTGATGCACTATAAAACAAAGTTGCCATCGCTTGGGAATGTTTAAGCTACATGACTGATGTAGCTCTATTGGGGATAATTAATTCATGGTGTTGATGCAACTTTGACCGTCACAGGAGTTTGTGGAGCTGGTACCGAGATATTGTGTAGCAAAAGCCTGAAAATGGACAGTGCCACTATATAGCGATCACAACAGTTAATATTATAGCCAATGGACTCAAACATCAATTTGATGTTTTTTTTTGCGTGAAACTAATGGCCTAGCCTGCCAGAATGAAGACCAGTAGCTTGTAAATTAGGCTTATGTACGGAGATAGGACTATTCATTTATGGGAAAGGGAAGCCGGTTGGTCACATTAAATCTAATCTAATCATAGGTACGCAACTACGCATGTTGGGCATTTCATTTGAACCAAACGGTCTTCATGTTTCAAAGTTGGATATGATTGATTAAACGCTACATAAGGGCAAAGAGTCAAGATTGTCACTACAGAGCAAAAGCATAGCAATGCCCATTTCCCACACATTCAAACTACAGATCAATCAATCGATAGATAGATAGATATACAGTATGAATGATCAGAATTCATCATAAAGTGTACTTAAGAATGTTTCCACAAACATGGAGGCATTCATAATTTTCTTTCTCACCTGAATAGTTTTTTTTATATTCTCATCTGAATATAAACATATTAACAGTGCCATGCGCCCCAGTCTGTTACTCAATATTATCATACTGTAGAGCACAAGTTGTTTGCCTGAAAGACCACTGGATACTTGGACACTGCAGGCAGTACTCTAATAATAACAACAGCAGTACAAGAGAGCCTGATACAGCAACTATTGGTATGTTATAGCACAATGCAGGATCCACAACTAGCAGGCTAGGTTTAAGGCTGATCCAGTCTGATGACATGCCTGAGACTCGTCTGTTTAGGATCCATCAGTCACAGCTTTAATCACCTGTTGTCCATGCACAGCCTATCAAATATCACAGAGCCTGAACAATCACCCTTTATGACATGAAATAGGATCACCGTCTGCCTCATTCAAACACATACCGAGCTTGCCCTCCTGATCGTTGCTATCGTCACACTATCACGGTGCTTATCACTGTCAGCTGTCTGGCTGCTTGGCAGTCAGCCTGCAGCTGATGTTTGTTTGTATGACTCACCTGCTACAGGGATGAGATCATTCCTACAAACGAGCCCTTCTACCCCGTCATTAACGATGACGACTCTTCGCTTGCCAAGGATGGGCAAGACCGTGCAGGCCGCAGCTGTTGCGCTCTAATCTTCGAAAGGTGGATTGTAGGGGTTTATTGAAAACAGTAATGGGCCCCGAAAAAGTCCACACGATACCGTGGGTAGAAACAAATGTGCACAGAAGCATGGCAAACAAATACACAGATGTTTACAGACATAAAGGGGAAAACAATTAGTGGCATTTATTTGACAACCCATCCTGGGTTCACAGAGGAGTTCATTAAAAGTTATGCTGCCGCACATGTGGCGAACACAAAAGCGTGTAGAGTTGCATTAAGAGGCATTACTTCACAATAACACAACTAAAAGATTACAGAAACCAATACACACACGAAAAACAACCTTGGTAAATCACTTGATCATTTACTTTGGGTTAACCCTGTATTGTAGTGTAAACTGATGGATAGCAGGGATGTATTCCGTTTTTGTACATCATTAAAACTACCATAACCCAGCCTAAAATGGTTATACGAGTGATGTTAAAAAGGACAGCAACTGTGTCTGAGGATATCGAGTGTGAAAGTTCAACCAATACACTGGGTGCCCTGATGAAACTCATCCTGCTTTAACACACTTTAGGATCTTGACATTTTAAAATAGTAGAATAATATCTGAGGCGCGTCATGTTAATTATACAACCAAAAAGACAACAAAAACAACATTGGCCTGGGCCGTAGCGTGACGGTCCAGGCACCCTAGGCTGCAATGACAGCCTGACAGCGAGCGTGTCGCGGGTTCGACTCCCGTTTACGGCGACCTTTGCTGCGTGTCATCCCCCCCCCCCCCATCTCTCTCCCCATTTCCTGTCTTTCCCTATCCCTCTCTAAATAAAGGCATAACAAGCCCCCCCCCAAAAAGAAATTGTCCAAAAAGTTAAATAATGGCCGACATATCGCCCAGACCGATATATATCGGTCGGACTCATATAAAGATAGCTGAATATCTGAGTGAGGAACGTCATGTTTAATATATTAACAACAAGCAGACCCAATAACAACAAACCTCTACACCAATCATCACCACAGATGTTAGAGTTCAAAGTCTAGCTCGTTATGCCTGTACAATTTCACATGTGCAGTCAATGGGTTAGGATTAAGATAACTATTGCCAGATAGTCGCCATTGCAACAAAAATTAACTCGAGCACAAGGAGGCTACCCAGCACGTCTGCAAGGGGCAGAAACGTTAACGTTTTCTCTTCAAGAGAAGAGAAGAGAAGAAAAGAGAAGGCCTGGGCTCTTTCACAGTACTCTCTAAAATAAAGTCCAGATTTACAGCATCCCACAGGAAAGATATCTGTCTTTTTCTGGCGAGAGAGCAGCAGAGTGGTCCAGCGCGCTTGGCCATGCAGTCTCTGCAGACACATAACAGAACTCAGGCCTGCACTGCACGGCCATAAATCCAGATGGGAGGGCGGGGTAGGGGAACGAGAGGTAAAGATATTCATGCTCACGCACAAAATAAAGGCAGTGGGCGGTGGCGAAACCAAGACTAAAACTCCATTTGTGATATTGTTTGATGTATTTTACTGGCATGATGAGAGTTTGGTATAAAGAAAACCGATTTTCCAAATGTGCCATTTGAGCTCTTAATAGTAAAGGAGGTGCATTAAAAAACAATACATTTTTATCCAAACACATCAGTAAGGACTCCTATGGTGTGAAATATGGTCTGGGGTATCGATGTGAGTAGGCAATAGCCTAGGGCTACTGTGTGTTGTTGTGAAATTTCAAACGTTCACTTCACACAAATATCATTCAGTGAACACAAAGACACATTATCTTAGGATTGTGAGAGTGTTTGTTGTAAGGGCACGTCTAGCTTTACCGAGGCAATACCTCGGACTAAAAAGAGAAGGTGTTAACAGAGTCAGATGGCTAACTTAAATGCTGTTGTCTTTATGCACTTTTAAGGTGGGATAAACTTCAAACTTTAAAAAGACATTCCTGGTTCCAGAGCTTCATACCAAGTTCCTTTCACGAGGGACTTAAGTCTTTGAAACTTCACTGTGTCCCTTCTGAAGATAGATAGGGCCAAGATAAGACTCACGTCAGCTGTGGGCTCAACACAGACACACATCAGCATGGGTCTCCTAAAATAAAGCAGATAACAGGGTCCTATGAAGAGTGGAATGCTTCAAGGGGCCCGGCAGAGATAATGCCTCCAAGTCCTTCATACTGTAGGCAGAACCTGAAAATACATTTTATAACCTAATGCTGGGAATCATATTGGGTTTTCCAATACGATAGATATATTTTAGTGTAGTGTAGTATGAAGAAATATAATAAAATATTGTGATATAATTTCTTTTTACATTTAAGCCATAATCTATGGAAACATTACAAACATAGCCTATAAGGTTATTTACATCTTACAGTATGTAATTATCTTGAGTATTGGGGTTGTGGTTGGATGAGACTTCATCACTGATGAATCTCATTAAAGAATAATATATTAATTCTGTGTTATTAACATTAAAAATGTACAGTTTGTGGTTGGCAGCACCCAATAATGATGTGATCCTCAACCTACCTACCACACATCCACAGCCAGTCTGAACAGTGCCCTGGGGAGAATGTCCACACTCGTCCACACACCTCATATGTTTGCTCACGTAACAGCGTAGACTTCCTGTGTGTGTGTGCGTGTGTGCTTGTGTGCGTGCGTGTGCGTGTGTAAGCAAAAGATGGAAGAGACAGAGAGAGTCAGACAGAGACTAAAGAAAGACAAAGACAGCAAGCTAGAGAGAGACACACACAAAGAGCAAAACAGAAAGAGAAAGAATTTGAGCGAGCGAGAGTCCGACAGCACATCTGGTGAGGACGGCTCTACAGCACCAGAAATGTCCACCAATTCCGTTTGCCAGTGAATTCCTGGTGCTGTTTCCATCTGGGAACATCTTCTCAGGAACCTGTCATCCAGCTTCGCTTAGAGAACGGGAACACAAAAGTGGAATGGAGAGACGCTGCTGGAAAGCTTGTACCCCTCATTTCATTTCTCTCCAGAAATGTGTTGGGGGGGTGGGGGGGAGGCGGTCGAAAGAACGTTAAGTTGGCCAGAGGAGAAGAGGCTGCCATTAGCGTACTCAAATCCATCTGTAACAGCACTATGGGAGCCTGGCAGCAAACACCTATTTCCACAGAACTGACTGGGGAAGAATAAGTGAACCACAACTTCACAGTGGATGTTTCTGAAATATTGCGAAAAACAAACATTTATTACAGGTCCTCCAGCCACTCATCATAATGGGAGCACTTCTGAACAGGCATAATATAATAGTTACTTAAGTTACAAGTAGACCAATATAGCATGGTAATTTATGGCTCCTCTCCATATCCTTAGGCTATGATTTACTTTTTGGAAAAATCATTTTATTAATTGGACGTTCCTAACAATTTTCTGGATGTATATTCTATTTAAACAGACTTTCACTACACAGAGATGCCTCAGGCCAACTCATAGTCCAGATGTGGGATACACTGACCGGACCCCACTGGGGTCTGCAAAGACTAATGATAAGGGTTGTGCCGATACACTAAGCTCACTTTTTCTGACTGCACGCTTACCTACATGTACAGTAGCTTCACCTAGTGGTGACACACAAACTCAAAGCATAAACTGTGTCACATCCACTTGCACCATCACAGTGAAACAGCTGTTCTGTGTTAGACATGACAAAAATATATATGAGCTTTGGGTGATTTTAACTGCAATTTCTTAAAAATAGGATAGTAAAATGATTGATATCTACAAAAGTAGTGTGAGAACACGATTGGTGTCCTGAAAAGGAATCCATTGCATTTGTCGACTACAGAAATAGTGCTTTTCCAAATGGCCTAAGTTGTAAGCCATATCACAACCGGACAATGAAAAGGCAAACGAAGGCAGACTGTCCATCTATGGTCTGTCAGCACCGTATGCACCCTGTACTTATAGACTCAGCGCCCATAAAGTGGCCACAGATTCACGCTCAACCTCACTCACTTCTCCTCTCTTCTCCCAACAGATCTCCTTCTGAAACCCAAATAAAAAGCATCTGAAGAATCATGCTGCGCAGCGTCCAAGATTTTGAGACATTTCTAAGGGAAGGCCCAAAACCCAATCATCGTTGAGGCTTATCGCAGAGACCTGTTTCTTTTCAGAGCTAACAGCTCAGTTTGATCAGAGCTGATGATTCCTGTTAGTACTGGGATAAGTACTAGCAGACACGCGACCAAGCTCAAGGGATATGGGGTAATAGATTGTAATCAAAGTTAACTTGGTCAGGTTTTAATTTGCAAAGAGTGTGTTCGTGTCTCAAATATTTGAGTCATTACTCAAAGCATATGATAAATTGAACTGTTAATTATTTTTGTCTCTATACATTTTAAGCCCCAATAGCAGCAGCACTCTAAGTGGGTCAGCATATATGTCCACCTTTTTTATTTACAACGTCATATTTCAAAAACTACTGGCTGGATTATCATGGAATTTACTACGCACCTTCATGCTCCCCAGAGGATGACCCCTAATAGCCTTTCCTCTAACACCACCATTTAGGGGCAGCGGGGGCCTAAAGGTTAGAGGGGCGCCCTTGTTGGCGGAAGGTTAACGGTTCAATTCCGCGGACCGGCATGAAAATCTGGGTGGGGAAGTGATTGGTCACCACTCCCCCAACACCACTGAAGGCACTGAAGAACCCCTGACTGCTCCAGTGGAGCTGCTTAGTGGCCAACAGTATGTGGTTGTACTAGTCAGCTCCCAGGTTTTAATGTGTGTCTGTCTGTGTATTTCTATGTGCAGGGCGTTGCTCAAAAATGAGCACTTTACCCTGGCTAAATAAAGAACAAAAAAAAGAGCAAAATGTCCAACTGCACACAAGATACCTCCAAATCTAATGGACATATTGCCCTGACACTTGCTGAGCACATTCATGCTCCCCAGAAGATGGTACATTACGTTTACATTACGGATAAGGATAATTCCTTTTAACAGGTCGTTCATGAAAGTCCTTGCGGTCTTGTTTCCAATGAGAACCTGTGAGCAATTAGGGGTTAAGAGTCTTGCTCAGGGACAAATTTAATTTCATCGACACATATGCTGGTGTGGCCTGGAATCGAACCTGGGGCAACCAGGGCCTCTGGCTTCCTAGGCGGGCTCACTAACCACTCAGCTATGGCCGCCCCCTCAGTTACAGTCATTTAGCAGACACTTTTATCCAAAGCGCTTACAATAAGTGCATTCAACATAATGCATTACCTACTGTAATGTTTTGGTGACCCCATGACCTTTCCTCTAAGCACCACCCAATATCGGCTATGTCCAAGTGCTTTTTCTCTCCTGGGCACAGCATATGTTTTGAATTGTTTTCAATGAGAGTGCCCGTTACTTATGCTATGCTAGAAACACCAGCAGTGTGACGAGGCGCTGAGTGTCTATTCTGCGCTGAGCTGTGCATGTCTGGCATTTTCACCTCGTTTCAGAAGAGTTGAAAAATGTGGGCGTTTAGTTGAATGTTTCAGAAGAGCACCTTGCATTTTCAGCCGGGGAAAAAAGCCTTTGGTGGACACACAGCCTTAAACCACAATTTGAGATTGGGTGTAAGGAGCGGCACAGCCTCTAGGGGCTGTGAGCGGGGCTTCTTGTCATCCCACAGATGATACAGTAAGTTAATTTACCCCATTCTCTTACTGTATCTTCTGAGCAAGGACACAGTTCAGCGAGGCACTATCAACACTGTCCTCTCTCCCGCAAATAAAAAATCTAGTCCAAGTTTATTAGATGAATCCAAAATACAGCACAGTAGCAAAACATTTACAAGCACACCCATAAACACAGGGCAGAGTTGCTATATATATATATTCACAAGTGGATAAAATAGAAAATGGTCGTAAAATAAGAAAAATAAATACAAGCGGGTAATAAAAGAGCAAGGGGTCGTGTCCACTGAGGCATTTTTCCTGGCTGAAAACACCAAGGCCCTCGCCTAAAAACGCTTCCAAACGCCCGAGTTGAAAATATTTCAGCTCTCAGCATGCAGATAAAAATGCCACACGTGAACACGTCACATTGCTGGGGCTTCCAAAACCGCGGTGCTCAGGAAAAAAAATTGTTGGTGGACACGGACCCTAAATGTTAACGGTACAAATATTGTTTGCAGAACACACTTTGCGCCGTGAGCTCAACCACAGAGGCTTGTGTCAGAGGACAAGTCTGGGGTCAACGCCAACAGGGCAGAGAACCCAGCTAAAAGCATGTGCTTCTATTAGTAGCTCTTCATAAAGTGCCACTAATTAGATTTAAAAGTGGGGGGTTAAAAATAAAAGAAATGCATCCCAGAGACGTAATCTATTTGTAAGACCCTCAGGGCAGCAAAGCCCCTGGAAGACATTGGGGAAGAAGTCTTCAGTCTCTTCCCTCTTGGACCTACAGACAGCTGGGGTATATGACACTTCTTTCTACCACCCTGTTCTACCATTTGCCGCTCTTTCATCTAGGGGAGACAGACAAGGGAGGATGTTTCTCAACTCAACACATCTCATTTACAGCTACAGAACACGTGGAACTCTCTTAGGCTTATGTGTGTTAACACAGACCTTATTTTCTGCATAAAAACCCTAAAGCATTTGAAATCTGGCAAGGGAACCCACAGCAAAGTGCAAACTCAATACTGGGTTTAACACTGTAGCACTCTCGTGCCGGTACAAAAGGCATGAACATACAATTAGACAACACAGTCCAAGACATTACAGTAGACATGGTGTGTATATTATACTGTATGTTCAGGAAATAATCTCTAAAACATAGCCAAAGGGAGAAACAAGCATTTCTGAAGTGTTAAAGCAAGGAGGACTCCGATGCATGCACAACAGTTTTAATAAGACATTTTTGAAAACTACAGAAAATGGTCAATTGAATGAATGTTTCTAAGGTAGTCTCTGGTGTTCACTATGTGGAGGCTTGCACTTGTAGATCTACGGGGTGACTGACCTAGCAGAAGTGCAAACAAAATAAGATAGCCTTGGGACATTCTCAGCACCACTTAACCTGTCAGTCAGTCGTATGTTCAACAAAACCCTAGGTGATGATAACAGCTATGTCCAGAGTACAGTAAGACTTTTAGCAACAGGATGAGACATGTGTAGCAACGGTGTCTCTGTCCACTGGCTAATGAACGCTTTCACAATGAGCTGTAAACTGGCTAACTGACGAACGGGGTCAGCCAGTAAATATCTAGATATGGACGAGCTGACCCAAATTGTTTCCATTAGCATTGCTACAAAATGCTAACAAACTCCCAGTGGTCATTTCTAAGTCGGTAAATGTACTACCGTTTTTCCATTATTTGGTAAGCATGGGATATGCAATATTAATACCAGAATATTAATACTATATTTATAATATTAATAATATTTAAAGTCAATAAGTGTCAAAAGGTGGCTTCTGTTGACAGAGTAATGTCTGGTGAATACATTAGAATGAGATTGAGCAATCAATTTCCAAATGTAGACAAATTGTATTCATTCACTCCCAACAAGTTCTTAGAATGATCGCCAGGCCTCATGTCAGACATCTGCTGGACAGATCATACCTTTTCTAAACCCACACACAACACAGTGTACTTCCTCTGGCTGGCTGTCTGCCCACCAATCAACGCATCCATTGAGAAAAGATTATGAGCTCAGCTAAACCTCCAAGTGACTGAAGCAATCTTATTTCCCTGGCTGACACAGTGACAAACAGCTGAGAAAGG
The DNA here is from genome assembly GCF_963454915.1 of Gymnoscopelus microlampas. Taxonomy (NCBI): domain Eukaryota; kingdom Metazoa; phylum Chordata; class Actinopteri; order Myctophiformes; family Myctophidae; genus Gymnoscopelus; species Gymnoscopelus microlampas. Next base: position 29,088,706 of record NC_139959.1, on the reverse strand, counting down.
TGACACAGCAGTGACACAGCGAGGCCAACAGTCAATGTTTCACAATGTATAACAGTATTGGACAGTAATTGTAACACAGCTCTGCTTTGCAGCGGCCGGAAATTAGATCATCATTTGCCAATTAAGTAAGTCTGTAATCTGTCTGGTATATTTTGAGTTGAGACCCTGAAAATAAACACACACACACACACACACACACACACACACACACACACACACACACACACACACACACACACACACACACACACACACACACACACACACACAGAGAGAGAGAGAGTACAAAGTATTGCACACATAAAACAGTTTTTCCTGAGAGCCTACAAAGTATTGCACACATCAAACTAATAGTATACTGTTACATAAACAAAATAAACAAAACTACAGTGTCAACATATACTGTAGTTCTCCATACTTCAGCTTTTGACTTCAGTACTCTAACCAAAAATGGACATGATGATTTCAGTGCTGTGGGTACGTGTGTGGAAGAACTTCTGTCTGGAGGAATGCCAATGAGTGTGCATACTGATTGTGTGTACTGTATGTGTACATGTGTGCAGGGTTCGATTTGTTGGAGGGACGTGGGGAAATCAATGCTTTTAATATTTTTTATCGCCAGTGGCCAGTATCATCTCTGCTTCTGGTCAGACTGAATTAATTATGCATTTCCTTTTGGGAAATGTATCCACAAGTTTCCTAGCGAATTATGGGCATCGCTTCCTGTCGATTTAATCCCTGATACCTGATCAAATCGACAGGAAGTGATGCCCATAATTCCCTAGGAAACTTGGAAATATTTGATATTTAGGTTTGATAACATCACAATTAAGCCATTAAGGCCTGGAACGCATCTGTGTCACTTTTTGATTTGAGGTAAAAAGCATTATTTTACAGTTTGGCTATTCAAAAATAGCAGATATACAAGCTTGTATGCCGCGCTACGAGCTTGTACTGTAGATCTGCTATTTTTGAAAAATCGTGAAAATGTGTGCAAATCTTTGAATATATATTCTTTTAAAGCGAACATTTTTAACTTAAATCTTTGTTTCTGGGGGTCCCTGGAACAAAATATTTTGAGATGGGGTCGGCGGTCAAATACATATCATTTTGGGGGTCCTTGACATGAAAAAGTTTGAGAACCACTGACATAGCAACATGTTTTTTTTTTAAACTGTTAGGATTTAGAAGACATATTGTAGAACCAGAACCATTTTTCAATAACAGTGAAAATAGCTGATCTACATGCCATTTATTGTACGACGAAGCATAGCATAAATTGTTTTTTTTATCGAACCCTGCCTGTGTGTGTGTGTGTCTGTCTGTGTATGTGTGTGGGGGTTTGTGTGCTGCCCTGTTAGGCACCACTCTATTTATGTCTGAGTATCCTGATAGAGCGAGAGCAGGTGCTGTACAATGAACAGCTGTAGTCTCATAGTCATTCAGCAGTGAATGAATCACACATGGAGAAGCTTTCTAGCCCTCAAAAAATCCTAATTTCTTCACCCCATTCCTGCACTCCTCAATACAGACTCGGAGAGAGTAGATAAAGCAACCTATGGAAATATTAACTGGATTTGGATTGATTCCTGTAAAAATGACTGGAACCATCAAGCCATATCAGCCCATTACAAAAAGCACAATTTCCACTGTGGCGTTGAACCCAGCATATCAGAACATGCGATCTATCACTGAGAAATAGCACATTAACAAGTCCCATATGGACGGATATAATTTGTTGCCGGGCTGCTCGTTGTCAAAATAGGTAGGGTAGGATCCAAAGTGGATCTGAAGCACTCAGAGACCTTAAAATGAACCAGACAGTTATATATCAACATCTCAAGTCAAAATCCCTCCCTTCTCAGGGACACTCATCAGCAAAATTCACTTCCAGTAGAAAAGATAGAAACACAATGCTATAAGACTCATGTATTTTCTTCTACAGAGATCATTTAACAATTTTGATAGCGTTTTTTCCAAAAAGATAAAGAAATTGCGTCGATAGAATAAATCTATTGTTGAACATGTTTCTTTGACCAAGCTGACGCATATCAATCAGAATATTAACATGAAAAACAGAAACTTTCCCCACGACAGTGAACCATTTACAATTGTCAGGAACTCTCTCCGCAATAATCAAAACTTTGGCCAGTGATCAAAGAAAACCTACTTACTTCAAGGTCTCTTCTCAGGCGGGACTGAAAGCCATTGTGTTTGAAGGTATACAGTACAGGTCTTTTGGGGGTCTTTAAGGTGGTCTGCTAGTTCCACAGTCCAGGGGAAGGTCAGAGCTCTGGAGTCTGGAGGGGACTAATGGGACATACTGTAGCAACGAGTGACTGGCCCTGAGGCATGGCCACCTCCCCCGCCCACCCCCCCACCCCCCCCTCAAGGAAAGCATGTGTTGCAGCTACATCTGTAGCAGGCATGAACCGGGGGTGGGGGGGGAACTGATAAATTTAGAACGGTGCTTTCCCACTCCACTAGCACCCAGGCCAGATCAATTGAATATACCAAGTGATGGGAGTGGATGGGCGCATGAGATGACAGGGGGAATCAAATATCACGATTGAAGCGTAATAGACTCATAAGAAAGGGCAACGCGAGGGCAAAGCTAAGATAAGAGAGGGCAAGAGGGCAAAGCTAATGAGAGAGATTCAAAATACTCATAGGCCTACCTTACGATGTCTAAAATGTCAGGTCTTTTTAAACCACGTGGCAAACGGCTGCTAGAATGATTAATCGACCTAATTTAAGTTCTAGAACGGGAATGTCCACTGAATGTTCCAGAGGGGCAGCGTTTGACTGCCAACATGGCATGCTGGGTATTCCTATACCAACGTCCTGGGGCCCCTATACCTGAGGCCTCTTAAGTGGACCTTGCAATTTATGGAAAGGTAGTCAAAACGGAGCATTGTGGGTAAACTAGAGAGCCGGTGAGTGAACACCATTTACGGCCCTGGATACCAGGCCTTTGATATCACTCAATCTCCCTGAAATAGACTATGGCTATTCACTGGGATCAAATCAGCTGTCAGGCAAACAATCCCTCTAGTACACAGGAACGTGAGTTACATCCATTTGAGTTGTCACAGTCACTGGTAGGCAGGTTTCTGAACAGTCCACAGCCCTCTTCTGAGACACAGAGTGAGTAGACAGAAAGGGTGCCATCTTATGATGAGCATTAGTGAGGACATTAGTGAGATATGAAGGCAAGTGGTCCTTAAAATACAGTTTACCTGAACTTATTTGTAATTCGTTTTTATTCTTGCACGTGCGCGCACACACACACACACACACACACACACACACACACACACACACACACACACACACACACACACACACACACACACACACACACACACACACACACACACACACACACACACACACACACACACACACACACACACACACACACACACACACATTGATTTTGGATGTTAAATTGGATCATGAGGTGTTCTGAACAGGATCAGAGACAAAGAGCATCTACCCATAGAACCATATTGAGTTATTTTGTGGGGTCTTAACTCCATGGACCAAGAAGGACTGGTTGCCAGTGACAGATGAAGAGCAGCAACTTGAACCCTGTTGCCCGGGTTGAAGGGTGCACGGAGCTGACAACAGTCGGGTCAAGGTCTACAGTACCAATAAGGAACAGCAAATATCATGCGGACACTATTTAAAGCAGTCATAACAACAACAAACCATAAGCTCAGCCTAGTTTGTGAGTTGAAAGCTATAAGGGTTAGGGTAACGTGAGCTATGGAGAGGGGCTGATGTGTTTGGTTATATATAGGGGATGATTCAGCTATATGAGGTGGAAGTATGCTACTGATCTAGGGCAGGACAGCCCTCACAGCAGGAGGCACAGGGAGCTTTTAGAACTTGCTGCCGGGCATGCATGGATGAAAGCTATCAGCCACACACCTCATCTCCGATTAGACGGAGACCAGAGTACTTTTCCAAGCACATCAAAGCTGTACTGTACAATGTAAGGTATAATGTACGATGAGCCTTTGTGTCTGTCCTGAGCTGTCTGGGTTTATCTTGCAAAAATGACCGCCGCTTGCTGCACATAATCTCCCTCATTTTCACAAGAAATATTGATTTAAGACTAAAAGATTATAGCAGGGTTTGATTTGTCGGGGGGGGGGGGGGGGGCAGGGGGCCTCGTCTGGGCCAAGGGTTCATGAAGGTGCAGTCCAGAAAACTCCACGGCAATCCAGCAAGTAGTTTTCGATATATCTTGTTTAGAAGAACCATTCTTTTTTTCAATATTGTTCAGCCCTGGAACAGGAGGTCCTCAGAGTTACTACAGGAGGTCCGCTTAATCTATGTGTGATATGATTTTTAGCGGCCCCAGCCGCTCTATACCTTTAGGTATAGAGCGGATCCTGCTCTATACCTGACTTTGTCCGTGTTCACCGTCAACGTTCTGATTGGTCAGACCCGTCAACGTTCTGATTGGTCAGACCCGTCAACGTTCTGATTGGTCAGACCCGTCAACGTTCCGATTGGTCAGACCCGTCAACAAAGTGATTGGTCAAGCTTCACGTGACACATGGCTATAAACACATTATAAACACATATCGATGACATAATGTATCAAAGGCGCCGCTACCTTCACACAGGGTGTGATTTTTTTTTTTTGCATTAACCACTTCAACCCTAGCATCCCTTTTCTGAGGAGAACTTTAGCCAAAAATAGCAGATCTACAAGCTCCAAAAATAGCAGATCTACAAGCTCCAAAAATAGCAGATCTACAAGCTCACAACGCGTTGTGAGCTTGTAGATCTGCTATTTTTGACAAAGAGGTATAGGTGTAGAGCTAAAAAACATTGAATGAACTGCTAGCTTGCTGGTGTGGCATCCTCAAATTGGACTATCTGCTATGTGGTCAGTGAGATCCCTTGGGAAAATATTTCTCGAAAGTCGCAATCAATTGTGTTTGGAATGTCCGTTTTGACCTGAGTGAACGTGGAGCGAGGTCCAAGACATGACATAACGAAGAAAACACTGACTGAAACAATCAGTTGGACCGGCGGACAGACCACTCATTCATCATTCTGATGATTACACGTTTAAAAACGTCCAAAACCCCAATGAAGGAGAACATTAGCCAGCTGCAGAGGAAGGAAGGGACTCGAACGTTGCACAAAGAAGACCCTACGATAAGCACCAGGGCTGTGTTTCAGCTGGCCAACGAACAAAGGACAAACTGGGCAAAGGCAGGAGACACTGGGCGGATGCCAGTCCATAGGTCAGGATGAAAGTGAAAATGGGGCATCCGAGTGGCTCCATCAGTGAATGCGCTGACCAAAAGAATTGTCTTCCTATTTAGATTTGGCACAGCACCTCTCCACTTTCACTTTTACGTTTTAGGCTTTTTACTGTTTCTTCGCTGTTCTATGATGCCTTACAGGTATTAAAAATAATCTTTAAAGAAGACCGACACCAATGAGTTCTGCAGTGTTTTGCATTGGACAACAAAGCAAAACACTGATTTCCATTGCTTCTCTTCGGTGAGTTTCACAACAAATAGCACCCTCTAGTGTCAACAACCAGACAGAGCCACAGAATCCCATTCTCCTCACCTTCTTTCTTCTGGTTCTACTTACTTCAGTCTCAGCACTATCCTTCCTCCAAAACATCACCCCCATTGATTTGTTTATTGCTGTCTGAAATTGATTCATGCTTTCTCAGCAGGTTGAGTAATGAAAGCAGGGCACCGTGCCAACTTTTGTGAGAGGAGGCGAGACAGGGGGGCTTTGCTTTGTGCTTTCTACAGGTTAATACTGAGCTTTGAAGGCAGAGAAGTGTTCAACTCACCCACCACAAAGAGGCTAATTAGTGGCAGGGAAGCATTAGTGCTTTAAGAGCCAACAGAGAGACGTGGCAGTGAATGTGATTTCAATTTAGCCCTCGTTAGTCAAGGCCTGAACGCTAACATGGCCCAGACACACTGTACTGTCAGCACAACTGAGAAAACTGAGAGCATTGCAACTCTCCTCCTGTTTTTCCATAAACAGCTACAAATATACCACAACAATGTCCTGGCTGGGATGCAGACAAACTGGAAATATTTGTATTTCTAAACCCACCTCCCCTTTCTCCCTACATTCTTACTTAGACAAAGGAAGGCCAGCCACGTAGGCAAGCTCACATCTACTCGTTAATTACAATATTTGATACAGTTTAATACAAAACCCTCGATTTAGTTGGTGTGACAGCTCTGTGCAGTCGTCACTCCCATACAGGCAGACATGGAGGGCCCATTGTGTTCTCCTGAGACTACATAAGAGACCAGAGACTGGGCTCGCTCAGGCCTGGACCCATCCTTTCCATCCGTGAACAATGCTTTTCCAACTGAACACCATCCAACGGCATGGGCCACCATTCACACAGAGCGCCGAAGCGTGAGCTGCCAGTGCCCAATTAAAGTGAGACACTATAAAACCCTGTTTATATGTCTAAAAAACTGTTGAGGGAAAAAAATGTTGAGAAATAACAGTAACATAGTCTGGAAAGAAAGACAGCCACTGCGTTGAATCATCATCTGTAAACTATTTTCTATCATGCAATATTTGTGAGGCTCTTTCAGATCAAATAGTAGCCTACCCCTGCGTCAAAGGAAGGAAGAAGGAAAAAAAAGGCGAGGATTCAGTAAAAGATGCCTTTTAGATGAAACAGGTGACACCTTAATATTGTCCAGGGTTCTTAAAAAATCAAACCTGAGCGCTGCATCTCGCTCGCGCAATTGTAGCACATAAACAAAGTTGCCTCAACCAACCAAAAGTCGACACACTCACAAGCCGATAGTTAATCGGTCTCGCTGAACACTTGATTAGCTGCACGTCAGGCCCACACACACAGCCTTTCCTACAGCACAACACAGATGGTGTTCACATTGGATACAAATAGACGAGTGCCAGAGGAGACAGCAGCTTCAGAGAGAAAACAAGAGGGTTAACAGTGACAGACACTGAGAAAAGTGGTAAAAGCGTGGGTGTGAGTGAGTGACTGACTGACTGACTGACTAAAGTAGAGACAGAAATCAAACAAATGGAAAAAAATGAATGGAGTCAGGGGACGAGGTTGGGATAGATTTCACAGATACTCTTCACTCTTGAGAGTTAACCACATGAACCCTAGCGTCCCTATTCTGGGCATGTCATAATAGGCGAACATTCGGTAAAAATAGCAGATCTACAAGCTCACGATGCGATGCGTTGTGACGCACTGTGAACTGTGGAAAAAAAGCAGGGAGCCAAACTTAGACACCTGGGGAACCTCAGTCAATTGGGTTTACGTGGTTAAATGAACAGTGTGCAGAAATCCCAGGGCCGACAGTTTCAGCCTCTAAGCTCCCCTCCATCCCTCCTCCCCTATCAACGACATCCCTCTCCCTTCTCTGCTTCCCTCAATCCATCTCGTTCAATCAGCCACTCCACTCTCTCTCTCCCCGTCTCACCCCCCACTGTACCGTACTGTGATGACCTACATGTCTAGTCAACGGAGACTAAATGGCTGTTACACAAACCAGACCCCGCTTCCCACCATGGCCCCTGGCCCCGGCCACGGCAAATAAATGAGCCTTCAGAGTGCGTTAATGAGCAGATGTCCATGCAATGAGGAGTGCACAGTGCGATCGCAAGAGCACAAATCAGCCAAAACCAACAGATTCAGAGATTTAAGATGATTGGTTCAGAAGACAAACGTGACAAAACAAAACGGTGAACAGAACCGTACCTGTCATGGTGATCTGATTTTTATTGGGAGAACGCATCTCTGAGATAGTGTGGTTTTTTGAGTGCCAGCCACTCCTACACTTGACCGTGTGTGTGTGTCCGTCCGTCCGTCCGTCCGTATGTTGGAGCACGGCCTCAACAGCTGCAGCTGATTTCAACACAAAGATGCAACCAATGCACTAATTAAACACAAACAGGAGTGCAACTCATGCGCCACTTAAAGACATGCACACACACAGACAGGCTGGCTTCATGTGCCACACACACACACACACACACACACACACTCACACGCCTGCGCACACTTTTGAGTAAAAGTACTTAAAAGAAAGTCAATACATTGAGTAAAAATACTTAAAATTAGTCAAAATACTTAAAATTAGTCAAAATACTTAAAAATGATAAAATGAGTGAAAATACGTAAAAGTCAGTAAAACCACTTGAAAGTTACTAAATTGAGTAAAAATACTTGCGCACGCGCACACACATGAAATGAACTCATCGAAGGCACCACTCACTTCACTCTGGGTGTGATTTTTTCCATTAAGAATCAATATCTTCAGCCATGTCAAAGGGCAGACGTAAGAGAGAGGAGACGGGAGAGGAGAAAGTAAAGGACACCGCAAGAAAGAGCATATGAGAGAGAGAGAGAGAGAGAGAGAGAGAGAGAGGGAGGGAAAGAAAAGAAAGAGACAGAATGAGTGTGAGATTTCCAGAGGGTAGGACTGAAGACACAAGAGTCACGTGACCAGACTGGATGCAACTGGCGGTTCACCAGTAACCTCAGCCCACAAACCCACAGGGCGGGTTTGGCGGTGACACCAGCGTTGGCCCGCTCAGCCGGCACTCAACGGGGACATTGACGCTGTCAGTCTGGCGTCTGGTGTTTGGGAAAAATCAGGGTCCTCGCCAGCGATGCTTCAACCACAGAAGAGGAGACGTGCACCTGGGGGTCCGTCGAACCGTGGTAACAGACATTATGATGGAGGTAAATAGAACACTGGAACGGCCATTTAGTCCTAACGAGCTCCAGTTAAAAGATGAAGGAGGGGGGGGGGGATCAACCGTCCCAGATAGAAGAGGAGGAATCCCTCTGTGCTGCTTCCAAATGCCACGACGAGCCAAACAGAGGGACCATAAAACACAGCGAGAGAGAGAGAGAGAGCGAGACAACTTTCCCACATGGATGAGGATCGACCGCCCTAACTGACAAAACACAAACAAGATTCACGTTTGTCCTCCCAAGAGATAACTGGGAGTGTTCCATCACTCCCCCCTGACAGTTATTTTTCTTCCAGGTCAAAAGGTTAAGTACACCCAGTCGCTTGTGTGTGTGTGCATCAGACTTCAGATTCTGCCACAGCAGACACCACACCATTAGACGTTATTAGACCACATCAAATAACATCCGACATGCCTCAAATGAAGCAGGTACACTATATTAGAATTTCAAACAAATGCCACAATCATTTTTTCCTCATAAAATAATCCCTTTGTTACACTACTCAGACAGGCCTGAAATGAGTCAGCAAATGTACTGTAAACAGCTCAGACTGTTACTCTTAGTGCTCCATTCTTAACACTAATTTGATTATCGTGTATGAACACGTGCATGGAGTGCACTTTATGGTCTCAAGACAATCTGATCGGTCAAGCAGTCCTAACAGGAGAAGAGGTCAAAGATATATGGGGGGGGGTTATATAATACTAACATGTTACTCAGATAACACAAACAGCAATCAGTGGTCATAGGTTATTGATAATCAACAGTTTCTGCTAGTGTTGGTAAATATATTGAATTTCCTGATAGGATATATGCACACACACACACACACACACACACACACACACACACACACACACACACACACACACACACACACACACACACACACACACACACACACACACACACACACACACACACACACACACACACACACACACACACACACACACACACACACACACACACACACACACACACACACACATTCTGTGAAAGCTTTCCTATAAATGGCATGTTGTCAGCCAGGACGAGTATGGCATCATACCAAGGACAATGATGAGCAGAACCAGGTGCAGGGGGGTTTGTGCGTGTGTGTGAGAGACATGCTACGTCTGAGTGTGTCACCTCGACACGGTGGCCGTATCAACATTCCGCTCTTCAAGGATGACTCCATTTGAACTCATCACCTACTTCTAATAATTGCTAACAGACTAGACATGGGAGAGCGGGGGCAACAACATGCAAAACCAAACTAATAAGCCCTTTCAACCACACACACGATGCCCTCACACAGCTGAATTAGTCATGCCGGCATCAAACTGAAATAAAATAGATGACTAATTTTATCGGTGAACTTCAGTATCCTCCTCAGTCATCCCCACACACAAGCTCAAGAGAGCCTCTGTCATTACAGCAATTCCATATACAGCAATTCCAATACCCATAACATCTTATCTTGCCCTTTCTCTAATGTGTTTGAACATCCACTTGACCGTGACCTTGTGTCAGAAGCACCCAAGCCCCAGAGGCAACTGGTAGCACCGACTTGATACTGTACAAATCCATTTAAAATGTATCCACATAAGACCTATTTTTTTACTTCACCATGAGATGGTGTCACGTAGCTCATCTACAAGGTCAAAACGCATCACATCACGATGTGTTGAGCTTGTAGTTCGCTAGTAGTTGTAAGCCCCACTTGCCTGCCACGGAAAGTAGATTAAAACAAAACAAAATTATTTGTTTGTCTCAGGTCTGCTGTAGGAGTGAGTAATCGATGCCTGACTTGGGTCAACTATTACACATGTATCTCTCTCACTATAACCCACACATGGAGGGTTGTAAAAGTACACACCTCTGCCTTAAACTGATGGGTAAATGTCATAAATCATAATTACATGCACATTATGTGACTGACTCGCACGCACACACACACACCAATATGTTCCTCATCCATAGGGAATGGATGTGGGTGGATTCTGTCATTGAGTCTCTATTTGCTGTGCGTGCGTGCGTGTGCGTGCGTGCGTGCGTGCACGTGTGTGTATGTGTGCTCAGCAGTAGACTGGGTGGTACCTGTCAGCAGATCTCACTTAGCTCAAAGACCTGTTGGTCTGGGTGAGCTACTAGGCTTTAACTCCATCTAATAGCCTGCTCAGCACTGTTGAAAGCTCCTACACTGCAGTATCATCATACCATCATTTAGAATGAGTATTCTTCAAACTAGTTGGGTGGGTGGGTTTCCAGATGTTCTGTTGGGGTCACAAATAAAACACCTGAACTTGTCTAAATATTTTAGCAATATTACCAAATCAGCCATGGGTCAAATCAGAAGTGTTGCCAATAGCAAATCATGCACTCATCCATGCTTTTTCACCAGCAATCATCTTGTTTTGTACTTCACATTTCCGGACTGTCCAAGAAATCATTCAACAGCCTCCAAATTGCTCAAAATACCACAGCGGGGGTTCTTACAAGAACACATTCCCCCTATTCTTGCCCCATTGCACTGGCTACCCTTGGCACTGATTTTTAAATTGCATTGTTTTTAAATCACTGGGCCTTGCAACTTCTTATATTTCTGACCTTCTCACCCCTTACGCCCCTCCATGTAATCTCAGATCTGCCAACTTGTCTGTTGCCCTCAGTCCCAAGGACAGAGGGCAAAAGTGAGGACATTTAGCTGGTCCTCACATTTCAATGGGGCCCACTGAGTGTTGAGGTTTAGGGTTTGAATTAAGAGTTCGGTTAAGGTTAGACATGTACTGTAGCAGTATGGGTTACAGTCAACATTTAGGGGTTAGCTAGGGAAGTGGTTTTCAAACTTTTTACCAATGGGCAATCCAAAATCTGAAGGCACATCTGTATTCAGAGCAAAAATAGTGAAAATGTGCGGAAAATAAATAAATCATTATAGGGACGCCAGGTTGAAAGTGATTAAAATATATATATTTGCAGGGTATAGAATTTGCATCTGTACTAGGAAATTAGTGCACACAAAGTACAGTACGGATAGAGTAAATTAAAACATAACTTTTTGTATAATGCAATAATAAACAGTGGCAACAAAATCGCTAGACACACCTCTCTCGTGGCAAACCGTTTATAGAACCACTGGCAAAGTTAGGGAATGAAGGCAGTCAAAGGTCCTCACATGCATGGTAATACAATCCTCTGTGTGTGTGTGCGTGTGCGTGTGCGTGTGTGTGTGTGTGTGTGTGTGTGTGTGTGTGTGTACTTGGCAACAAACTGCCTGTTGTGTCAACACAACAGCTGTTGAGCTCCAATCATCATCATATCAACATCTAGGAAGACCAAAACAAACAACGGAAAATGTGTCCGCCACTGCCAGCAGGTTATTAGGTTATCGAAGGGAACGTTACTCATGTGCTTTGGAAACACACTTTGGACACAAATGTACCCAAATCTTGACAAACACGGACACTTGCATAATGTAATATTGTCAAACCCATACAAAGCCACACCCCATTATGTCAGTAGTGACATCATAAATGATAAATTGAACTGACTAAGCTGATTTGCATCACTGTCTGTGTGTGTGTTCAGGGAGAGGAGAGGAGAGGAGACGACTGCCAATTACTGTACCAAAAGCAACCAGGAGGCTGGACTCCTGTTGTTAAGACCAGCAGACCTTTAGTGAGGAGAGTGGAGGCCTGCAGGGCCGTGCAGGCATAGATGGCGTCCATTTCACCCCAGGCTCACCTCCCTCCAGGCAAGGGTCTTAATACAGGCAACTTAAACCTGCCCTGGAGCTACAATGGAATTTACAATTATGATACAGTGCCATCTTGATACTGTCTACTGTTTTCAATATTGAACCTAGAGTTAGTGTATGTGTAATTGATCCATGTGGTCCATTGCTAGATGACCTCAGTGTCCTAAAAACATATTCTACTGCTTCTACTGCACCACACCAGTGTCCTGTTGAAGGATATATAACAAAGCAACAAAGATGTACACAGAGTAGGAGGCTGGATCCAGTAGGACTTCCTACAGCATTATGGACAAATATCCATGGATTACTTACACTCCTTGATAACAAGTCCATAATCCAGAGGGGAACGGTGGATAAAAGAGGGCCTTGGCTAAAGCTACTAGCTTTGGTGCTTGGGGTGCGTATCGGTTTGGCCAAAGAGGAGAATGATAGGACCCAAAGGGCTCACAAACAATAATTGAAAACACATGTGGAGGGATGGGCCCTTCTGAGCAAACAGCGAGCGAAGACAGTCCTTCTATCATCGTGGAGCTGTTGCCATGGCAAGGAGGGTAAAGTTTGAGGCTGTCGACATAACGTAGCAGAGGTCTGTTGTTGATTCACCACATCACAGACATACATGATGTCACTGACAAATGGTTACCACCGACTGGTGGACACAAAACAGAAATACACAGAGAGAGGCCCCCTGGAGGTCAAACCAAGCGTGGCTGACCCCAGGAAAGCACCAATTTTGTGTGTGTGTGTGTGTGTGTGTGTGTGTGTGTGTGTGTGTGTGTGTGTGTGTGTGTGTGTGTGTGTGTGTGTGTGTGTGTGTGTGTGTGTGTGTGTGTGTGTGTGTGTGTGTGTGTGTGAGAAGGGGCTGTTATTAACCACTTCCTACTGTGGTCAATGGTCCATGGCACTTCATAGTGATCCATGAAGCGTATCTTCTTGGCAGCAGGTGGTGAACGTGTGTGTGTGTGTGTGTGTGTGTGTGTGTGTGTGTGTGTGTGTGTGTGTGTGTGTGTGTGTGTGTGTGTGTGTGTGTGTGTGTGTGCGTGTGTGTCTGTTCCGTCTTGAACAGCACACATGTGGCATTGCTATAGACTTAACTGATGTACTTACAAGTCCGCCATACAGATGTGTTCAAACTTCTTCCTCTGGCATCTAATCTGAGCATGAGAACCAACAGGGCCTGCAAAAAGAATGGCATTGATTTAGGAGTTTGTGCAAGTTAGAGATGTGTCAAATGTCTAAGCAAATCCAAACAGCCCATTTAACAGCATCAGACTTGCCGCCCTTCATCCCTTCATACAGTCAACAGACTATGTGAGAAAAAATAAGTGTTAAGTAGCCTACTTGTTCAGAAATCCTGGAGAGAGTAAAATCCTAATCCAGTTTACTGCTCATGCAGAGGGATTGTTTACATGTTCCAAGCCTTAATATTTCACAGCAGAGCTGTTCTCTTTTGGAATTTATGCTGTAGCGCTTCCTCGAGTGTTCAGACAGTTCACTAATGTGTTTGCATGTTATTTGATCTTTAAAATGTACACAACATAAACTCAAGCTCCTGGCTGACGCCACTCCCTGGTCTGCAAACACAGCTGATTATTTGTCTAGATAATAAACAAAGTATGAAACTTTATCCGAGTACATTAAACGTAAACATTGGTGTGCCGATAGCTGGCCATCACCACATGAAGCCAAACACACATTCATTTGGCTATGGGCAATACCCAAATACCAGCACTCTCATTCCAGTTGCCAACCACATTGGGGTCAATTAAAACAGACAATACTGTAGCATTGTCTCTGTGACCTACATTGGCCAATGTTAACCGATAGAGCCCCATTCTCAGTTCTTCTACCGCATCCTACAAAACAAACAAGCAGCTACAGCCATGTAAGAGCTCTCATCCCAACAGCCTTGTAGCCCTGATGTTTCTAGACAGAATGGACTGCTGTCCTACTGTGTCTACCTAAACAAGACATATCCATAGCTTACGGTGGCCAGATGTCCTGGGTTTGACCGAGATTGTCCCTGTTTCAAACTGGGTGACCCGAGTCCTGACAAATATCTCAAACGCTAAAATGTCCCGCCATTAAAAAGCTTGCCATTTGCCAAAGGGTCAGCTCCAGTGGAGCCTACACCTTCACGGATCACAGATGCACCGTATTCTGCTACTTAGCAGTCATCCACAAGATCAATGTCATACAACATTGGCTTGACTTGATTAGAAACTAACCTCTTTGGTAACACAATCTTAAAAACCTGTAAGATATTACTTACAGTTATGGTGAATTACATTTCTACACAATGATGCAAAGGTCCCTTGAACCACAATTATGTTTTCCTTGACCATTTTGGAGACTGTTGTACTTTTGGTCTTGGAGAACAAAAGAGGTGGGGCTGTTTGTGGGAATTATAGACCAATAAATCATTCTTCATTTACATGTTATCCTTTGGACACCATGGCAACGAAGCCCACCCAAACAAAAAACAAACATCCTATCAGGACAAAATTAACAGACAGACACAAGCCACAGAACTCATGCAGTAACTCTATTCTTCTCCGTTACAGGTGGAGTCCCCGTTTTCATCGCAAACACTGAGTCATGTCTCCCAGCGGGTTGAGAAACACCCAGCATCTGCTTCCAATAGTGCTCAGCCTCCCCCCCGACAAGGGGGGTACGTGGGAGTCAGCGGCCCCAACAGACCCATCGCCAAAACCCAGGCCCCCCAAAACAATGATGTAACGCCCAACAGGCTTATGTAACTGACCTCCTCTAGCAGTTTCTCACTCTGAAATAGAGAGCTTTTTGGGCGCTCTTGGAAAACAAGTGAGAGGCGAGCGTGTTACTTCAGCGAGGGCACGGAACACCCCATGCCAACTTCCTACACATGTACATACATATGCCTGAATGTGAATGATGCATGCGTGTTACAAGCCCCTAACCACACAACTGTGTGCTAGGCTTACACTGTATTTACACAAAACATACTGATCAGATCAAAGCATTAATCAGACTGTACTGGGATCATCCTTTAATAATCTCAGGACATTTTGACATTGACCGGGGCCTGCCAGTTGCCTCAATTGAATGTTGTCCTCAAACAGTGACCTGGGATCAGTGTTCAGCACAAAGAGGAATGGGGGATATGTTTTCCTTCATTTTCGAGGGCCCCAGCAGCAACGTCAATCTCACGGTCCCACTGATAACTCGATACTCGACTTGGAAGAGGAAACACGCTCGAGCTTTGAAAACAACAGTGTGTGTGCCGTCACGAGTTCAAACAAGTCATCAGTCAGGCTCGAGATACGGAGCGAGAGGTGATGTTTTGCTTGTGGTTTGGAGAGGAAAAGGTCATTTGCACAAAAGGAATTGAAACATGCTGACGTCACCTGAATTTATAACGTGAGGCAGACGTTTGTAGACAAATTAACAAGTCTCAGTCTCAGTTAATGCCTGCCAGTCGCTGAAACATTACCAGTAACACCAATGGCAGATCATTTTATGAATGCTGTAACATAGAAAACCAAGAGAAACATCATCTTGAGTTATTAGGGAAATGGTTCAGTGAGGAGTCCTCCTTTTTCTGGGGGAACAGCCAAAAGACAGGTAAAATGGCCATAATCAATCTCATGCCCCTCTGTCCATTACTGCGAGCAAAGCACAAGGCACTCAAGCCTTCTAACATTCCCTCAGCGTTCACTGACCTCACATCTGAAAACTTGGGGGAGGAAATGGGCGCCGATTAGCCTCCACGTACTTCCAATTGGGAAAAACTGTGCAGGGGAAAAGCACACAACTAGCCTTCCCTAATTACTTTGAAGGTATTTGTTTTGGCAGATGATTCATAGGTCTCTATACCTGCCAAATAAGAGGAAATGGAACGACACTCGAGCAGTGCACTGCTCCCTACCTTTACATTTGTTTTTTCTAACCAATTTCAACCTGGCAGACATATTTCGGACATGTCATTAGGCAAAAAAAAAATGTTTTTTTTTTTTTTACTTGACAATAGTGAAAATAGCGTATTTTTGCAATGTATTAAATAGTACTTCAGCTGTTAAGCCGCAGTTGTGTCATGCTCAAAGTGTCCTTCCAGTGTCCGATTTATGTTACATTTTGTTGTGTTGATGTTTTGAGAGATAGTACAACGAGGAGGGAGATGCCAGACCCAGTCAGCAGTTTTTAACTTTTCTGCTGCATCCTCTATTTTCCTTGCAACAGAAACAGTATTACAGTAAGTGTACAGTAAATGGAACAATGCAATATGTTAACCACACACTCCACTCCACCACACCACTCTGTGGTTAACAGAGCCACCTACATAGTACTGAAGAGCGACAATAAACATCAAAGGGAGACCACTTGAATTGCATTCCACAGCGCCCACATATAGGCAGGGAAAGAGTTAGCCTTGGATCAAGACTATCATAGATGTATTTTATCGCGTCTGACTTTTACTTTCGTATATGATAGCTATGCAAATGCAGTGGTGAGAAAAGTACTTGCATGTTTTACTTAAGTAAAAGTATCAATAGTGCCATGGCATGTAGAAATACTCTGTTACAAGTAAAAGTCTGGAATACAAAATTTACTTCAGTAAAAGTACAAAAGTATCGGTATAAAAATATACTTAAAGTACAAAAGTAGAAGTACTCATTGTGCATAATGTCCCATTTCACAAGATCAAAATGTATTAAAAATACTTTGAAAATAGCCAATCTACAAGCTCACAATGTGTCGTATGGCAACGCATTGTGAGCTTGTAGATCTGCTATTTTCGAATGGTCGAAATACATATAGGGCTGAAGTGGTTAGTGTGTTTTGCGACAATAATCAAAGTTTCAAAAGTAACTAGTAAACTAAAGTTTTCAAATAATTGTAGTGGAGTAAAAGTACAATATTTGCCTCTGAGATGTAGTGGAGTAGAAGAAAGAAAAAAAAAGTAGTGAAAATTGGAAATACTCCAGTAAAGTAAAAACACCTCGAAATTGTACTTAAGTACAGTACTTAAGTAAATGTACTTAGTTACTTTACACCACTGTACAAATGTCAAAATCAATAAAATACATCTGACAGTCTTGATCCAAGGCTATAGGAAAGAGTCAGTGCTGTTGCAGCTACAGTAGATAGATCCCTCTCCTCCTGTCCTTACTGCAGTGCTGCTTGGGGTATTGGATAACATGTAAAAAGGTAACTTAATACACACCCGGCCGCCGAAGCCTTTATTCGTAGATAATAAAGAAGACTAATATGTCCTGGTGCCTGGGTGTTCTGTTTCACAACGTTTCCCCAAGTAACACAGACAGCATCGATTAGGCCACTGACTATTAAGCCTTTACTTTCTGCATGCAGGGCTGAAGGCAGGTGACTCAGGGACCTTTAAAACACCTTATACACCTGCTGCAGGTGCATATGGGGCCAGTGGTGTAGAGTAACTAAGTACATTTACTCAAGTACTGCACTTAAGTGCACTTTTGAGGATTTTTTACTTCTACTCTACATCATCTCAGAGGCTAACATTATACTTTTTTACTCCACTACAATTATTTGAAAACTTGAGTTACTTTGCAGATTTTGATTATTATAAAACATGCATTAACCACTTCAGCCCTATATATACTTTGGCTAGATCTACAAGCTCGCAACGCATTGTGAGCTTGTAGATCTGCTATTTCTCAAAAGATTTGTATACATTTTACTTTTAATACTTTATAGTACATTTTGATACCAGCACTTTTACTCAATTACACTTTGAATTCCGGACTTTCACTTGTATTTCTACATTGCAGTATTGATACTTTTCCTAAGTAAAAAATGAGAGTACTTCTTCCACTGCATATGGGGGGGGTCTCTCACCTGCATGCGTGCACGCCCTTCTTGAGCAACATGCAGTTGAACCTAGTGGGCTACAATAACACTGCAGTGACAAACATCAAAGGCAAGCTAAAGGGTTGCATACATAATAACAATAAAGATGAATGTATAACTATTTCCTTCGCTAATTCTTCATCAAAACGCGGACGACGTGCCTTTTTAAAACCTGGAATTCTGCAGGATATAAAATAAACGTGGAGGTGGCTATAATGCGTCATGAAACTCAAATAACTTGAGTTCAAACAGTGAGAAGTATTTAACAGTTATGTATGTGTATCAGTGGTGGAACATAAGTATTTACTCAAGTACTGTACTTAACCATTTTGAGGTATTTTTACTTTACTGGAGTATTCCAGTTTTCAGTACTACTTCTACTCCTCTACTCCACTACATCTCAGAGGCAAATATTGTACTTTTTCCACCACTGGTGTTTATAGTAAAGTTTCTTCCGTTGACATATTAAGTCTCTCTCTAATTCATCAGCTTGTTAAAAGCTCGTTTCAACTCACGCGGTAGTAGGATTAATAATTAGTGACAAATAAACTCACCGATGTTTTCTTGGAAGAAACGGAACCTCTGCAACAACAACAAAGCTGCAAAACAATTCGACGCCCAAATCCTGTTTCAACGGGACACATGAACTGATCGGGCTGTCATATAGGCTGTACGTTACTCTCTGCTGCTCCACAAACAAACTTGTCTCCAGTGTGTGTGTGTTCACTGTGTTGTACTGCATGGAGCTCCGCTTCCCTCACATCAGATGGGAGCGAGGAGCTCTTAAAGGAGCACGTCCGACTAAACCTAATCTCTCTCTCTCTCTCTCTCTCTCTCTCTCTCTCTCTCTTCTACTATTCACCTGTCCTGTGTGTGTGCTGTGTGAACTTGCGTGCGTGCGTGAGTGTGCGTGCGTGCGTGCGTGCGTGCGTGCGTGTGTGTGTGTGTGTGTGTGTGTGTGTGTGTGCATGCGCGCGTGCGTCCGTCTCACGTCTTGTAATAATAATCATAATCTACAAAGTAACTAGTATCTAAAGTTTCCATATAATTGTAGTGGAGTAAAAGTACAATTTGTCTCTGAGATGTAGTGGAGTAGAAGTAAAAGTATTGAAAATTGGAAATACTCCAGTAAAGTAAAAATGCCTCAAAATTGTACTTAAGTAGCCTACAGTACTTGAGTGCATGTACTTACTTTCTACCAATATACACACACACACACACACACACACACACACACACACACACACACACACACACACACACACACACACACACACACACACACACACACACACACACACACACACACACACACACACACACATTATATGAATGATGCTATAGCTGTGTGCCTGTTACTTGTCTTGCCAATTATAGACAGTTACATGTCACGTCAATGATTGTGAAAATGAATTGCAGAGCATTCACTCCACAGGTCACTCCAGGTATAGATATATGAGCATGTTAAAATTAGCCATGCACTTCAGTCTGACACGCACTCATCTTACACATGCACATACACACGCACTTGCCTTACACACAAACGCACGGCACAGCACGCACGCACGCAGGCACGCACACACATTGTTTTTCCTAAAATGACTGATGGGGTCATGCTTAGTCCAATGGACAATTCATTTTAATGGCTACACTAATAGTGGAGTCATCCTGTTGGTTACAGAGGGCTCAGTTACACAGACAATAAACAGACCTGCCTGTCCTTTCTCTGCAACACCTATACATTACTGGTTTGTAAAATTGCAGATTATTGGACCACCTTGTTGGTCTTGGGTTATATTAAAGATGAACCACATCATGCAACCATGCTAAACCATGGCCTGTGTCTGTGCTTTGGACCCCCCCCCCCTCACCTCACATCCTGTTTATTGGTAAATGTTTGTCAACTGCTATTGAATGAGAGGATGTGTTACGTAACACGTTTGGATACAGGATACAGTTTTATGTCAGATATCGTCACTGTCAGGCAGAAACCTTTGTATGTCCAAAACAGTTACTTTTCAGGAAATGTGAAAAAAAGAACCTGGATTGCAATGGATCCAATGTAATGATTATTTAGTCACAAGCTCTTTATATACCGTATTATATTTTATAGCGATAATTGCAGATCTATAGTGTGTCACGTCGCAACGTGTTGTGAGCTTGTGGGTTGGCTATTTTTGAATATAGGTCATTCATTTATGAAAAAACCTAAACATGAAATATGGAGACACAAGGTTTCTGCCCGACAACGACGATATGAAAGTTATGGTGGCAGGAAGGAATTGGGGGTGTTCAAAATCATTGGGCATTTCCTATTTTGAATAGTCGACCAAAGAAGTTCTCAAACATTTTCATGTAAAGGCCCCCCCAAATTTAAATTTATTTGGCCGCGGACCCCCTTATTAAAAGATTTTCTGCCAGGGACCCCCATAAGAGAAGATTTATGTTGTTAAAACTAAATTAAAAAAGATTTGTGCAAAAATACCACATCTACAAGCTCACAACACTCGAACTGATTTTGATGCTATATTAACACATGTAGCTGGAGACCCCCTGGAACCCCCCGTCCCCACCTCTCTTTGAGAACCACTGTTTTAAGACATGTTGCCATGGGCAACAGGCTGGTGGCCAACAAATGTAGCAGGGGGGCCGCAGTCAGAATGGTTGATGAGTCCACAGCTAACATGAAACTGAGCTATAAGACACCGGCCATATGGACAACATGGAGGGGACAGACTCTTGAGATTGGGGAGGCGTGACAACAAAAGACACATTATGTTGGATAAGGAGAAAGAAGTACAGCAGTTCAGTGTATCCACTTTGGGTGAAACTATATACAATAAATTATGGAATATCTCTTCTTGGTGGCCCTGTCGTGTGTTATTCATGCAAAAATTAAGGTCTCTTTGTTTACAAAACAAAAATGTCAAAAGAGGTGTCTTTGTTGCTGTGTTAAACTGTTTTGACAATGACGAAAAGATGATTGATGGTGGTTATGTAAAACAGCGCATGCCATGAATACTAGTAAGCCAAATATGACAGCTACTGTAACTACTTGTAAATGAGACAGGCAGACTACACACATGCTATGATCAAAGTGACCTTCTGTTGTTATTTTTCTGCTTCTTCTCTTGGTCCCTTGGCTACAAGAAGCCCCAACACAGTGCCTGAGGCATTCTGTTTTTGGCCCGAGGCACTGTGTGTCCTATCAGTTACCTTTCTAGATGTCACATGCCAGACTGAAATATTAGAGCTCAGACAATCTCATTATAAATTTCGCCTTTGTCTTCCTTTGTGAATCAACTCTAAGGTTGGCTTTCTTTTCACCAGTGGTTGTGGCCATATTACATATCTCGGCAATATGTAACTGCATATATGGGGTTCAGCATTGAGGAAAGTTTTGTCGAGCTTTATACAAGACAATATCATATTGAGCCATAAGGTTACAGTGGGTTTCTTTTACCATCTCCCTTTGGCATATCAGATTTCAGACTAGACCAGAGCTATACTGTATGAATGTGAGTGTGTTTATTGTGTGTGTGCGTGTATACGTATGGGAATACTGTATATGTGCACGTGTGTTTACATCCATGTTTGCTTCTACTTGGATTGTGTGTGTACACATGCATGTGTTTTTTTTTTCTTTCTGCGATGGGCCTGTCTGACCCCAATCGACCATATAACCACTAATGATTTCTTGGAGAACGATGAAGCCTCTGATTTCTAAATTGAACGTTGGGTTTCTTGACTCCAACATCGCCTGTCATGAGATCCACATTGTTGATTTACATCTAGCCCTCAGTTTGACATAGAAACGGCCTGTTTTGCGCTCCAAAAGAGAGACTACAGTACGCTTGACAAGCTACAGTATGGTTCCTGAGCGCTCCAGGAGCGGTTTGATTGCTATTCCATTTGGCATTTGATCCACAAGAAACATATGTGCTTCAAGCAAGTCTTTGAGGTCGCCAGCGGTGATAGGGTGACGTTGCACACATGGATTCTGCATCTACGGCAGGACACAAGTGGGACAGCACAGTTGACTATGTGGTCCCTCAAAGTCATTCAAAACAAGCAATGTTCTTGAGAGGGAACGCCATCTGAAAAACATTTTGAATTGTAGTTGAAGCGTGTAGTCAATGGGATTTATCCTTTCATTATTGTCATACAAGATGCAAATCCCGAACAGCCGCTGCCTTATACTGCCAGTAAAATGTCTTAACAAAATGCAAAAACACAGATCCTTATGTCCTCACCAAGCCATCTAACATCTGCCTGTCTTTGCATACAAGAAGATTTGCCTGAGCAAATGTGACACTCATTATATTATGTCCCAAACAGCCATTGCCTTTTACAGTGCATCCAGTAAAAGTGTCTTCACTAAAGTAAGTTGTCTCCTGAGACATTTAACATTGCATAATTATAAGAGTAAACTTGCCTACGGTGCATATACTGAAAATTAACTTATATCTGTATAATGTATGTGTGTATTCTGTATTTCTGTAAGTGTAGGTGTTGAACCTGTCCTGTGAGTAAGTTTATGCCTCTAACTTCAAAGAACAAATCTGTCTCACTGTCTCGATCCCAAACTGACACATTTAGCCTGGAAACCTGACGAATCAGAGTTAATTTCATGAATGAGCATTAGTCTGGCGATACCAGGCTAGTGACACATACCTCTGATAATGAAATAGAGAGGGGCTGAAAGTATTCAGGCTACTGCCATGTCAGAGCAAACAATTCCTGTCAGGAGGCTTCTGTCAGTTCCACACTTTCTCAAACAAGACAACATTCAGTACATATGGCACAGCAAATTAACATCAGAATAACATAACCCTGCATGGCATGTCTAGTTTAGCATCTCAGCTCCAGGGCTGAAAAAGAGACAGGCATTTGTTTTGAGTGCACCACTCAATATGACGTTTCTGATGAATGAGATAAAACAATATATTGATGCCTGAAATGAAAACCATGCAATCTCAGCTCAACACAATGTTGTTTGTTATTATGTTTCGGAGAATTCAGGACTCCTGGCTAGCTTGGAATGTGTGGGCATTTTTATTGCCGTTAGCCAAATGAGTGGGCATTCTTGGCATGGGGTTGTCATGTGTATAACTATACAGCTCCAGCCCTTGTTGCCCCTCTAACTGTTATAAGCCTCCATAATGAGATCAAACTAGCGTTGGACTCTGACTAACAACAACTCCTTTATTCTGTTGTTCTCTTACAACTCTGGGGAGCAGACTGTTGTTTACCTTGCATTGCCTTGGAGTAGAAAATTCTCTTAATATCTCATCAGAGCTGAGTCCACCTTTGACATACATTACAGCATGCCGTTTTAAACAAAGGAAAGTGGTTGTAGACGTGATTGTCTGTGGCAATAACAAGATATTTCCCCACACCCCAAAACACATAAATAAAAGACACTAAGTGAGCCGTGCAATTTTTCTAAAAGAGTGATTTTCACAGCTCGATTAGCTTAGATTACATTAAATGTATGTAATGTTCTGGTTGATTGTGAACAGTATTGTCTTTTGTTTTAGATGGCGAGACTGATCTAACACATCTAACACAGCCTGCGCCAAGCACAGATAATGGTCTCAGCAGGCAAACAGGTTTATTTCCATGCCCAATGATGAACTCATCAGCATCTGTCACACTCAGACCAAATGGCCAGATACACACTGCAGTGTTAGTCGTAGAGAGCTGTCAACGTTAAACAATAAACGTGCCAGATAATACAGTAGCTATCCATCCACCCCATATGTTATGTTACAAGTACAGCAGATGACCAAGATAGCAAAATGAGATGTCATTCGTGGTATACAAGGTACCTTAATGAGTATAATTCCATATAATTTAAAGTCGGTGATTATACAGTAGTAAGCAACAGTTCACTCTGATTCAGACTTTGCTCTGCTGTTCTAGTGCTGTCTGTCAGACTAAACCTCTGCATTTAGGGGAATAAAGAGGGCTTCCAGCATTTGGTTTCTGATGGCAATAACATCCCAAGGCTTTTGACAACTATGCATGTTTACTATTCTCTTCTTATCCTGTGCTGTAACACCCTGAATCCCCCCTAGAGATTAATAAAATGTTTATCGTATCTATTGTCCTAATATGGACTTGTTAGCCTCCATCCTTTTGGTATACTTTTTTTGATGAATGCTTGCTAGTTATACTAAGCAGATATGTGTTGATACCTGTTCACATATTATGTTTTGTTATTCACATTTGTTGTCCTAGTTTCTTTGAAGCAATTAATTGTTTTCTTTGCACTCTACTTAGCCTTCAGGCCATTTTCTCTGATCCCACTTCTAAGTCGTTCTGGAACAGAGCATTGGCTAAATGCCTAAATTGAAATTGTAAATTGTTCCAGCCTGAGAATGAATCTCAAGAGAGAGTGTTCCTGATCTAGTCTATCTAAGAGTAGCAATAAACCCCACACTAAAATTATGATACATTTTGTTTCAAAATATGTTTCAAAATACACAAACTAAGGATTTTTTGCTTCCTGATGGCTATAATGTTTGTGAGGAAGCTTACTGTACTGTATATGGTCTTGCTGTTTATAATGACTTGATTATTTCAGACTGGCACATGCTTTCATGAGGATCAAGAGACTGTGGGTTGGAGTTGTAGAGCTCACATCAAGTTGATGGATCTCGGTCTTGAATGGCTGTGACTGTCACTGGGGAGCAGGAAAGGTCATGTTATGGACACATATTTAGAGTCAAAGCACATTGGAGCAAGCTGTGTGTGTGTGTGTGTGTGTGTGTGTGTGTGTGTGTGTGTGTGTGTGTGTGTGTGTGTGTGTGTGTGTGTGTGTGTGTGTGTGTGTGTGTGTGTGTGTGTGTGTGTGTGTGTGTGTGTGCGTGCGCGTGTGTGTGCGCGCGCGTGCGTTGTGTGTGTGTGTGGTGAGTGACCTATTGCAGGATGGATGGGAGCCTGCCCTGGTACAATTAAGGCCCAGACTGCTTCAATAAATTTCTCCCCTGTATTATAAAACCTTGATCGTTATGCAAAGCGCATGCCTTTGGTAGCCTTGGGACAGAACCCTGGTATGAGGGGCGCTATTCTCCAGCAGTTTGATACAGTTTTAGTCATAGTCTTACATTTTTGTCTCCGCCAGGCCGAAGGCTGGCGAGAGAGTATGTTTTACCCTCCGTCCGTCCGTGTGTCCGTGTGTCCGTCCGTCCTGTCCGTGTGTTACCACCAAATCTCCGGCACCGTTGGCCCGGTCGCTGCGAAACTGTGCACACACACTCCCTGGATGCCAATTCAGAACCTCTGCCTCAAAGTTTTCACATGGGCCTGTTATAGCGCCACCAGGAGGCCGATTTGTGCAAAACCCATTTTTTCACATTACTCCTACAGTTTTTAACCAAACGTCATGCAAATCGGTACACAGTATCTCTATAGTCATGTGATCAACCCTGATCTGTCCGATTTCCCATATTCCATCCTCATTGGTTAAGGTTGCCATCCAAAGTTTGCAGGATTGGTCCGTTTTTAACAAACTGCCTCAAATCATGAACGCAGCTTGCGATTTCCGAAATGAAATTTCACACGCACATTCCCACTAGGCCGAGGAAGAAATACCACCCTTTTCACATTGGCCTGTTATAGCGCCACCAGCAGGTCTAATTTAGCAAAACACATTTTTGGAACAAAATGCCTCAAATCATGAATGCTGTGTCTGATTGCTGTGAAAGACCTAAGAATAAATGGCACCATTTTCACATTGGCCTATTATAGCGCCACCAGGAGGCCAGAATAACGTACCTGACCTGGCGGAGACCTGTGCTCCGAGGAGCACTTTTTCTGGTTTGTCATATTTTAGTCACCTGAAATGTTTTGGTCTAGTTTTTAGACTTTATGCCAAATTATTCCTCCCCACACACATTTCTGAGTTGTCACTGTTGTTGTATCCTACTGACTCACCTGCCAGTGGCAGTGAGGAGCCCCCACCGGGAGGACGTAGAGCCTTTGTGCTACTCCTCCCACCCAACACTCCCTGCTGACAGGTGCCGCCCCAGCCCGTAGGAGTACAGTGCTATTTGCAGTGACAAATAGCCCCCCCCGCCCCCCCTGTCGTTTTTGACTACGGTTCAGGCTATTTTCTCTGATCCCGCACTTCTAAGTCGTTCTGGATAAGAGCAAAAGACATGATCGCATGTTGCCATGTTGTGGGCTTGATTTTCTTTCTTTCTTTTTTTTGCAATTTGGGGGGGACATTCTTAAACTAGAAAGGGGCACGCCACAGAGTGCATATCTCTGCCAGGCTGGGTGGCCTGACCAGGGCCGTGTAAGTCATGTGTTGCAGCCATCAGCACCCGAGGAAGCTACAGAGAGAAATAGCTTTCCTGGTTCAACTTTTCACATTTGTGGTACACGGTATGAGCAGAAATGAAATCGCTTTTGGTGGGTGCGCTCTATAATAGAGGCCCCTCAACATGTGACTCCAACTTGGGGTTCATTGGATGATTTGTTCAAGATGAATGGTGTTTGTACATTTTAGAAGCCAATACAGCCAAATACAGTCAGTTAACAGTAAAATCATGTTTCTGGCAACAGTGTAGCATCTTTTGTAGCATTTGTCTTAGCAAACTCACGTTTAGAGGCTCCTCAATATGGGATTCACATTTGGGGTCAAATGGACATGGTTTTGGCATTTTTAGTAAAATCAAGTTTGGAAGCCAATTATAGCCAACCGGTATGGAAGTGAAAAAAAGCGGTATGATACATGCTAATCACATGACTCCAGAGATAAGGAGTCACGATTTGTGTGAGTTTAGACAACATCTGGAGGAATAGTAGCAAAAAGTGTGTTTTGAATAAAATGCAAAATAGCCGAAAAATGATGTGGCCTACAGTATATTTGGAGTTGATTGTACCTACAGTTCAAGAGTTATAGGACAAAACACCCAAACAGCACCACCATGAGGCTGATTTGAACATTTTTGTTTGACCGTCTTCCTTGGCCTACTGGCAGCGTGAACGTGATCTATGCCTTTTTGGCCTGGCGGAGATAAAAAGCAGACATTTTAAATGTAAAATGTTCACCTATATTAATAACATGCCCAAAATAGGGACACCAAGAACCCTGTAAAACAGGGAATACTCCTACATTTGTACTGTATGTAGGAGTATACCTTTTTGTTTGGTCATAAGCTATGCATGAGAAAAGAAATTCTCAGTGAAATAGTGAATAATCATTGTTATGAATGCTGTTGTTTAATGGTCCTCTAGATTAGAACATAATTATGATAAAAAGTGAGGGAGGAAATGAGAAAATTGCCATGCGACCTCAATTAGACTGTCATGTTTCTGTGGATATGTAAATACAAAACAGGTGTTGAATTTTTATAAAGACTTATATGCCATATAGATTTAAGGAAACGTGTACGTTTTATTTTTGAAAGATTACAGAGACCCATGATAAGGCCAAAGAATGAGGCATTCACAGCTGCATTGGATTACTGTGAAATAACAAATGACTGTAAATGAACTGTTTGGACACCGGCCAGTGAAAATGATATATTGCACAAGGTTTCAAAGTGGGGTCCACGGTCCCAAGGGGGACCGCCAGAGGGTGCCAGGGGAAAGGAGAGGTAAAAGAAGAAAGAGGAATTTCTGTGTGTGAAGTTTGTTGGATCAGCAGTCCTCCAAAATATCTATAAATGCACAAATCCTATATATGCAGGTCCCTGATGTCATAACTGTATTGCATAACCAAAGGGGCATGTACCCCGACAGGCATCGCACTAGCTTTCAAACATGTTCGAAAGTAGAGCTACAAGCTCACATACAGTACAGTAGATTGGCTACAAGCTGGCTACAAGCTCAGAAGGCATCGTGTTACATTGCTTTGTGAAGTTGTAGATCGGCTATTTTTGGCAAAGTATAAAGTTATTTTGAATCTGTCCTAATGGAAACTGATATTCTCTCAAGTCTTCCTCATGACATATTGAATCTTAGGGGGAAAGATGTACATATTAACGTACTGTACCGTAACATGACATAAATGTAAGGTGCTATAAAGTAAATGTAAATGTAATTTAGGGTCGCCGTGGATGAAAATTCAATTTCAATTCAATCTTTATTTCAGACCCAGGGAGATCCATATCACAATTATACAACAAAACACAATAAAATAGCAGGAAATAAAAATAAAAATAAAATGCAAATAGCCCACATTGTTCAGTGTCTGACATACAAACGTGTGCGCCAAATGGTTCCACAGTCTAGATGAGAACCTGACATAGCTGCCTGTAGGGTCCATTATGACAGTGATGATGTCATTTATCATTTACAAACACTGTGATGCAAACAGTGCCATTATTTCAACCCACTCCTTGCACCACAAAGCCAAAGTACAGGCACTGTCTTTGAGCCTCTGAGTTCATGCCTCCTCTGCCTGCTTGCATTGTGTTACATGACTGTCATATCATGTCAACAGCCCAGAGAAGACTCATACACTCTCCCTGTGCAGGGATGCCAGTCCCGGGGTGGTCCTCAACCCTCAACACCACACACATCTCTCCCTGTCAGAGCCTGACATCAGGGGGATTATGCGGGTTTAGGTGCACCCACGACAGTCCTCCCTCCCTCCTCTTTAATTATCCCTCCATCCCTCCTTTCTCTCCTCCCCTTCTCTCTCCTTCTTGACGCCACTCATGGCAGCCGTGCAAATGCCCTTTTCACTAATGCCCGGGCATCTGGCGCTTTGCGAGAGGAAAAGATTCCTTGCCTGGCTCAGATAAACGAATGAGGCTAATCGACAAGGACAGGGCGTAATAAACTGCTTCTTCAGCAGATATAAAGTAATGGTAATGTCTGAATTATTTAGTATAAGAGCGTTTCACGTTTCTGCCAGCCGAAACACAATGGTGTGTCTTGGGAAAGGCGTCCGCTTGTGTTATAGTACATTTTAATTACCGTGTGCTGCTTAACAGGTATGCGGTTGGCAGTGCTTTTGAAAGCCTTTGCCTAGCCAAGGTAATGTCTGGAACATTGCTGAACCTGACACCTGAAGTCTAATGCGATGGAAAGTGGGGTCCGTGGACCCCCATGGGTCCTTGAGGGTTCTTGAGGGTTCCAGGGGGTCCCCATGTAAATGGATAGTTAGGAACCAAATGGGCCCTTATGTGACTGTAACTCTGAGAGTGTACAAATAGAACCAAATGGGTCCATTTGGTTCTATTTGTACACTCTCAGAGTTATGGTGGTCCGTGGTCTAATGCAGGGATTCTCAAAGTGGGGTCTGGGGACCCCCAGGGCCCTATATACATCAGCTATTTAAAAAAGTGTTTGCATATTTTTTAATTTTTACCACCACACATTTTGTATGGGGTCCCTGGCATTAAATATTTTCAGACGGTGGTCCGCGGCCAAATACACATTAATTTAGGGGTCCTTGACGTTGAAAAGGTTTGAGAACTACTAGTCTAATGTATACAACATAGTATGACTGTGTCGCTTTCCGATAAGAACAGATTTTCAAGCCGACAAAGACATTTTTAGGAAGTTAAGGAAGAGGTAACTCCCAGCCAAGTGCTTTCCTTTGGCTGTGGAGAGATAGACTCTTGGCTGGCCAGTATTCACTGGCTGAGAAGAGAGCGGAGCCACTCGGGAGGTCAGAGGCGCCATGGCAACTTAATGGCGTCTAAGAAAGCCTAATGTGGTCAGAGCTGATTCTTTCCACTGATCAACTTCTGCTGAATTTATGGCAGAAGGCAGGGGACGTGAGCGAATGTATTTCAGAGATGACGTTTGAATAAAAAGATTGTCTGTATAGAAACTTATATCCAACAATGGGCAAGTGGAAAATATCTAATATCCAACTCTTTCAAGTACATCATAGCATCAGTTGTGCAATAAAATGTTCTGGGACTATTTCTTTCTTCTTTTTTTTTTACCAGGGGAAGTCATTCTTGTAATGGCCTATTTCAGTTTCACACTTTAATTTCCTAGGTCTACATCAGCGGTTCCCAACCTTTTGTGGATCAGGGCCCACTTGAAGATCTTGAAGGCATTCACGGCCCACCCATCCGATCACTTAACATAGCGTGTTAAGTGGACAGATAGGTGGGCCGTGTGCATTTACAGAGTATGTTCATTTTAATGATCAAACAATCAATCTGTATCATAATGAAATGTTTTGGTGAGGTTTTAAAGAAAAATATTGTTGCTGTCGGGCATAACCTCTTATCTCCATATTCTAACCTTTTGTGTTTTTTTAATTAATTAATGTCCTACAGGTAAATGATCATACTACAGCGTTACACAAAAGCATCAAAAGTAGCAGGATCAGCAGTAGATCTACTACTTTTGCTACTTTCTTTATTTGAATCCTGAAAAGTAACAGTTTTGGACATGAGGTTTCCACCTGACAATATCTTTTGGTTAAAACATTTTTTTGTCAAAACGTTAAAGCACTATATTCGAATAGTATTCATTGCTACATAACGTTTGTTCAGTAACAGGGGTCTTCCTGTCTCTCCAGCTCTTTAATAAACAGAAAATAAAATGTTCAGGTGGGTTGCCAATTTCAGCCAATCAGAAGAGAGTGCCCATTTATAAGCTTCAATTTGATAGTGTCCCAGTTCCAATTTTGTCTGCTCATTTCTTTGTGTCATCACTTCCAATTTCACTTGTTTATCGTGTATCATGTGTGAGTTCTCTCTCGTGATTGGATGAAATTGGTATCCCAACCTGAAATGTGTTTTTCTGTTTACTAAAGAGCTGGAGAGATGCAGGGAGACTCCTGTTACTGAACAAACACTCTAGTCTATAGCAATGATTACCATCCGAATATGAAGCTATTTAACGCTGATTAGATCACAAAAATATTACTTACACTACCTGAAGCCAATTAAAAATACATGCACTTTGAGCTTTTAGGTTTCATGTGAGCTGAGTGCAGCAGACAGGAACAGGTCATATGAACAACATGAGGAAGGGGTCAAAATGTTAACGCAGTCAATGGACAATTACATGAAACCCCTCCAAAGCAGTCAATGTGAATCATGTTCTCTGCTGGCAGAGCACCAATCCAGCCAGGCTGTTATGAATCAACAACAGATGATTTATTTTAAAATAATATTATACATTCCTTCTCTGTATCGTCGTAGTCGGGTGAAAACCTCGAAAGTCCAAAACCATTGCTTTTCAGGAAATGTAAAAAATAATCTGTGTTCTAATGTCAATCTAATGTTATTTAGTCACAAGCTCTTGTTAACACTTTTCATTGGTTAGATATATATAAAACCCACACACTTTATCAGTAATTCACTTTCAATGTTTTGTGGAACTAGCAAAAAAAGTATCTACAAGCTTGTGATTTAGACAGGTTGTGAGCCTGTAGATCGGCTATTTTCGCTACTTATGTGTGACACTGCTGTATGACGAGGTAGTACTAGTGCATGCATTTACAAACAACAACACAAAGTTGAAATATGGAGATACAAGGTTTCTGCCCGACAGCAACGATGTGAAACAAGGGCAGATACAACAGATAATTCATTTTAATATAGAGTATTATACATTCCTCCTCCGTATCTAATCATTCTGTTGCACAACTCTCTGCTGGGCTGAAAAGTGATGGGGTGAATTCATTAGCAGCATTGCTTAACAGGCGAGTTACTGTATGTACAGTATGATGTAAGAGTTGATACTCAAATATCAAGGGTGTTTTAACCACCTTAACCCGTGGACGGTGGCCAGAACTGATTCCAAATCGGACCTCATCGGATCACTTTGGTTCACTTCTCAGAGAGTAAATAAAGTCTGTACAGTGCCTAAAGTGCATGAATTTGAAACCTTGCAACAAACTACAGGTGCAGATTTAAGAGAAATCTGTATACTACCTGCACCAGGACTGCATCATTGTCTCCGCCAGGCCGAAAGGAATGGCGAGAGAGTATGTTTTACCCTTCGTCCGTCCGTGTGTTCGTGTGTGTCCGTGTGTGTGTCCTGTCCGTGTGTTAGCAGCTAATCTCTGGCACCGTTAGCCCGGTCGCTGCGAAACTGTGCACACACACTACCTGGATGCCAATTCAGAACCTCTGCCTCAAATTTTTCACATGGGCCTGTTATAGCGCCACCTGGAGGCCGATTTGTGCAAAACTCATTTTTTTTACATTACTCCTACAGATGTTATCCAAACGTCATGCAAATCGGTACACAGTATCTCTATAGTCATGTGATCAACACGGATCTGTCCGATTTCCCATATTCCAACCTTATTGGCTAAGGTTCGCTTCCAAAATTAGCAGGATTGCTCCGTTTTGAACAAAATGCGTCAAATCATGAACGCAGCTTGCGATTTGCGTGAAATTTCACAAACACATTCCCACTAGGCCAAGGAAGAAATGCCACACCTTTTCACATTGGCCTGTTATAGCGCCACCAGCAGGTCTAATTTAGCAAAACACAATTTTGGAACAAAATGCCTCAAATCATGAATGCAGTGTCCGATTGCCGTGAACGACCTAAGAATAAATGGCACCCTTTTCACATTGACCTATTATAACGCCACCAGGAGGCCACAATAACGTACCTGACCTGGCGGAGACCTGTGCTCCGAGGAGAACTTTTTCTAGTTCACTATGAACTCACTGCACGCTGAAAGGATTAAACCAATGCACCTGGTGGTGCAAAGTGCAAACCCCACCCGAACCAAGTTTCATGAAATCCGCCAATCTGTTCTAGTTTTTACCTTGATTGTGACCCTTACCCTTTGATCTTTTCAAAGCAAAAGTTAATACTCTCTTTGGGGCAGCCTACTGATCATTCCTAACAAGTTCCATGAAAATCCAGTAATCTGTTATTTAGATAAAAGTCAGACAATGACCTTGACTGTGACCTCGACCTGTTCATCGCCAAAAGTTAAGCATCGATCTCTTTGGGGAAGCCTACTGATCATTCCCTCCAAGTTTCAAACACACACACACACACACACACACACACACACACACACACGCACACGCACACGCAGCAACGCACGCACGCACGCACGTACGCACGCACGCACGCACACACAGCGAACAGACAGGACTGATTACAATACCCTGTCATGCTGTGGGTAATTAGGGGCACAAGGAGCGTTGTGAACACATTACATGTAGCTATTGAAATGTCCAAGAGTATGATAAGTAGGCCATAAATACTGACATCATGTGGAAAAAGGGGCCCTGTTATTATCCTTAAGTATAAAGATGCACCTAACTGTAACACTGCAGCAGTAGCTCAGCATGACACTTCAGCTGTTATTCACATCAAATCCTTATTCACAGACTAAATGTGTGTTTGAATATGGGGAAAGATTGTTGCTCCATATCCAGCTTGCAAATATTGAGCAATAATGCAAGAATTTATGGAGCTATGAATGATGGCATCTGAAACCACACCAGTACAGTATTTGTTTGCTTCCTAGGGGTATGAATCCTTTCTGACTTTCAAAGAAGAAACTCCTTAAACAAAGTCACATGGACCAATGCGAAAAAACTGAGTATGCAGATGCTTTACAGGCCTACAGTAAAGCAGTTCTATTGCTGAGCATATTATTTGAATAAACCAGATTTGAACACATTTCTAAATATAGCTTACCCTGCAAGGTATCGAGCAGAATTGTACAATGCATGAGAAAAATAACGCTAACTTTTATTGGTTTCTGCATGTCTTTTGATTATCTGAGTGACAGCATCTAGCACTTTGTAACTTTGTTTTGATAAGTGCTTTACAAATAAAGTTGGGGCCTACTCTGTGTGGAGTTTGCATGTTCTCCCCGTGTCTCCTAGGGTAGTTAATACCCTCACAAAAACATGTAGTAATCCTGGTCGCTATACCGCCTCCCCCATGACAGCCGGGGCGCCTGATGGAGGGGAAGGGAACTGGTTGGAATAACGTGTTCCTTCCACGCGCTACGTCCAACCAGGGAAACTCCCCCCTGTCAGGTGACAAGAAGGTCAGTTGGCTCTCATGCACTGAAGGAAGCATGAGCTCGGCCCTGGCCTCCCTGGCTGTGGGGGACTGGTGTAGCGCTGGTGTAGGGCTGGTGTAGCGCCCAGGATCACTTAGGAAATTGGCACCGGGTGAAAAAAATGGGTTACAAAAATCGCGGGATAAAAATTATAAAAAAAAAAAAAACAAATAAAGTTGGGTTCTCTAGTGTTCGTCCATAATTCAGTGTTGGGCCTGTGCTATGTTACAAACAGTAGGCTGTTTGTGGCCTGCCGTTAGCACAACTCAGTAATTATAAGACACTGTGGTTTCCTCTCGAAATTGCTACACGTGTCTGCCGGTCATTAACATAAGCAGGTTGGCTGAGAGAATAGTATGTTGATGAACAACAAGATTCGAACGGTAGCCCACAGTATAGGCTATACACTGTATGTATTCAGCAACTCTAAGGGTCTTTGGTTGTTTACAGTTGTTCAATACTACATCAAGTGTGGTAATGTTTCAATTTTACACAGAAAATCTCAGACTGGGAACAAATAGCGTTTTTCAAATTAGATTATTTTGTTTTGAACTTCCTTCCAGGAAAAACAAAATGATTCTGTACTTCAATTTCTTCTTTTGATCTGAGCCAGTTTGTCGCACCAACTCTCCCTGCTCGCTCAGTTCCCCCAGCTGATAAAAGAGACGTTCGTGTTCTTCTGCTCTTAATTTGTTTTGTATATTGGCATGGCGTTGTTTGCCACTTGAACCCTAGCATCCCTCTTCTGGGGTGTACAATCGGCAACAATAGCAGATCTGCAAGATCTGTGAGCCTGTAGATAGGAAGATATTTTGTGTAGACCTTGGGAATCCGGTCAACTAAGTATAGGGCCCATGGGCACACGGTCAACTAAGTATAGAGCTTAAGTGGTTATACAAAAAAATAACCCTGTGGTGACCATCCTCACTCCATTCTGTCCCTGTGTCAGAGAGAGGGGTGGAGGACAGAATGCATTGGTGTCTTTGATGTCAGTAATGTGTGTTATAGCCTCTTCCCCATGCAGGCCCTTGGAAACATTCAGTCAAATTCCTCGGTGGAAAGACCACGGCACACAGCTGGAGTGCTGTGGTCAACAAACACACTGGAACTAAAACATGCTGTCCGGGTACATACTGTAAGGACGTACATACTGTACATTATTGGCTAAAACTGCAGCCTGCGATTGTTCTTGATTGCACTTAAAGTATGTGATTATCATCTTATTTAAGGAAGATGAATAGCTGTGACCTTTACATACCTCTGTTGTAAAGTAGGTTCTCCCTAAAAAGCAATTTTACCAGGACATTCAAGTCGAAATGAGATAGGTATGTGACCTAATCAAAGTCATTTGATTTGGTCAACAAAACACTTTTTTACTTGGCCAGTCCAGTAGGCTTTAGTATGTCAGGCAAATGTCTAATTTAGCTTTCTCGTTAAAAACATGTCTCTTGGAGACAGCCACTTGCTGGCCAGGTGCTTGGCAGTGAGTGAGTTCTTACCGCAAACATTTTGGTTCTCACCATTTCTCAGCCTCAGAGGGATAGTGGGCCTGTATCTGGAAACATGTAGCCAACACCACAATGGATAGACCCCTTCATACGTAAGCTGTGGACTGTGGAGAAGTGTTTTGGGACATCCCATTAAAGCATTTTCACAGGCCTGAAATACGTAAGCTCAGGACAATGTCCACCTCACTCCCCCCCCCCCCATTTCAAAGTGCCTTGTAAATGTAAATGACAGCTTGTGATTCCTGCCAAATCGCAGTGATTATTATTACTCACAAAATGTCCCATCAGTCTAAATGTGAGTCACATTTAGACTGATGGGACATTTATGCTAATCCTTTCACTGGTGCATTGGCTAGTGATGTGCTGTCCTTATGCCCCCCCCCCCCCCCCTGTAAGGGGAGCTGAAAAACACCCGGGTGAAACAAGGGACAGGTACAGATGCCACTAACCCCGCTGTACACCCAGGAAACTATGTGGTCCAAAAACTTCCTTTGGGAAACAGTACAAGTCCTTATTGACAAAGACCACCTGCTGCCTCAGCGGCTCTTTCCCAGGGTCTCAACTTACTCACCCAGCCCTCCTAAAAGACTCAAACATGACTCACTAGCACTGAGTGTAATCTCACTAAGGTTACTAGCTCTAGACTCTTTAACTCAAACCTTGCATGCAGTTTTTCAGTCACCTAATTCTTATATAATGACAACTGGTCTCCACTAAACTTCCAACAGAATACACATGCTCAAAATCAGTGGTGCAGATTAACATTTACAGTACTCAAACAATCTTGAGGTACTTAGTGTTTCCATTTTTTGATAATTTATACTTATTCTCCACTACACCTCAGAGGCAAATATTGTACTTGTTACTTTGCATAATTTGATTATTAATTAATACAAAACATACATGATGTGATACATTATGTATTATTACAGGTTAAGCTGCTACTAAGATGCTGATATTTTTACGGCACGAGACCGTTGTATGACAAAGTATAAGGGCTCAGGTTGTTAGGATGAAACCAGATCAGACAAACTTAAAGGGAATTAGAAAAAGTGCTCCTCGGAGCACAGGTCTCCGCCAGGTCAGGTAGGTTATTGTGGGCCAGCAATGTTCGTAATTGGCCAATCAGGATGGAATATGAAAAATCGGACGGATCCGTCTTGATCACTTATAACACTATATAAAGATAATGTGTACCGATTTGCGTTATGTTTGGACAAAATCTGTAAGAGTAATATAAAACATCACAACCAGTGTGAAGTGGGCGGTGTGGTCATCACAGTGGTCATCACTTTTTTTTTAAGCTAAAAAGTGCATAGTCCTATTTATAGGTTGTTAATTTCATCATGTGTGTTGCTAGCCAATCACAGTGCTGGATAGAGTCAGCCAATAGAGTCAGCCAATCACAGTGCAGCTAGTGGTCATCACAGTGATGGAAGCTCACTTAAAGAAAAGTATAGATTTGCATTGAATGTGTAGGGGTTAGGGGTGTACAATGGGTGGCCAATCACAGTGCAGGGTTAGGGGGGTACAATGGGTGGCCAATCACAGTGCAGCAAATGTCAATGTCCCAACCTCACATATAGGGGCGGCTACACCGCCCAAAAATAAAAAAAATCACACCCAGTGTGAAGTGGGCGGTGTGGTCACAGTGGTCATCACAGTGGGTGATTCACTTAAAAAAAAACATAAATGTGTTTTTTTTAAGTGCACAGTCCTATTTATAGGACTGCACATGTGTAATGTGTTTCACTAGCCAATCACAGTCCTGAATAGAGTCAACCAGTGTACAATGGTGGCCAATCACGGTGCAGGGTTAGGAGGGTTAGGGGGGGTACAATGGTGGCCAATCACAGCGCAGGGTTGGGGGGGTGCAATGGGTGGGGGTCCAAACCTCACATATAGGGGCGGTTGCACCGCCCAAAAATATGTTTTGCAAAAATCTGCCTCCTGGTGGCGCTTTAATAGGGCAATGTTAAAAGGGTGGCATCTGTTCCTCAACGTAGTGTGAATGTGTGTGCAAAGTTTCACCGCAATCGGCGGTGCATTCATGATTTGCGGCATTTTGTTCAGAACGGGCCACTCCTGTAAACTTCAGATGTCAATCTTAGCCAATCAGGATGGAAGATGAAAAATAAAATAGATGCGTCTTGAACACAAAACTATAGAGATCATGCGT
Organism: Gymnoscopelus microlampas; assembly: GCF_963454915.1. Taxonomy (NCBI): domain Eukaryota; kingdom Metazoa; phylum Chordata; class Actinopteri; order Myctophiformes; family Myctophidae; genus Gymnoscopelus; species Gymnoscopelus microlampas. The sequence continues at coordinate 29,050,669 of NC_139959.1, read as the reverse complement.
ACTGATTTGCGTGAAATTTTTATTTATTTATTATTATTTTTTTGAAAGGAAGCATTTGAACGTTTCTGGACAGTTTTGTGCTTTGTTTTCTGATTTTTTTTCTGAAGAATCTTTTGAAAGGTTTTTGAAAAAAACAAAACAAACTAGAAAATGTGCTTCTCGGAGCACAGGTCTCCGCCAGAATTAGGATCAGTACTGATCCTAATTCTGTCTTACCTATTTATGTTACATATTGTGATGTCACGTGAAGCTTGACCAATCCAAAAGATTAGGTGTTCACAGACGGACGGACTTCGGCCTGGCGGAGACAACAAACAAAATGGAACCTTACTGATGGCCAATAAGAATGGGTCTGTGTGACCTTGAGAATTAATAGTCAACTCTGCTGACCAGCATCAGGGTTGCTATGGTGATAAATTTGCCCTATTATGGAGATCAACAGGCATCGCTTCATTGATTGGGCAACCCAACTCATCGGCTTCACTGATTGGCCAAACTTTAAGTGACGTTTGTGTTGCTGAACCAATATAAATGATAGCGCACAATATAACTTTTTCAGAGGGTTTTAATGCAACCAATGTTGGAACTCCACAAAGAAGTAGAGTATTCAGTTTGACACAATACAGTCTGATCCACTGTCCTGCTGGTGTCAGAAATGTTTTGCTGGACGCTGCATATGAAACTACCAAAGGAATACGACCACATTACTGCTGTAACAGTAGAACACAATGTGTATTCCTGTGTAGATGACCAGTGTGGCGATCAGATGGACGTGAGCGTTTTCAACACAGTGTCTTTACGCTGGAGGAAGTTGTCTCCAGTGACAACTGGAAGAGGAGAACGTCACCTTGATGTTCCCAACGAGTGCACTGGCCACACAGCTGTACTGATAAAAGATATTATGTACATATGGGGAGGATTATGGAGAGGGGAGTACTACAATGTGCTTTATGCATTTGATGTCGACACCCACAGATGGTTCAAACCCGAGGTGTCAGGGACCATTCCAGAGGGGAGGCTGAACCACTCGGCCTGTGTCTTGGGGAAGGTCATGTTTATCCATGGAGGATGGTGCCAACAGACTGGACGCACTAATGACATCTACAAGTTGGACACCACCACAATGGTCTGGGCTTTAATTAACACCAGAGGAACTCCACCACCCGGTTCATCATGTCACTCTGCCACCATCATCGGGACAAAGATGTTTGTATTTGGGGGCAAGGGGTTCTACTACAACAACAACCTCAGAGTGTTTGACGCAGAGATCAACAGCTGGCTAAACACACCTTGTGCACAGCATCTTCCAAAAAGACGCTGGGATCATTCAGCCTTTACCTACAATGGAGGACTATACATATTTGGTGGTTGGAACTCGGACGGGATCTTCAATGATTTATGGAAACTCAGTCTAGAGACCTTCTCCTGGAAGAAGGTTGAGCCCAAGGGGAAAGGACCAGGTCCAGTGTATCTGAAGTGCTGTTGCATGGTGGGAGATCGTATCATCCTCTGTGGAGGAAACAAACTTGACAGAACACGTGCCGATGACCTGTACATATTGGACTCGAGTCCTAGTCTTAAGACGTTATGTAAGCTAGCAGTTATTCGGTACGGTCTGGAGCAGTCTGAACTCCCACACAACACCAGGTGGGAACTGGCAGCCATGACTACCAACAGGGTGAATGAATGGATGAATGAATGAATAGAATCAGAATAATTTGTTATCACGTCACAAAGTTTAAAGGTGTAAAAGAGGGGGTTGATTTCTTTTTTTCTGCCGGCTCCAATTAGCTCTATATGCACAGCAGCCATATTGGGAATGAATTGGGCCCCTTCCTTACTTCCTTCGCAGGTGTTACCAATGATACTAATTAAGGCTCTGTTCCATTTAGTGTGGCATAGTGGTTGTCTTATTTTCAAGGACCCCCATAACTCTGAGAGTGTACAAATGTAACCATTTGGTTCCATTTGTACTCTCAGAGTTACACACCCACCATAAGGGGCCATTTGGGAACCAAAATGGAGTGTTTCTAGTGAGCCAACATGCACTATCAGCACCCTGACCAGAATGGAACAGAGCCTTCATTAATATCATTGGTAACACCTGTGAAGGAAGTAAGAAGAGGCCCAATGTCTTTCCAATATGGCTGCTGTGCATAGAGCCTATTCTTTTTCAGAAAGAGAAAGAAAAATCACACCAGTGTGAAGTGAGCGGTGATATTTATGAGTTATTAATTTCATCACGCATCTCGGCCAATCACAGCACGTCCTGCAAAGTGACAATCTTACATTTTTATTACTCTCCGCAGGAGAGTTTTGTTTTCACTTTCTAAATATGACACACCGATTGGTCAAGCCTCACGTGACACGTGACAATACGGTGAAATATTGTATAAATACATGGCGTCACTTTGGCGGTGTCTTGCCACTGCCAAAGTGAGGTAAGACAGGAACCATCACGAAATGGCTGCATGGCTGATACATAATTGGCAGATAGGACACTTATATAGACAGGAGGGATATGACACTTACACAGACGGATAGGACACTTATACAGACAGGACGGATAGGACACTTATACAGACAGGACGGATAGGACACTTATACAGACAGGACGGATAGAACACTTACACAGACAGGACGGATAGGACACTTACATAGACAGGAGGGATATGACACTTACACAGACAGGACGGATAGGACACTTACAGTATACAGACAGGACGGATAGGACACTTACAGTATACAGACAGGACGGATAGGACACTTATACAGACAGGAGGGATAGGACACTTACACAGACAGGAGGGATAGGACACTTACATAGACAGGACGGATAGGACACTTATACAGACAAGACGGATAGGACACTTATACAGACGGATAGGACACTTATACAGACAGGACGGATCGGACACTTATACAGACAGGATGGATAGGACAGTTAGAACATAAGAATTAGAACATTCCCAACATTCCCAACACAAGTCTGGATAGGACAGTCTGGATAGGACATTTCGTGATTGTTCCTGTCTTACGACAGGAACAATCACGAAATGGTTGAGAAATGGCGGATACTGTAACAATTGGATAGGACACTTACACAGACAGGACGGATAGGACACTTACACAGACAGGACGGATAGGACACTTACATAGACAGGACGGATAGGACACTTATACAGACAGGAGGGATAGGACACTTATACAGACAGGACGGATAGGACACTTATACAGATAGAACATTCCCAACATTCCCAACAGCGGAGAGTTGTGCTCCGAGGAGCACTTTTTCTAGTTTACATTATTATTAATTTCATCATGCGTCTCGCTAGCCAATCACAGCGTGTCTGCGAAGTTTGAAGTGAATTTCATCATGTGTCTCGCTAGCCAATCACAGCACGCCCTGCAAAGCTTAGCCTATGGGCGTGTTTTCCACAGCATGGCGTCACTGCGAAAGACAAATTTTCACGACGGAAAGAAAAACTTTCATCACGGATGGGTCCTAAACCCTCTTATAGGAGCGGTTGCACTGCTCAAAAAGACGGGGTAACAGGGGGAGCAAGGGGCAAAAGAAAGAATGAAAAACAAAGGTATCTACATATTTACACATGGTAAAATAAATACATATTTTTTATGATGTTCATTTCCGGTTCTATCCTTCTCTGGCCCTCTAGCGTAATCACTAAAAACATGATTTTATTGCTGGCGCTATAACGGGCCCATGTGAAAAATGTGGGGCAGAGGTTGCGCTGGCATCCAGGGAGTGCGTATGCATAGTTTCGCTGCCATCATACCAACGGTAATCTCTCAAGAACAGATTCTGCACTGCGTTGGAATCTGTCCTGAAGGTTCGTCATAACGTGTACACACTGTGTGGGTGTGGGCGTGCCTTCAGATCAGGAAGCAGGCCGCGCTTTACCCAATCAAATGTAGTGGGCGGGATTCACGTGTCCGTCGATCCTTCCCTACTGGAAACTAACCGAAACTAATTTAACAATAGCGTCCGCGGAGCAGACAAAACCACGGAAAGATATTCACATTTGAACTTACTCTTTCATCATAGAAACAAGTGGGCTTATAACCAAAAACGATCCATGTTCTCTGGGAGAAGTGGTGTTAGTGTTCCGTGTAGAAATATTGTTAGTGGGAATGAAAACGTAGTCGCACCACCCGGAAGTGGAGCGGTGAAGGCAGACTTAAACCCCGGTTTCCTTGCGCACTGGTGCTACGTCGGCATTGTCCCAGAGTATAACTGAGGAGGAACGAACAGCAGAGGTCGCTGTTTTTCCTTTTCAGTGGTCTCTGGGTTCCGAGATTGTACCAACGGACACGGACACACAGACGGACAGGGAGACAATAATGGAAGGCTGAGAAAAAGAGAGAGAGAGAGAGAGAGAGAGAGAGAGAGAGAGTCCACCAATTTGTTGCTACTCTGGATGGAAGAAAACATCAGGTCTTCTGCTGACATCATGTGGATGAACCAAGTACTGCAGCTTGTGTTACAATTCAGGATCCCTGATGTAGACTTCAGGTTATGCAAAACTATTGTGATGAGGCTGTTCTGTGTATGTTCAATATGTACTGTAACGTGACCCCCCTGTCTGTCTGTCTGTCTGTCTGTCTGTCTGTCTGTCTGTCTGTCTGTCTGTGTCTGTGTGTGTGTGTGTGTGTGTGTGTGTGTGTGTGTGTGTGTGTGTGTGTGTGTGTGTGTGTGTTCGTCCGTCTGAGGACAGCTAATCTCCGGCACCATTGGACCGGATAGATGTGAAACTGTGCACGCACACTCCCTGGAGGCCAGTGGTTCTTTTCATATTCCATCCTGATTGGCTAAGATTGGCATCTAAATAGGACCTCAATGGAAACAAGCCACAGTGCTTTCTTGGGTTTATCCTTTTAGCATCCTTTTGACAGAACTGTACCTCTGTACTTTCTTTACAAACTGTTAATAAAGTATTAATAATAATGTGACGGGTTCAGTGTCTTACTCAAGGTCACATGGAAGTTGGACAAGGTGTCAGAGATTAAACCTGAGGTTGTTTGGTTAGTTATTACGGTTATTGTCCTTGACAATGAGGACCCGGGGACATGAAGCACAGATACAAACATAGTTGTCACAACAGAATGTTTACCAGTTTAAACATTTACATTTCTCATCTAATCTCATCTGAGTTTAATCTCATTTTATCTGATCTCATATTTATCTATTTATATGTTATGTCTGTACAGGCAGAGGCTGTAAACTGCTTTGTAAACTGAATCAGGAGTAGGGCTGTCACGATCATGACATTTACTTTGTCAGACACATTTAGTTGTGTTTTTGGCATTAAACATTGGAATATATAAATACAATTTACACATTTTCTTTGGCTTTTAGGCTTTGTAAACGAAAATTGCACTGGGCATTATGACAAATAACTGAAATATACAAAGAAATGACTGACATATTTAATAACTATACTTACCAAATTGTTTTTAAATAGTCGACATAACCGATCTACAAGCTCACCAATATCTTTTGAAAATGTATGAAGCTTTTTTCAACATGGAAACGTTTATGGCGATTATGCTAGAATAATTGTGATTATCCCAAATAATTGCTATCGTGGCGATAATGTAATTGTGACCGGCCTAATCAGGAGGCAAAGGGATTGTGGTTCATTTCTGCACTTTTATTAATTACTCAGAGGCACAAATACAACTTACAGGGCTACCCTCCAATACATGTGACACCATCCTAGTTCTGCTGTTTCTCTCACAGAGATGAGGCTTTTTCCATTGGTTGTTCCATATAAAACATTGGTTCTGAACACACAGAGAAAAGAATATCGCCTTCAGTGACACCTTGAGGTAGTTAACATTCTCCCATCATTTTGAACTACGCAAGCCCTGAAACACACATCGCCGACATCCTACAGTATATAGAAATATTTCAATTGCCATTTAGTGAAGGTCTTATGCGGTTTATGTATTTTAATGTGTGACTGTGACTTCTCTGCTCAGTAACCAAGCTAACATTTTCAAGAAATGTTTATTTAACTTTACACGTTTAAACTTCAAACGTTTTAAAACTGTCAATTTCTTAAAACTAGTTTATAATTTACAAAACAAAACCAGAACATTTTCAGTGATGAATAACTAAACTAAGTCAGATAACCCAATAATGTTTTATTATTGGGTTAGTTTCCATTTGTGTTTGTCAGGGGTTTTCAGTCTTAAACATGCTGTGGTTTGGATTGGCTAGAAAAACAAAACAAAATAAACAAAACAGATTTGAAAATATGTCGACTATAATTTAACACTCTGTACTATTCCATCCTGCCCTTCATTCAAATCACAAGACTCCCAGTATAGGCTACTAAAAAGTAGCCTGGTAAACCCTCCCTCCGGAGATCTCATTTCCATTTGATTTCACTCCTGAAATCAAATGGAAATGAGATTTCCGGACGGAGGGTTTACCAGGCTAACTAAAAAGTAACACTTACAGAGTAAAAGGAGATCAATGACAAAGTTAATGCTTGAAACATATCGACCATACAGTAGACTGTAGACGGTGACTAAAAACACAAAGAAAACAGGGATGTCATCAGATTCTACAACAGAACTCTTTTCCCACAGATTGTAGAAAAATACAAATGGTTGTTTTTTCTTCTTTTTTTTCTTTTTTTTAACAAAATACTGCACAGCTAGGAAAAAAGGTGAACAGAAACTGTGGAAGTACACAAGGAAGAGGGTAACACAGGACCCCTGTCTGTCTGTCCCTCCCTTCCTTAAAACACCCAATGTTACTACAGTAAATGTCCTAGAGTTAGACTCTTCACCCTCTTGGCTCCCCAGACCTTTTCCCAAGAAAATCTAAGACCTTCAATCTTGTAGGTCCAAATCGATATATATTCAGACCATCAATTAGCCATCAACCCCCCCCCCCCCACTCCTCCTTCATGGTATCACTTCTTGTCTATTTGTTTGGTAGATGTTATACTATACATATGTACTGTATGTTGGTTACTTGCTGACATATGCATGTTATTTAGATACATACTAAAATACATGTTTGCTAGTACACTAATGCTAATTTTATGGTCTGTTTTCCTTCATTAGCTATTTAATATGCAACCTTCAGAAAGAAACGTGAATAAATAAAATCTCAGAACATTGTTACAGTGGGGGATTCGCATTATACATTTAATCTCTATTATTTAACCGTTTTGAATTTTGAGAATAGGCTCTGATAACTGTAGTCCAGGGTTTCCAGAAGGTGGCAATCCCATTTCCTGTTCCGGTTCAGTTTCCTCACAGCTTAATTTGGTTGGCTGAGCAGCAGATTTGAACAGGAAACACATTACACCTTCATGGGTTTCTGGTTCAAATATGCTGACGAGCAAACCAAACTAAGAAAATGTACCGGAACAGGAGACGTGTATGCCACATTCTGGAAACCCGGGACTAATTGTACACAGAACCTATTGTGACAGGAGCTATGGCAATGTGAGCCACATTGTGCTGGCGCACACACTCTGGGCTGACAATTATCACACCAACTATACATCCAGTTTTTTTTGGCACGTTCTCCCATGTTCATAACAATTCATATACTCAATTAGAGATGTGTGTGGGCATGTGTGAGAGTGAAAGAAAACAAAGAATAGAACCAATTACTGTCTTAATTTTCTTTCCTATGACCCTCTCTGTTAAACAGCCCTCTGTCAGCAGCATGGTGACCTGAGCCCACTCATGCATGAATGCTACCCTAAAGGGTTCATTCAGACCTTACACACAGTAAGCAAGAAAATATATTTTCTCCCTAAGGGTTGTTTGTGTCATGAGTACATTTACACGAGAAGATTATCATGGGGCGATAAAGTGCCGACACATTTTCGGATCGTTTATTCATCACATTCTCGGTGTCCAATGAAAATGGTTTAGTCTCGTCACAAATCTTTGGTCTGGACTAGGAGTAGGTGTGTATGTAGTTTAATTTGTTTTACATAGAACAAAGTGTTGAGTTCTCGTTTTGTTAACCGAGTGCTGTGTTGAGTTCTCGTTTTGTTAACCGAGTGCTGAAAAGGTAGATAGTGCAAATAACTAAGACGACATGCATCAAGAATCCTATGTAGAGGAATCTAAAATGCCGTTGCTCTGGTTGTACTTGTAGAAAGTGTCATTCATTGGAATAGACTTATGCAATCTATGAGTGTCAATACACTTAGGGTTATCTACTAAAATGATATGAACGTCAACAGAGATGGTGATTTATGGATTTAGTAAGGATGTAACAATGAGCCAATCTTTTGTCTACATTATTCTGTCAAACTGCCCATTAATAAAAAGTCCCAAAACCATTCTAGCCAATACAAATTCTTATTATTGCCATGTCAGAAGCCATAAATACATTGCTGGATTTGGTGTAACATACTGTACAGTCCACAAAGGGTTGTATGTATCCAGTTTCTCCTAATGACAAACAATGATCCAGTATGAACAATCCAACCAATGAAAGGCTTCTTCCATCCCAACTAGAGCCCGACCGACGGCAGATCAATTTGCAAAACTGATAAAACCTTTGCTCATAAAAACTTATGAGCAAAAAATAAATAAAAACAAAACACAAATAACTTTTTGATTAAACACAAACCGAACTTTATTTAACCACTTAGGCCCTATAAAAAAATGCAGATCTACAAGCTCACAGCACGTTGCAAGGCATTGTGAGCTTGTAGATCCGTTACTTTTGAAATGTTTTGAAACTTTTGAAAATTTTTACCTGTCCAAAATATGGATGCCAGGTTAAAAGTGGTTAAAATTGGGGGACCTCGGCTGCATAAATGCAACTATGTCGTAAAAAAAAAAAGTCAAATAGCAGCCTGTATATCGGCCAGACCGATACGGTATATCGGCCGGGCTCCAAGCTGCTCCACCATACCCTCTCTGTCTTACTGCACTGTATGTGAAAGGGACAGTATCTATTGCACATTCAAAATCCACGTTGGACAATCCCTCACCAATGGGCCCTCAATGTAACTAGCTCAACAAATGTAGATGTGTACAAAAATGGAGAGAGCCACTCCACAATGACCAAGAAGCGACAACATTAGCAACATACTGTAATAACACCAAGTTCCTGCATTCACCACCGAAACCTCAACAATGTGGATGGATCTACAACCATATGAACGTGGTTGCTTCAATAACTCCTAATCAGACTGTATACATACACATTAGGTAGTTCACAGAGAAGCGCTGATATTATGTGCTTGTAAATTGTTTCAAACGTATATGGCAAATTCTTCTTCAAAACTCTGACATTTTACATAAAGGTTATCTGGAGCAAGCTTTACCCTCCATTGTAAAAAAAAAAAAAAAGGAAAAAAATAAAATGATTTGTTTGTTGCCATCTGAGTGTCTATGTGTATGTAATGTGTTTTTCTCAGGTCTGACATACTACTTTGCATCCCAAAACAGACAGGTAAACGAACAGGAAAGACTACAAAGTTTATATCAACAGCACACTTTCAACTTCTTTGCTTAATGTTGCACAAGAACCAATACATTGACAAGACCAACACAAGAGGGAAAGAATACGAAAATATATAATACAACATTTTGAACAGTAAATGAAAAGTATAAAGTGTCTCTATGCTCTCTCTTCCAGTTGGCAGGGGTACGGAAGCCTGGCGTGGACACATAGCGTGCGCTCTCTCTTGCTCGCTTGGGCGCAGAGTTGGTTTAAAAACGCACGGCAGTTTTCCTCCCTTCCGAGGTCATGAATACCTCCTGTCCAATCACAAGTCTTCCAACAAAACGCTCCCCAACAAAATCAACAATTAGGCTTCTTCCCCCGAAAATGCCCGGTAACTGGGATCCATGGCGATGGCCCGTGTGTGCAGGGTGGGGGCACCAGTGCGTGTGTTTGTTTTTCTTTTCCTAAGAGTAGATGGTGATGACCTCACGACCACCACCGCGGACCAAGAGGACCCGGTTGAGGCCCTCGAGAAGAACCTCCAGGAACTCCATGTCTGAGAGGAGAGGAAGTCAAGGACAAACATACAGAGACTGTACCAGAATAGACAACGCCAACAAAGAGCAAACAAACTGATGTTGAGCATCGGAACAACCTTGGATTGTATATGTAGGGGAGGGGGGGTTTGTAAACGTAAGGTTCCCACTTCGTCCCGGGCTCCCCCCCAGAGTTCGTGTTGAAGTGTCCTTGACCAAGTCACTGAACCCCCAATTGCAGGTTGGTGCCTAGCATGGTTTCCTCCACCGTCGGTGTATGAATGTGTGTGTGAGAATGGGTGACTAATGACTACAGTATATATACACTATACAAATGTATTTACCATCTACATTGACACTTTTCCCTGGGGGTCCCTGGAACAAAATATTTTGAGATGGGGGTCCACGGCCAAATACATATAATTTTGGGGGTCAGTGACATGAAAAAGTTTTGTTCCAGGAACCCCCAGAATCAAAGATTTGAGTGAAATATATATATATTCAAAGATTTGCAAAAAATGACAAAAGAAAAAGAAGCAGATCTACAAGCTCAGAGCATGGGATTCGGTGCTGCGCTATGAGCTTGTATATCTGCTATTTTTGAATAGCCAAAGTATAAAATAATGGTTATAGGCTATAGCTAAAAATCTAAAATGAGGGCCTGGGCCGTAGCGTGACGGTCCAGGCACCCTAGGCTGCAATGCCAGCCTGACAACGGGTCGCAGGTTCGACTCCCGTTCCCAACGACCTTTGCTGCGTGTAACCCCCCTATCTCTCTCCCCATTTCCTGTCAACCTACTTTCCCTATCCCCCTCTAAATAAAGGCATAAAAAAGCTCCCAAAAAATATTTTAAAAAAGATATATAAAAAAGGATATATATAAAATGACACGGATATGTTCCCGGATTGAATGGGTTAAGTCATTTATTGGCCTCCTTAAAAATGCAGTAATCATTTGTAACCTGTGGTCCAACTACTGTGTAAGTCAAGGATACAGTTCTCATCCCCTCCTCTGTTCCTAGGCGGTCCGGGCATGTTGAGCAGGACCAGATGGGCTCCCTGGGACTTGTTGACGACCACTTCATTCAGCTTCACCGCTGTGTGCATCCGACGAACGTTTGTCTGGTTCCTAGTGGGACAGCAGTTTGACAGCAAGTGCGAAGACAATACATTTGATTATGTTCAAAGTATACTGCTATCTAGCCCCAAGCAACTCTTAGATTCCATCTGGAATCTAGAGTTGCAATACCAACCCTTGATACCCCATCCATCCAAACAGAAATTGTGATTTCTGTTTGGAAATGTGATTGTATTAAAAAAACGTTAAACTCATCAACATTCCAGATAGAAAGAGGATAATTCAAGCTTTCCGTACAGCTGCAAAGTTTTTGTTTCATAAAAATCCACCGTAGACATGTTATGAGCTACTTATTGTCAATAAATTCTGTGCAGATGATTATTTTTCTAAATGTTGGAGTTTGGAAGCGCTCATTGGAAATCACTTAACAGTCCTTCGTACCACCTGTTTCTAAATTGCACATAATGCAGGAGGCAGCAGGACGTTGCGCTATTGAAAACGAGTGCTTCTAAACTCAAACACTTAGAAAAATAATCACCCGCACCGAATTTATTGACAGAAGAGGATAATTCAAGCTTTCCGCACAGCTGCAATGTTTGTGAGTTTAACGTTGTTTAATACAAATCAGATAGGACTTTTCTGTTTGGATGAATGGCTGTCAAGGGTTGGTATTGCAACTCTAGATTCCAGATATTAAACATGTAATCTAAGAGTTGCTTGCGGCTAACTGCACTGGATTGTTTTTTTTGTTACTGAGATACCAACATTACTACAGTATTTTATTTAATTTCCAAAATATTAAATTCAGATGAGAGAAATCGACATTGGTAGATTATTGTTAATGGAAGGAAGCATACGAATTCCAAACAACCAACAATAACAACAGGTAATGATATACAGGCAATATTTTGAGGCGAAATAGATCCACAAATAACACCAAGGATGCTTTTTCATTATACAACGTGCATGATTGTCAGGCGTTGTTAAATTTTCTTTTTTACTGTAGTTTGTCACCTATAATTTGTCCATCTACAATATCGATCTCCTTCACCACAAAATGTTGGCCCTCAATCACCCCACAAAGTTAAAAAATAAACGTAGAACAAGGCAACAAAATAACACATGTAAACAGCCACAAGCACAAAATTACAACGGGTGAACAGAACATTGACAAAACTTCTGCTTTCCATTCTTCTGAAAAAAACTAAAAAGAAAACTGAAAACAAGTAATATTTTACGTTTACAATGTAGTGTTTGAAGTATGGAATGCACAAGTTTGGTCCTTACGTGCTACATAAATATAGCATGGTAACAAGCAAATGAAACCAATGCAGGCTTCTATGGCATACATATGATGGCGGGAACAGGAGGCGTATATGTATACACACAAACATGCATGCAAACAGAAGCGCAGTCTCATTCTCCCACCACAAACAATGACATACAGTACATAAATTACATACATACAGGCCTAGGAGCAAAGTTAAATGTGACTTACAGACTCTCCCATTCTCTAGAAGGAGGAAGACAGGACAGAACAACAAAAATAAGCTTAGATGCTTCTAGGACAGCGTTCGCAACTCTCTCGCCATACCGCATGCCACCAACTGACCCCAAACAGGCCCAAAGGTGACCACGGAAAGAGTGGCCATGGTGACGTGGAAGTGGAACTATTCGTGTATGGTGACGGTTCACATTTAAAATGGCCTCCATTTCCTTGTGCCAGCTGAGAGTTATAATTCTCCATAGATGTTGTGTCGATTTGTGCTGTATAACAGTATGAATTCTCAGTGTTTCCCCTATGTTACCCAGTACATACAGAAAAGTTAATGGATCACCTTGTTCCAGTTCCAATTTTGTCTGCTAATTTATTTGGTTTCATGACTTCTAATTTCAGTTTATCCTCTTTGAGTTCTCTCTCCTGGTTGGAGTACTGTTACTGATGAAACACTCTCTTGCAATGATTACAATGGGAATATAGAGCTACTTAACACTTATTGTAACAATATAATTGCAGGTTTTTAATTAGTTCTGCTACTATTGTCATACATACAGTATTGAACTAATTTTTCAAATAATGATTTTTTGGTAAATATTTCCACAAACCTTCCCAATGTACACAAAATGTTGGCCTGACACTGTTGATTAAATATGGCACGAGTACAGAAATTACATGACAGACCACCATTACAAGTAATCGTATTATCGCAGTAACCAAGGCTATACATGAAACTCAAATTCAAAATGGAAACAGTCACTGAGATATAATTGAACGTCCTACAAGGTTCTTGTTATGTAAACGTTGTACAATTACAAGGGAAACACAGAACTTTAAACACACAGGCGTATGGAGTTAAGGTTTTCCACTATGAGAGACAACCAGTGATCACCACATACTGACACACTGTATGGACAGAGATGGCATGAGGTGCTGTTACGGTTCATTTATACTTGTGCGCACACCGGAAACAGACGATTTACAAGCCCACAACGCGCTGCCGCGTGTTTGCAAAGCATTTTGAGCTGGCAGATGCGCCATTTTCAGTGAGCAACATGGTACACAACTAAGTATAAATCAGGCATTAGTCCAAACAGCGCACAGTGTGCGTGGGGTCGTCGTGGCACAGCCATGCACTGGCTCTGAAAAGGCCTTATAATAATAATAATGTGTACACACATACTTGACCCTCTGCAAGCTCTAAGGGGGGGGGGGCGTGGGTGTGTACACCCACACACTATCACTACACATGCTGCCATGTTCTCAGGAATTTGCACCATTCTAGAGCTTCTGGTTACCAAACCACTACATCTACACTTTGGGAAAATGTAGCGAGTTAGTATTCTGCTCTATTGTTTTATTGTTCCTTGCAAACCACCATGTAAAACATTGAATTGAACACATTCAAAATGGTGCAAATGTCTCTCACAAGGCACATGCAACCCTGCGCCACTGAGTTGCATGGTAAGCATATTAAATGATTACATTCCTACATCATACATTTAGATGGACTATTCACTTCAATACATTGCTGTATAGGAGTAACGGTTTGGTAGCGGTATCATGAGCGTGAACTCACGGTTTCATGTTGAAGAGGTCACGTACGGCCACGCTGGCATTGGGCTCGCGGTGGCGATGGCGCTCGATGAAGAGCTTCTCCTTGGTCCAGGTCATGTGGACCCGGTCGGGGGTGGTCTCGGCCTTGTCGTTGAGCGTGGCGTGAGACGCTGTGTTCCTGTCATGGATGAGCTGGGCCTGGGACGAGAGAGACAAGAATGAGAAGACAGGAGAGCAGGAGAAAGGAGGGCGGAAGGGAAGGAGGGAGAGAGAGAGGTGGATCAGAGAGAATGAGAGAGAGAAAGGAGAGGGAGGGAGGCAGACAGACAGAGAAAGTGAGAGACAAAGAGGGGAGAGATAAATGGAGGGAGGGAGGGAGAGGCAGAGAGGACACCAAAAGGGCGATACAAAGATGTTGGCAACAGAAAGACAGGAGGCAACTAGTGGAAACGAGGAGATCAAACAAGGGATGAAGAGATGGAAGAATGGAGGTGAGGACAGGAGACATGGAGGTGGGAGGGTACAGTGAAGGAGGGAAAAAAGACTTATGGCCTTTTGTGTTGCTGAAAATAGCAGATCTCCAAGCTCAGAGCTTGTAGAAAAAGGCTGTCAAAGACTGGCCAGTACCAACGATCAAGTGAGTGAGTGAATGAGAAGACTCTTCTACAACATGTAGGGGTGACATCAAGCTAATTGGAGTGACAAGAGTGACACAAACCTGGTGCAACCAAACAATAAAAAGACAACTATAAACCACAGAGATATAGACCATGGTACCACAATACACCAAGTGAAAAACAAAACATAAGTTCTCTAGTTGGGTAGATCTCAACTTTAGGGTCAAACACAAGGTTCAGCTGGTACGGTGGTAATGGGTGTGGAAGAAAATGGAATGGAAGGCAGTAGGTCAACCAAAAATTGTTCAAAAAACGATGAAGGGATATCATGGATCACAAAGTTATAATGCTTTATGAGATGGAGCCCAGGTACTGCTAATACTAAAGATCATGGGCTTCATTCACTAAGCTGTTCTTAAATAGTGTATAAAGGGCTGTGTATTTTCTCTAAGCACAAATTGACAAACGATTCACGAAAGGGGGTGTAGAGCCCTGATATGTGATGATGATGATGATAATGATGATGATGATGATGATGATTTGGGTTAGGAAGGAACAAAGCAGAGTGGTCGGTATCGCCAAGTACATGCACAGTAGTAACCCCCTTTTCAGTTGACGATACTGTCCTCCCTTTTCTTTCTCCCAGCAGGTGTGCAAGGAGCTGGTGGAGGGGTGGGGGGGTGGTGGGGCATGCAATCCGAGGGTGTGACAGGCTGGTGACTCTACAGTAAGGCGTGTCATGCTGCTTTTGGATCAGTTTAGTCTTTCATGATCATATTGATGTCAGATATCTCCTTCAATATCTCCTCAACCACCACCCTGTGGTAAATGCTATGGTCTATGTTGTTTAAGTGAGGACTTATGGTAGTAAATTTGGATATTCTTTTCAACCGTTTTAACCTGCTGACAGGCCCAATTTATGCAATTTCTTTCACTCAGCAGCTTCTTATTAAGTGTAAATAAAGGCTACAAAACATCTCAGACATCAAGATCTTGAAAAAACTAGACTGCACCTTGATGAGCATCATTACTAAATGGTTATGGTTACACTTATCATTTCACTGCCATGCTTGAGATCACTTGGATTGACTGTTGGCTCTGTGTACTCACATCCGTTTCATATCTGTGCGACTCCCCCCTCTCCCAATCCTCCTTCCTGTCTGTACGTTGCAAATGTGCAACTTTCATGGATTGCTTCTGCACATCAGTCATTATAAAAGGAATTCCATGGTTGCAATACCATGCGAGGCTGATCACTTGCACGTCTAGCTTTGCAGATCTCAGATTGTGAGCACGATTGGATTCAAACAGTAAGTGTAACCATAGCCAGACTAGAGACACTACTTGGTGAAGACAGTGCATTCATTCTAACGTGATGGGAGGAGGTGGAGGTGGACACTGAACACTCTTGCTACCTCGTCCTCCTGTGTGTCCTCCTGCGGGGAGGACTGTCGGCTGGGGCTCAAGGCCTGGGCACCGGGTGCCTGGGCGCCAGGCGGGTTCTTCCTCCGGATGGAGCTACGTGATGCGTCAGTGACACTCTGAATCTGCGCGAGGGGGGCGCGGCCCAGAGCAGCAATGGCAGATGAACAGGAAAAGTGGCCAGTTGTCACAAAGAGCAGTAGGGTGCCCAGAGAATACCCATATATACTCAGAGAATACCCTGTTTAACTATACACTGTATACCCCAAGAGTACCCATATATATATGTACCCAGAGAATATTCATATAATACTGCACATACCCAGAGAATAACAATATATAGCCATACACTATGTACCCAGATAATACTCATACAGTATATACCCAGATAATACATATACATATACACAGAGAATACCCATACACTACTGTATGTACCCAGATAATACCCATACTGGTATTATTAAGGTGGAGGATGAGTGTTACCTCTCTCTCCCGCTCCGTCCTGGACAGCATCATCTGTTTGAGCATCTGAGACCTTTGCTCCATCACAAGTGTCTTCTCATAGGTGAAGGCTGAGATGTCACTGTCGTGCTATGAAAGAGGCAAGAGAAACTTCTCAATTAATTCATAAATACAGGAAACACTGCTATAAATACTACTTTTGTTCGTTTTTACCATTTGTCCCTTTTCATTTCCCCCAAATTTAGTTTACTGTGGACCCTGTCACTGCCAACCTCCATTGTTGGTCTGGGGAGGGAGTAGACAACCACATGCCTCCTCCAATACATATGAAGTCACCAGACTCTTTTTTTACCAGAAGAGCTTAACACACAAGTACTGTAGGTTATCTGCCCCAGTCCCCCTCCTAGGGTGACCACCTTCAAACAGACCCATTGAGGGACAGACATACCCGTTCCGCGGGACATCGCGCGCGCGCGCGTGCATGAGGACCTCCCGTGCGCGCACGCGCGATTCTTTTGCGCGGTTCTGGGCGGGTTGGGTTCGTTTTTTTCCAGTTTCTGGTTTCTTTATTTCGGTTTTAGGGTTAAGATTAGGGTTAGGTTAGGGTTATGTTATTTAATTCTTATTTTTGCCTGATTTTACCGATTTATTATAAAAAAAAAATCTTTTTTTTTCATATCTTTGATTTTCGGGACATTGCTCTGCTTGTGCGGGACGCGGGACAGAGGGTCCAATTTCGGGACTGTCCCGCGAATTTCGGGACGGGTGGTCACCCTACCCCCTCCCCATTGAACAGGTGCTTAAAAAACAGATGCAAAAAAGCAAAAATAGCCTTTTTATGCTTTTGACTCGTCTCCTTTATTCTTTAATATTAATTCAAACCACCATCTTTGGAGCTCTCTAGGTATTTGTTGTGTAGCATGGATATCCTATTGTTATCTGTACTGTACTGTATTGTATGTTCGGCAAAGCAGTGTATATTCTTCTGCGGCCAGTTTACACTTGTAAAAGAGACTTTGTCTCTAAACAAATTGAAAAAGGGGTTTACCTCCAAATCAGAGAGTTCACTAAATGTTTAGAAAATGGCTTTAACGTTTTCCAATATCTGATCCAGTGTTTCAGACTGATCTCAGCCTCATACCAGTACAGCACAGTCAGATCTGGGCTATATGTCACATGGGGTCATACCATCTCCACCACCTCCACCTCTGCGTCCAGTCGGAGGTGGTAGAGGAACATCTGGAGGTCCTTCTTCATTTGGATTGAGTTGTCGTCCATCTGGGCCACGGTGAAGATGCGCATCTTGCACTTCCTCCACACCTTGACAGGAAAGGAAGACACGATGTTGGGTTAGTTTGTTGGTTTTAAAGAAGAAAAGAGTGAATAGTCAGGTTGGCAGGTAAGAGAAAGAAAGAGAGGAAGAGGGAGGGAGAATCAGAATTCAACGTTATTGTCACGTCACACGTGTACAGAAGTGAATGAAATATTTTTTTTCGAGTGCGCTCCATCATTTGTAGTTTTCATGAGAAGAGAGAAGATAGACGTAGGGTAGAGCAGGAGAGGTAGGAAGAAAAAAGAAAAAGGACACAGGGCCAAATAATCCACGATATATGCATACAGATGGTGTGTATAGTAGAAGGTAGTATCAGCATGATGTTTAGAACATTAGCATTATATGCAGCAGGTGTGTGCATGTCCTTTTTTAGAAACGTTAGCGTCATATGCAGGTGTATACATAACATACCAACCTGAGGATAGATTAAAGAAAGTAGTAGCAGGTACAGTGATGAATGAGAATAGGTGAACATTCGGCAAAAATGTCAGATCTACTAGTTCACAAGATGACAGCCATTTTCTTTTGCCTTTCTAAAGCCTTCATCCTCCATCCAAACTCAGCTCTGTATTCTGTTACGCTTGAATCTTTAACCACTTGAACCCTAGCATTTGGTCAACAAAGTATATAGTGGTTAAAGTGGATGCAAGACTACAGAAACACACACACACATTTTTCCATGCCTACCAACCTTGTGCTGTCGGAGCAGGAACGGCAGCAGCATCAGCATGCCTCCATCATGAACCACCCACCACACGTCGATGGTGCCCTCCCCCAGACGGTCCTGGTTGGTGGGGAAACTGTCCACGTTCTTGGCCACCATCAAGGCCTGATGGGCCGCCGTGGATTCACGCACTGTCTCTGAATGGAGGGAGAAACGTATGAGCAAACGGGACTCCCTCTTTCATTGGTGTGTCGCCCAGGTTGCGCCTAAATCCCTGACATTTAAAAAAAAAACTATGCCTGAACCCAACCTTAACCCTAACCTCACAATCACTATGCCTAACCCCACAAAAGTTATGCCTAAAACTAACCTCAAAACACAGGGAAAATACTCTCCCATGAGCAAACAGCTTCATGTAGATGATATAGTAGTTCGCCATTATTCCATGACAATGAGGTCAATTTCCCAAATGCACTTCATGCCTGTGAACGTTTGATTATTGTACATTGTACATGTCTGTTGTTACGAGATAATGTACTTGTTATGAGTAAGAGGATCACAATGGAAATAAGTCCTGGACTTTATTGTGTCATATTTATTTTTAATAAAATATCACATTTTGTGCTAGTAGCACCTAAGCAGCCTTTATGGATTTGTGATTGGATTATTGGATTCTCATGTTCCAATACATTTTTATTGTGTTTACATTTAGGGCAGCTTTTGGCTTTGATGTTTAAGGGGGATAAAAGATGCAAAACATTTATCACTATCCACTGAGTTACCGCACCCCTTGTTCCATTTCATTCTATTGTGGTTTTCCATATACTCCTACACTACAAATCATCTCATCTAATGTTATCACCCATCCCATCACATCCCATCCCGTTTAATTCTCATCTCATCCTATCTCATTTTATCATCCCACAACTATTTTCACCCTATCCTATTTAATCTCATATCACCACATCTCATCCAGTCCAATCCCATCTATCTCATCCCATTCTATTTAATCCCATACTATCTCATCTCATCCAATCCTATCTCATCTCACCCCATCCTATTTAACCACATGAACCCTAGCATTCCTATTCTGGGCATGTCATAAAAATGGGCGAACATTCCATGAAAATAGGTGAACATTAGGAGAAAATAGCCAATCTACAAGCTCACAACGGGTCACAACAACGCGACCATCTCATGTATTCCCAGTTTACTCATGTGGTTCAAGTACCAATGAAGTTCTTCCAGGACGCCGGGTCGTTGGACTGCTTCCAGGTGCCAGGCCAGGCCATCAGGACGGTGTTGTGCTTCATGCCTCCCAGCCCAGCTGTCTGGATGAGGTGGGAGAAGCCGTCTCGCAGGTTGGAGGACACAACGACGTGGCAGAAACCCTTAGTACGCTCTGCGGTCATGGACGACTTGATGTTCTGGAGGGATGGGGGAGAGTAGATGATACTTTACTTTATTTGTTTATTCGATTGGGACGACGGCATATATTAATGAACAGTGCATTCCAATTCGGTACAGTAAAGTATAGTTAGTGTAAATATATAGGAGTTAGCAAGAATGTACATCCTCAGTCCCTGACATACAATATTGATTGATTGAATTCTTTATTAACTGTTTGCAAATAGTACAGTGGTACGATTATACAATGGTGCTAAAAAGATAATACAAAAAGCCCAAAGGGCTTCTTTCCATTGTGGTCCTGTGTATTCAATTCAAAAACACTGCAAACATACTACAGTACAGTCAAGAACATAAATTATGATGAGTGAGAGAAGGTAATTTGGAACAAATTAAGGACATCTAAAATTAACATTCAGCACTCATTAAAATCAATCTAAATACACCAAATACCCTCTAAATAACGATTCATAAAAATTAAAACGAAAGATTCACAGTAATGGATTGAAGCCAGGTCTGCGAGTTGCTCTGTAATCCTGAATACCAGCTCTGTTGCTTATGGGATTGTTTGTGGGATTCAAGTAAATCCACTGAATGAAATTGCTTTTGAGGACAAGGCCAAAATCACCCAGCTTAAAGCCCAGCATATATTCCCTGTGCCAGCAGGTGGCAGCACAAGGCTTAGTTTGCAGTGTGTATCACCATACTCATGATATACAGGAAACAGTCAAGAAACATTATGCATCGTATTATATTCACATAGGTACATCATTTAACACTGCTTTTTCAATTTCCATTTGTTCATAGGCACATTATGTTGTATAAGAAAATCAAACAGCAGCTTGAATGGATGGCTAGAATAGGACTGGTGACATCAGCTTGTATGTGTGCTTGCATGCATGCATGAGCCTCTCAGCAGAACAGCGTGTATTTGTCAAGTGCGCATTGTCAATGTACCTGCTCAGCCTTCTTGGCCTCTGCATCCTTGGTGAGATAAGTTCCTTCCAGGACGTGCCCAACAATAGTCAGGCCTTTCCCTGCCTTCAACTGAGTGCATAAGGAGAGCAGGCGCGGGTGTTTCACAACCAGCTCCGAGTCTGTGTTAAGTAGCACCAACAGCTGAGGCCTGGACACAAGAGGAGAGGAGAGGTTTTTATCTTACTCTTCTCTCAACATGGCGCAGATATGGACAACTGGCCACTTTTTTAATGCAGCTGTCTTGGCTAGAACTTTAATAAAGCAATACTTTCATTACACACATTTTGTCTTAAAGCTCTGTGGGTGTATTATTTTCTTTGTATCATGTTTTTATTTAAATGTTATCTATATACCATTTAATCAAAGTGACGAAGTGGAATTTGGACCTTTGAGTGAGCTGGTGCGATGGAACTCGACCACACATGCACCTACTGTATGAAACTATTAAAGGGCACAGGTGTGCAGGCGTACGCACCCACACCCTTGTAAAAACTAAGGGTTAACCGGTAAACCATGTACTTTGTTGACCGGGGTCCAGCCCACCAGGCATCTGTTCTTAGACTCCCGTTTTTTCCCCCTCTACACCAAATCTATTTGTGGAAAACAGACAATATACAAGCTCCCCAAGACTTGTTGTGAGGTTGTAGATCAGCTATTGTCAGCAACAAGGATGGTAGGGGTCATGTGGTTAAGATCTTTCAATACTGTACGTGCATACCTCCAGTTCTTGGTGTGTGGTGGCGACTCCTCAAGGCGAATAAGAGCATAGCGTGCAGCATTGAGAGACAGACCATTGATCCCGTCTCCCCACTCCTTCTCTGCCCTATTGACAAAATAACACACAATATACATGAAAACATGAAAACAAAAAGGACAAAATAACAATTACATCCAAACCTTTCTCATAGATTTTGTTTGAGGATTAAACTTTACATCATACGTTCCAGGTTGTATTTTTCCTCACTTTGGTTTAATAAAAAAAATAATTTCTTGTCCACAAACGTGTTCTCACCCTCTGTATTCAATGTACTTATAGATGCAGCTTGCGATGGCCATGGCGACGATGGCATAGTACCACGAGCAAATGAACATGAGAGCAAGACACAAGCTCATTCCCAGGAAAGACAGGGCCCTGTAAGAACACACACACACACACACACACACACACACACACACACACACACACACACACCGTTATCATCATAAACAAAAGCTTTCAAATTTCAACACCTTCTTCCCAAAACTGAGGAGTTTACAGTACAGCAAGTGAAAACAGTTAAGCCACAGATAATGGAACGGAATGTATTGTCCTTTACCTTCATCTAATCCAGACAAATACTGCACATTTGTGTGTGTGTGTGTGTCTCTCTCTCTACGGGTTTGCAGGATTTCTGTATGCCCAAAAGCATGGCATTAGGGTGTGTTTACCGTCTCTGCTTACTATGAAGCCTGATTGATACATGGCTGCGTGCCAGTGTTGTGCATCTAAAATAGCTATCTACAATCTCACAACACGTACAGCGGTGTGACGTGAGCTTCTACATCGTCTATTTTCCAATGCGCAACATGATATGCAACCAAGTATAAATCAGGCATTAGGCTTCAAGACAAATCTTGTTAGGTCAGAAGTGCCATGGCCCTGGGTGCCAGCAGCTTGACTCACATTGCAGGCCACATGTGTGCCAGGCTATTGTCTGACATGTAATGTAACACATGCCATAGAAACGCATGCCATAGAGTGTGGCCACTGACCGCTGAGCGCCCTATCAGTGCCGCACAATCCTGCACCGTGCTTCTATGCCAGGTAATGCTCAGAGGGGGCATTGTTACATGTTAACAGCAAACACCTTGTGTAATCCTTGTGCAGGGACAGCAATAGGACACCAACTGTATCTGTATCGATTTGCTTTTGTCCAGCAAAGTTCTTTATACTAGCGAGTGCATAAGGTTTTAGTTTGCTCCAAGTATTTGTCTATGTACTCAAGTCTACACAGCACGTACAGTACAGTGAATTATTTTATGAGTGTATAATTTGAAACATAATTCACTGTGATTTGCATTTAACAACTCCTTTGAAGTGGGCCACTGTATTTATATAAAGTTTATTACTCTGTGGACTTCAGTATTTGAAATATACTGTATGTTTCTGTTTGTCTGTAAAACTATTGCACGTTGCAATATATGGTCTGTGTGTTGAGAGACATGTAAATCTCTTTCTCACTTTCTAACTGTATGCAGTAGAGAGAGAGGTAGAGAGAGACAAAGAGAGAGAGGGACAGAGAGACATAAGTAGTCTATTAGTCCAATGTCTGAACTAACATACGTACAGCGCAATGTCCTTTTGCATTATATGCAAGTCCTATGTCCATGTATGTTATTGGTAGACCTGTGGTAATCATTTTCTGCAGGAGCATTTCAGCACTAGTGCCCAAGTAAATTCCACATACAACATTCTTACTATTACTGTCAAGTTTCAGGTTTCTTTGTGTCAGGGTGTGGATCTTTGGATGCGTTTGGTCATTTTCACTGGGGGGTATAAAGCTCTTCGCCACAGTAGAAAAACATCCTGCAGTAAGCTAGTTGCCAGGATTGTACTGTTACAAGTACAAGCTCATTTGGAGTCATGTCATTATGTGTGCTTCCTGACATTAAACATTCATACAGTACTGTAAATAGAGAATGCATATTTTTGATAATTCCTACAATCAGAAACGATATTGCTTTGCTTTATGGTTGACACAAAATAAATTGATGTTAAAAACTAAACAAATAATCCATCCATTTAACTATCCTTTAAAGGTGTTGGTCTATAAATCCATTCATCCATATATCAGTCTGATATTTAAAGGATACGCCCTGGTGTTTCTTTTTTCAGTTCCATATTGTCCATATTGCAACTTTACGCTATGGTAGGTTTCACAATAGCAAATACACAGAGTGACCCTAGTCTGACCTAAAATGGAAATATGTGTACTTTAAAGCGGAGCAATATTTGTCTTTCTAGCCATTATGAAATAGTTTTTTCACTTATCCAAGTTTTAACAATGATGGATTTAAGTAAAAAACAAACAAACGGTGGCGTCATTTTAAACCACTTAAGCCCCATTTTATACGTCATCGCATGACTGTGTCTCACAAAAACAGTCGATCTACAACAGCCATCACATGGCGACGAGTTGTGAGCTTGTACAGCTGTCATTTTTGAAAAATGTAGAAAAGTTCGGCTATAATGAAAAGTGCCCGGTTGAAAGTAGTTAACAAGTTGTGTATGCAACCCACCAGTGGTAGTATTTGAAGCGGGGTCTCCAGTTGGGCGTGCGGAGCAGGGTCTGAACAGCACAGGCCAGGTTGACAAACAGATAACACATCAGGAAGAACCTGGATAGAACAACAGAACAACTAGCCAATGAGAGAGGTCATTATGCAAACCAATGCACTGCTCATATCTTAATCAGTACCGCAGTGAGACCACATATACTGTATATAACAGGCTAAAATAAGACTGCCCATGTCAGATAATTTCCCAAAACTAAAACCTGATATCAAGAGGCACAAGTAACAAAAAAAAATACATTTTGAAACATTGAATGAAGTTTAATAAAGAGGAAAAAGCTTTATACTATAACAGTTCATGTGTTTTAAACTGATCCTCAAAATCAATATTCAATAAATCAATCAATAAAAAATTGTGTTCGCTAGTTCTGACTATCGGCCAGAAATTAAACATGTATTACTCTGAATGGGTATCAGTGGTGAAAATTAGGTCAAAATCTATAAACCCAAGTTGTTATATAAGAATACTAGTTAAAACTTAACAATAGTGTCACACAATGGGCTAGGGTGTGAAAGTACAGAGAGTGCCTAAAGCAGATGGAATGTCAGGCATGAGTGAATAGACTTCCGTTGTTTGTAGTTGTTTCTAAGGAACCTTTGGGCAATATTCCCAAAACTTCTCCCATGACTGTCAAACAATACAATGAGAATATAATGTGATGATTGGGTTTCTACCATGGATGGAATATACCAGTAAGAGCTACAGACACAATGCAGACTCGAACCTACAACATTAACCCCTTGAACTAAATATTTACAACTTCTTAACAGGAAATGTCTTTAGTAAATCTGGACAGTCACATGTACTGGGTGCTTTGATGTGGTGTCCATGTCTTCTGTTTTATGTGTCTATTGTATCTTCTGCCAAGGCAAACTATTAAAAAGATACATTTCCTGTGCAGATGAGACAATAAGGTTTATGTTATCGTACATTTTTAGCTGCAATCCGGAAATTCCATGTGTGACTAAAATGTTATTTCTAACACAACTGCGGTGTTGGAGGTCATCTCCCTGCTCTTCTATTGGATCCTGTGTTCAGGTAAGACACCGACTGGTTGACAAGTGGTACTGCCTGAAGCTCAAAGTACAATATTTCCCCTGCTCAAGTGGGCGTTCCGTCTTATTTCAGCAGTAAAAACTTCGGCTCTCGCATGGGAGACACAAATCTTACGGATTACAGCTGTAAGTTCTAGACACTTGCTAAAGATGTGGTATAAAAACTATCTGCTAGTTTAGGTTCATCCTTTTCTTATGAAGCTCATGGAAAGACTAGATGTTATTAGTGAGACACTGACATGGAGAGGATGGGAGCCACAGCGTCCAGGGAGGCGATGAGGATGCCAATCTCACAGATTCCTGCTGTCAACAGCAGCGCCCAGGTGGGCTCTCCGTTAGCTTTACCATGGCCAAACACCTAACACACACACACACACACACACACACACACACACACACACACACACACACACACCAAAGCAAGCACAGACACAGATTTAGAAGCAGCATAATGACCAGTGCTGGAAAAAGTGCTTTCTTACTTAAGTAAAAGTATCAATACTATCGAGTAGAAATACTCTGTTACAAGCAAAAGTATTCATTGTGCAGAATGTCCCATTTCACAAGCTCAAAATGTATTAAGAAATCGTACAAATCTTAAAAATAGGCGATCTACAAGCTTACAATGCGTCGCATCGCATTGTGAGCTTGTAGATCTGCTATTTTCAAATGGCCAAAGTATATAGTCTTACTGTGTATAGGGCTGAAGTGGTTAGTGTGTTTTGTAATAATATTACAGGTAACTTAAGTTTTCAAATAATTGTAGTGGAGTAAAAGTAAAATATTTGCCTCTGAGATGAAAAACGGAAATACTCCAGTAAAGTAAAAATACCCCAAAATTGTACTTAAGCAAGATAGTTGAGTAAATGTAATCAGTTACTTTACACCACTGATAATGACCTATTGTAATATTTGTTGTGTGTGTGTGTGTGTGTGTGTGTGTGTGTGTGTGTGTGTGTGTGTGTGTGTGTGTGTGTGTGTGTGTGTGTGTGTGTGTGTGTGTGTGTGTGTGTGTGTGCGAGAGAGTCAGTCTGACCTGTAGGAACGGCACAATGCCATCTCGTGCGATGGCCTGCAGCAGACGTGGGGCTCCGGTCAAACTCTGAAGCCCCGCCCCACAGCAGGAGAAGAAGGAGCCAATCACAATGACCCACGGTGAGGGCCAGGACAGCGTGCCAATCACAAGGTTCCCATTCACAGAGTCACCAAACCTGGAACGAGGAACACACCAAATATACTGTATTTGCCCAATGACTTAATACATGAAAGCACAAATAGTTACTGTATTTCTACATATTAATTCTAGATGTTCATATGGATTCTGCAGGGGACTCACCGTTTTGTAATACAAACAAAACGCATTTCACACACTGTCAAACCACTTGTAATCAGAAGCTTAGATAGCATTCACCATCGAATCCAAAAGCCAGTAAAGGGGCTGCAGTCTTTCGTCGAGAGGTATTCTACTTATCAGCCTGTATTTGTTAATCTAGTTTTCATTTATATTATTGGTTATGTTATGTCCAACAACTCTTACTTGTCTCGAAGCACAACACCCTCAATGCAGGCACCAAACAGCACAACGGAGGTGACATCTGTGAAAACACTGTTCAGGAAAACAACCTTGAGAGAGCAGTGAGTTAGACAGGACTTTTCCTGTTTCCAGTTGGCATACTGATTTACAATAATTTTTAACACATTCACTGCTGGAGTTTTTTTTAAACAGGGTACAGCCAGTGCCAGCGTTTGTAACGATTTTTTAAATCGTTAAAATCGTCACAAAATATTTGTGATCCCCTCATTACACACACAGGAGTCTCTGTGTGTGAAGAAAAAAAAATCCGATCGCATTAATCCGTTCCATAATTGCAGCCAGTTGAAAATAGCATGTTTCGCCAAAAATACATAGTAAAAAAAAAGTACACAGGAGCCGAGATACAGGATTTTAAAGTTAATTTTAAATGAATTTAATAAGTTAACCAGGAAGTGAATGGAGCAGTAAATCTTTGGATCATGTTATCTTGGGTTCTAAAAAAAAAGAAGAAAAAAAATCCCCAGGGGTCTATCCTGGGCTTTGTCCTTTTCCCCTCAAGTCTACACCAATCTCTTCGCTGAATGTTCGCCTATTATGACATGGCCAGAATAGGGATATTGGGTGAACGGATATGTGTAAATTCCTGCTAAAAGTGGATCTAGCTGCTGTAATTCCACAGTGATTGTTTGAATCACATGTGTTAGCACTGGGATGATAGGGCTTTTTTCAGGTTCTGTAAATACATTTCATTGCTACGATATTGCACTCTAGTGACTTATTTTTGGTACCATTGCATTGTTTGTAACATTTTTTTCCCAGTTAAAAAGGATACAGATAAAGGAGGTGGTGGCGATAGCCAGGATGGTTCCGGTGGGGATGGACTTCTGGGCGTCTCGCAGGTCCCCTGACCGGTTGGAACCAGCCATGATACCTAGAGAGGCAATCAGAACAGGGTGTCGGTACCGAGGGGTTTTTAAAGGCGTCTGGTACCATGCATCACTGTGACTGGAAGCTGTGGGTGAAGCCGAAGGATGTCTTACCTGTGACGGAGGGAAAGTAGATACCGACCAGCAGGGTGAAGAAGGTGGTGATATCGTTCGCCACGTAGGGCAAGTAGACGTCTTTGGAGTTGTCGGCTACTGGGACAGATGGCGTGTGCCTGTTTTCTACCAGCATGCCCAGTGGACCATAGTCCCCCCACATGTTGTCTACAGAAAGATTGACAGAGGAACAGATTAAGAATAAAGACCCTTGTACACAGAGTCCGATTCTTTCACACAAAAAGAAAAAACGGACGTTGGAATTTCAAAATGAACATGGTTCTATGACATACTGTACATCTACGGTACTCCGAAATTGCCATCCAATGCATTAAAAACTAATTGACCAATAAAAGAAATTGCATCGGACTTTCTGTGCAAAGGGCTTTTAGAGCCCAACGTAGATTCCAAGTCATTATCTGTGACTTGTCTTGTAGATAACATTTTTGTGTAGAAAAAGCTGTGTCAATGGCGCTTTTTGAGTGCTCAAAGAGCAGATTTGTTGTTAGCTTGAAAATGGGTTATTTTCCATGAGCAACGCTGTCGTGCCACGGGTTATGAATCAAGCTTTAGAGAGACAGGGCAGGGGAGCAGAGAGAACACAGCTGGTGTTTGTTTTCCACCAGTCTGAGGACCAGAGACTGGCAACGTCTTCAGGGAGTAAACTAAAAGCAAATGAGAGGGGAAGGCATAATAACTTGAAGAAAGAGGATGAGGAGGAGAAGGATGGAGGGGTAGAGTGCTGTCTTTTACTTCTGTCTGTGTTTATCCACCGTGCCACCTCCAACCACCGCAGTTGTGTTAGTTATGCTGTATTAATGTACTCTACATATATAAACTGGTCAAAATAAGGTTTTATTCACTGAAAAAAGTTATGAAATGCACCTCTAATGTGAGAGAAGACAGAAAAAGCTTAATAAAATCATACACATAATCGCTCAGAATTTAATTTATGCTGGCTCACTCTATAACAAGAATGAAAGAAATAAACAGCACGGAACACTCCGTTTTGAGTCAAAAAGCAAACAAAAAGATTTGGTTACAATGTTTTTCAACTACAATGATTAAGTAAATGACGATTCACTCTGGCCGCTTATGTAAGCCATATCAAATACCAATGCACTCACAAAAGCAGGTCTGGGAACAAACCTTAGTTCCAACCACAACTCACTGTGCAAAATACTGTACAGCAAAAAAAAAAGAACTAAATAAAAACTAAGATGAGCACGAAACTAGTTAAACTAACACTATATAGAATAGCATATACGATCATCTTTGTTTTATGTTGAAGATATATCATATACGGTATATCATATCTGATGTCATGCATTCTTTCAGCTTCCTCTTTTCAGCTTCTATACATCACATCTTTCATAATACCTAAGACTAAAAACTAAACAGAAAAAGACTAAAATAAAACTTGTAAATTCCTAAAACTAAACCTATTATGCACTCGTAAAACTAACTTAATTGAAATCAAACACCAAACTGAAAAACCCCTATCGGCTCTTAGGGGTTACATGTCTTCCTCAGGGATACAGTAGCAAGCCGAGGGTCAAACCGACAACCTTCCGATTCCCAGACGGCCTATTTACCGACTCAGCGACGGCCGTCCGCTTCTAGGTCACACATGTTTACACCATTTTTGAGTCACCCCAAAATATGTATCTTTTTAGCTTTCAGCGTGACTCATGTGTCATTCAAGGTGTCCTCCCCCATGCTGGTATTCATCACACTGCCCCGCAGCTCCCCAACTGCAACGTCAAAACAGAAATCATGGCGCTGCTGACCTGAGATCACTCCACTTTTCAGCCCGGGGATCCCCTGCAGCGCGGTCACTTCGTTGACACGGAAGTACTCGTCACAGGTGGCGTTGAGCTCCGGCCCATCGCAGAACAGACCCCAGAGCTTGGTGGTGACGGTCACGTTGTCGATGATCTCCGTCTTTAGACACTTGTCGAAGTTTTGGCTCTGCAACGTGCGGTTCCCCAACAGGCAAACACTGGTTTGGGAAGGGGAAAAAGAGAAAGAGAAAGGTAAAACATCAGGGGTGTGCCAATATATCGTCCCGCGATATATCGTCCCGCGATATATCGCGATACGTTTTCATGACGATATGTATCGTTTTGGCGTTTGAAAAAAAATATATATATATTTTTTTATTAGTATTACTATTTTTTGCAATAATAATAATGCAAAAACAGAAGTATTTGTTTGCATTTGCTTTTTTTACTCCCCATATATTTTCATAAGCTTTTTTCCCCCCTATATATTTTCATAATAAAAAAGTGCCATATATCGTATCGTATCGATATCGTGAGCCCAATATCGTGAAATTAGATCAGCAAACCCCTATAAGACATTAAAGAGTTTATTATATAGAGAGCATGCCCTCACAAGCAATTGTGTGTCACTTAAAGGGGCTACACCATGAATTAAAAAAAAATATATTATATATAAATATTGCCCCCTAATACGTTTTAAACAGGTTGTAAGCCCAAAAAACATCCAGATATTTTTTATCACAATCTGACTGTCTGTCATTCCAAGCTTTTTCAGCTGCAATACCAAAAAGTCCTATTTGTCAGGGGGGAGCTACTGAGCAATTCTGTCTGGCCATCATCAATGCAAAATCAGGGCAAGTGACATCACTTGCCCTGCCATTCTGAAATGGCCTGTTCAGACACGCCCATTCAGGAAATCCATGAAATGAGCATGAATGACTGAATGTTAAAAAAAAATATGTTTTTGGGTACAAGAGACACTGGGGAGCCCAAAAAATACTAAAAACCCAAAAAAAAATGAAATTCATGGTGTAGCCCCTTTAAGTTACATTAATGGGTGTGTAACTGAAGAAAAGCTAAAAGTTAAAGCGCTATGTTCGAAGTAATCTCCTCATCTCTTCAGCTTTTTAGTTCAGTTCACCCAGTAGAAAGAAGTGAACTCCACAAAGATTTATCAGCTTCAATTTTTGTCTACTCATTGTTTTGGTTCATGACTTCTAATTTCACTTGTTCATCCTGTATCCTGTACAGTATGAGTTCTCCATCCTGATTTGATACAATTGTCAATCCTGACCTGAAAATGTATTTTCTATTCACTGAAGAGACCCCGATTATTGAACAAACACTCTACAGCAATGCTTACTACAGGAATATATAGACCTAATTAACACTTATTTTAACAAAATAAATATCGCTTACACCCACATTAACATGATGCGAGTACATTACACATATTTCAGGACTCACGGGAAGTCTGGGGGCTCAATGGCGGTCTTGATAACGCCGGCGTAGATGGCGAAGATGGACAAGATGACGCAGGCGAGGAAGACCAGGGCCAGTTTGTTCACATACTTCACGCCGACAAACACAACCAGGGACATGAGCGCCAAGCAACAGGTGCCGTAAACACGCATGTTATTCAGCAAGGCCTCCACCTCGTCCTCCTTCTTCTCAGCCACAAAGATGGCCGCCTTAGGCACGATGTAGGTCTGAAGGTTTGATGGGGAAACAAACAGTGCGTCAGACCCATATTTTTAAGAAATACTTCACTTACCTCATTTAGACCTACAGTAACAATAGGTTCTATGCACAGCAGCCATATTGGAAAGAAATTGGGCCTCTTCCTTACTTCCTTCACAGGTTTTACCAATGATACTAGTAATGAAGACTTCCATTTGTACACTCTCAGAGTTACACACCTTTTAAGGGGACATTTGGAACCCCCTCAAGGAACCATGAGGGTCCTTGGACCACACTTTGAAACCCACTGGTGTAGCAGTGTTTCCAGTGAGCCAAAATATCAGCTCTGTTTGACCATAATGGAACAGAGCCTTCATTAGTATCATTGGTAACACCTGTGAAGGAAGTAAGAAGAGGCCCAATTTCTCTCCAAAATGGCTGCTGTGCATAGAGCCTATTGTTTTATGAATATCACCATAACCATAAGACCTTCTTTTGATATTGATCAAGTATCAAGATATCCGTTTAGGTACGGAACAATCATGTGTCAAATTGTCTACTTGATGTTCATCATACTGGAGCGCAAGAAGTAAAAACTAGAGCTACCATTATAAGGCTGCACTCTTGAGTATTTCATATTCGATTTGGACAACAACATTGTGTATCACTTAAGATCACTCACCAGCAAAATTTCAATAGTACCCAATATGTACATGGAGCCAGCGAAGGTTGTTCCCAGGTAGAAACAGAGGCCCACAGCTCCACCAAACTCTGGTCCTAGAGATCTGGAGATCATGTAGTAGGAGCCTCCAGCTGGGGGTCAGAAAGCAGAAATAATGTACAACCACATTATTTCATAGATAAAAATCATGACTTTATCGAAAAATATATGCCGTTTTGTAAGAAAAATCTAAGATGAATTAACAGCTAGTAGATATGAACATTGTACAAGGTACACTGATTATGTTGGAGCTGCAGTACTTCTCATCTCATCTCTCGTCTCATCGTCTCATCTATTCATTAATCTTCCAACCAGTGAAGTTCAGACACGGTTCACAGTTTGGTCTCAATTCATAATAGCAACAGCTGTTGAAAAATATATGTGTATGTAAAGCCTTCCTACCTGGTACCACGCCATTAGTTGCGATTGCACTCATGGATATGGCTGTCAACATGGTCTGTGGAATAAATGACAGAACAATTTATAAAACATGATTTATAAAGGTTCATTCGTGACAGCTCATAGACACCATAGGGTTTCCACACATTTGCAAAATTACTCTTTTTTTTGTTTTTCATTTGTTGAGATACAATTATATATTTTTTTACTTTGTGCATCGTATTCCTGCACGAAGTATGTTTTCTATGACCATTAGAACCAGTAAGAGGTTAATCCTGCATCAGGCCTGTGAAATGACTCTGTCAAGGCTTATGCTTTAAATCTTTGAGCTTGGTAATGGATACGAGCTTTCCAGGGGAAACCACACGTTGTTTTATCAGGTTCCACGGATATTTGCATCTGGCACTGTTACATAACACCGTTTCCTGGTTAGGAGCAATGACAGAGAAAAGCGAGAGCAATTGGGATGGTTAGATAGATACACATTATTTCCAACAATTGCAAGGATGCGAGATGGTTTGTGCTTTGCTTGAAATTATAAAAATAGTAAACATCTTGGACAATATTGTTTCTGTATAATAGATGAGTGAGTAAATGGGATGGGGGCAGGTACACTGTAAACTGCATACATACATCACAGCATTTGTGTGTTACACACTCATTCTGAACAAAGTGAGAGTTCTCAGACTGGATTTAATGCAATTAATTATGCAAGTGCTGCATTCTAATATGGGAGACGAGCCGTTTATGTTTTGTTCTAGGAAACCACAAGGCAGTGGACAACATTTATGCTAACTTTACTTGCTGCCCACCTTGTAATCTGTAATAAGACGGTTGGCTCTGTTCCCTGTGTTCACTGATGTCGGTTGCCCTACATTATGATATGCTGTGTTCAAGGCTTGTGTTGTGATGTTAATTTGTATAAAGTGTGATGCCCATTCGGTTATGCAATACCCGTTGTACCCGTTGTCAGATAACTTATTTGCAGTACCCATTATCACAGTACTTGGGGTAAGATTATGACATCAGTAGCATAATGTAGCATAAAGTAACAAGACCAGGAGACCTGGTTCTGCCAGACCCAGACTTCACATGACGTGTCAGTCTGTGTCTATGCCCATGTATGGACGAAAGGGGGACAGACTTTTATGGCTGGGGCCTAAGGACAAAGTGACCATGCCCATGTATGGAGAAAACGGGTACAAAGCCTCATGTAAGCCAGACCCCCTGGGTCCGGCAAAAACAAGAACCACACTTCATATCCGCCTGTCAAGTGCAGTGCTCAGCTTGGGCATTATCAGCCGCCATAACCCGCCTGCCGACCACAGATCAGTCCGGACTCGGATTACGGACCACTGAATCTGGATGTATTTATTTTGTGAGCTTGCTCTGCAGTCGCCAGGAGTTGACCAGTTTACAACACAGTGCGTGTGTGCACTGGGTTGTGTAAAAAGGCCATTTGGTCTGGGAAAAAAAGTGGTATTGCCAGGCTTGAAAAGTAGTGTTGCCGACGGCGGCCATGACGTCAGTACTTTTTGGAGAACCACTGATCCGACTGACTCCTCGGGTCCTTGGCGATGCACACACCAAGTTTGATCGAAGTCGATCGGTGAGATGGTTCTCAAGATACGTGAAGGACGGATACGGATGCAGAGATTCTATGCATTCACTCCCAGAGATGTATAGAGAGACATGTCGTCGGCTATGGTTAACAGCGTTAAAGGACAACTTTTTTTTTTACAACCAAGGTTTATGTTTTAGCTTGTAATTAATGTAAATAAAAGGTGAGTGTTAAAAAAATATTTTTTTGGGCAATTTTCGTGATCTTTTTTTACAGTGGGCGGGGGCATTCGGGCAGGGGGCTAAATATGTATTTTTTTACACAATAAAAAAGGTCCCGTGGTCTTTGATGGCCAGATGTGAGTTATTGGGGGCTAGAAGAGCTACTGTAAATAATAATAAAGAAATCGCCGGGTTATTGTGTAAAAAAATACATATTTAGCCACCTGCCCAAATGCCACCCCGCCCACTGTAAAAAATATTGCGAAAATTGCTAAAACTATAGAAAGCAGTAAATGAAAAAAAAATAACACTCATCTTTGATTTACTTTAATTACAAGCTAAAACATAAACCTTGGTTGTAAAAAAACTAAGTTGTCCTTTAAACCACTAACACTCCAAGTGTACACGTTCAGAAAATTAAGCCCAAGCACCCATTCCTAATCAGTACAGTCATTTAAAGTGAAAACATTAAATGGAGATGGAGAGATGTCCTTGGGTCAGGTGTCGATGACCAAAATAAATCTTGCGTCCTTTGCTTCCTGCCCACTGTCACGCTGAGGGTGGAAAATCTGGAGCAAAGCCAATTAGCTGGCAAATGTTCCTCCGGCCTCCAGTGAAAGCCCTAAGCTTTCACAGGAGGCTTTGGCAGGAGGAGTGGATTGGTCGAGTCACTACTTCTAAATGAACAAGAGGAGTCACTAGACTACTGGGAGGAGGAGTGCTGTCTCGCCTGGCCAACGATGTTACCTGACATGTTTGAAGTGATTAGACAACATGACCAGAGGTTAATCACAAGGACATCTTGCCTTACATGGTGTGTGTACACCCACCTAGCTCTGGTAACCCTTTTACTTGTTGATGTTTCTCGCTGGGTTGATCAGAATCTGATCAGTGGGCTTGGATTGGGTTTTATTCAATTGGCTCTATGCACAGCAGCCATTTTGGATAGCAATTGGGCCTCTTCTTACTTCCTTCACAGGTGTTACCAATGATACTAATGAAGGCTCTGTTCCATTCGGGTCAAACAGAGTCGGGGTACTGTTGTGCACTTTAAAAGGTGTGTAACTCTGAGTGTACACTCTCAGAGTTATGGGGGTCCTTGAAATTAAAAGTTTGAGAACCACTGTGTTACATGAAATGGAACAAAGCCTTCATTAGTATCACTGGCAAAACCTGTGAAGGAAGTAGGAAGAGGCCCAATTTCTTTCCAATATGGCTGCCGTGAATAGAGCCTATTCACCATGGGTAATTGACTCGAGTATGATGTCAAGAGCAAAAAACTGCCACCATGTGAATTATCGTCAATTGCTCAGCAGAGTCAGGCTTCGGTTGAAAACCTATATTTTGAAAACAATCCAGGACTGGCCCTTTAAAGTTAATAATTAGAACCATTTGATCCCAAGGAGGAAATTCCGTTGTCAGCTTCACCCAGCTGATTGCTACCCAAGTGGTCAGACTTGAGCACAAGAGGAGGAGCAGGTATCTTGCTCAGGGACACCTCAACACCATTTCTGGGGCCAGGAATCGAATCGGGAATCGAACCTGGGACCTTCTGTTTCCCAGGCGGCCTCTACCGAATCAGCTATGGCCGCCCCATAAGGTTTGGGTTGGAGCAAAAATATTTGGCAAGACAATTATTTGGTCTTACAGTCAGTCATGGGTGACTGGTACAGTAGGTTTAGGGTCAGACTGTCAGATCATTAATACTAACTTAGATCATGACACCCATAAACTCAAAAGTTATAATAATACCTTTTGGTACAGTACAATGCCAACAACAATGACTTAGCATTGTGCACTGGTTCCATGTGGTAACTTGTGTGTGTCATTTGTCTCTTGAAAATACATCTTCTAGTGAGAATCATTTCTAATGGTTTAGGCAGTTAGTTATTCTCTTAACCACTTAAACCCTATATACTTTGTTGACCGGGGTCTCCCAGGGATCTATCCTCAGCCCAATCATTACCTCCCCCTACACCAAATCTCTTCTGAGAAAATTGTAGATCTACATTCTCACAATGCATTGCAAAACGATACGCGAGATGTAGATCTGCCATTTTCGCAGAACGTTTACCTATTTTCACCGAATGTTTGCCTATGACATGCCCAGAATACGGATGCTAGGGTTGAAGTGGTTCAATCTCAAACCCATTCTGCAAATATTTGGAAAAGAGGCCCATGTTTATTTGCATTTCTTAAATCCTAGCCAGCAAGTCACTCGATTTCCTCACTCGATTTCCTGATGATGAAACCTGAACTGCAGTGAGTAAGGACTGACCTGAACTGAACTCATCTGAATCAAACAATTCATGGCACTTTTAACAACATCTGACAATGTGCTCTGCACCACGTGATCCCATGAGTGACTGACTGGCTGATGTGTGGACGTGGGCCCATAAAGCCGCTGGGATAAGCTGCTCTCTTCAGTTCTCACAGTAACTACCAAGTCATTATGAAAACAACAGGGGGTGTAGTTTAATTGTTCAAATAAATTCAGAGCCTACATTGCTGATGTAACTGTAATGTAGCCGCAATTGCGCATTTCAGTTTCTGGCAGAAGGGACTACCGTTTCTGTCAAATTCCTCATTACTGTTGTATACAGTACAGTATGTAAGCATTTTTATGTACAGAAACTGTTTGTCATCTCTATTATTTCTATCACTATAGAGCAGTGGTTCTCAACCAGTGGTCCGGGGACCACCAGTGGTCCTTGAGGGGGTTCCAGGTGGTCCCAGCTAAATGATGGTGTTGGTAACCAAATGGACCCATATAGATCTTTAACTCTTGAGAGCGTGATATGAAACCAAATGGACCCTTACGGGTCCATTTGGTTTCATTTTATGCTCTCTGATCTGCGTCCTAATAGATTCAACCGTGGGCTGCCAGAGTAATCTAGGACGCAGATCTGCGTCCTAATGTTTAATTTAGTTAATAGACGATCACGCTGTCTTATTTACATTCCGAGATCATTTTCGCCTCCGAGTCACTTCCGCTTCACCCGGTAGCAATTTCAGCGATTTCCGTTTCCGGTTTTAGCTTGAAAAATGCGCTAAAGTGGCTAAAATACGTTTTTTCACACGGTATAAAATACAAACGGATAGCTCCACTTCTATTTTCTTTGGTCCGGGTGACGATCAGGCATCGTCGTCGTGTATCACATCGTTTTTAGGCCGATCATAGATTGTCGAAGACGTCACATACGGTTCATGTTGTTTTGACTGTTTGAGCCTGGAGGGGGGGGGGGGGGGGTGTCATTTTGCTGCTCTCTGGTGGTCGATTCTCGTAGGTGTTTAAAACCATGGCCTGAGAAACTTAAATGCATTTAAATAACAAAATAACAAAACAAAAAAACACGCAAATCGCTGGCAGTCAATGTAGTAAATTATGAATAAACTCTGGCAGTCAATGTGTTAAGAGTTAAATTATTGTTAAACATCTGCAGCACTTAATTAAAGAATTGCTATTTTTTGATCAACATTTGCCTCTCCTATGGCACAAACATCAATACAGCATGGAATTGTGAACAAAATCGTATCCAACGATAACACAATATTCTACGTTTTGGCTACGTTGAGAGGCTAAATCTCATCAAATGGTGGTCCGTGGGGCTCAAATGCTGAATAAATAATGGACCTTGATATGAAAAGGGTTGTAAACCACTGCTATCCACAAGTTTCCTAGGGCATTGTGGGCATGACTTCCTGTCGATTTGAGCACTGAAACCTCATCAAATCGACAGGAAGTGATGCCCACAATGCCCTAGGAAACTTGTGGATAGAGACATAATATTTAGCTCTTCTGAAGTCTTGTTGACGACCAGTTAACTTTTCAAAGCAGAGGATTACATGTGGCTTTACATCAATTTCATCACTCTGCAATCCTCCTCGCTCCTCTCCTTTGTCCTATAACGTGGTTTGCAGCCTCATCTCATCTCGTGAGGGGAAAAGCCTGGAAAAAGAACCATGGCCAAAAGCGCCTATAAAAGGCGGGACTTCCGTTGCATGTACTTCCCCTGGAAGCGGTCTTTTTGACCAACCAATGGATCAATCACGCCACGGCTTACATGAACCCGGGAATGTAAACAGATCTGCACAGGATTAACGCAGCTTCTTTTAGGGCGGTACTTCCTATCGGTTCTTGTCCAGCCTACGTACACACTGTACGTCACACTGGTGTAGAAGGAGGGGGGAGTTCCTTGAAGGCGTATTAGAAGACAGGAAGGATTCAATTGAGATTGCACTCGAAGACATTGTCTGCACAGCCCCTTACTAAGCTTAAGGAACGCATTGTCTGCTGTGGGATTGGTAAAGAGAGAGAGTGTGTGTGTGTGTGTGTGTGTGTGTGTGTGTGTGTGTGTGTGTGTGTGTGTGTGTGTGTGTGTCACACACACACACACACACATGCTTTTCAGAGGAAGGGATTAGGCATCAAGCTGCCATGTACCATTAGGAGCGGGTGCGGGAATCAGAAAAGCCTTCATCGCTAAATATAGGAGGGATCAGTGGCCACTGTCTCAACTCGCAGCATACTCTCACTAGTGCCGTCAATCCGACCTCTGATGCCATCCATCCCCACAATCTACCACGTTTGAAGCTAAAAAACACTCAAGCCTGCAACACCCAGAACATACAGTATATTATACATGGATGTGCATACATCCACACTGCATCAAATGCACTTCTTACATAAGGCACTCCAATGCAATATACTCAAATGCATCCACTCTTAGTGTAATCATCTTATGCATGCTCTAAATCTCTTGAATGTAAGTTCAATTATGTTCATACATTTGCCATCAACTAGAAAGAAAAAGAAGTGTCCAAACGACTTTGAAATATTTTAAAATGTATCA
This sequence comes from Gymnoscopelus microlampas, assembly GCF_963454915.1. Taxonomy (NCBI): domain Eukaryota; kingdom Metazoa; phylum Chordata; class Actinopteri; order Myctophiformes; family Myctophidae; genus Gymnoscopelus; species Gymnoscopelus microlampas. The sequence goes on along the minus strand of NC_139959.1, from coordinate 29,011,472 downwards.
AAGTGAAAGTCAATGTTATGACGATCATATGACGTTTTTATCTGCTTGAGCAGGAAATGCATTTGTTGATTCACTTCCATCTGCGTAAACAAATACCGATACACTTGACACCATGTCCATCAACTACTTTATCAGATTGACTGGCGCCCGAGCATATGAGATGCATCTGTTGTTTTGCTAGTCTATTCTATAGGGATGGGCAATATTATCAATATCGCGATATATCGCGATATTTTATTTCGCGATACTGTATCGATACTCCAGTATCAATATCGTGATTTTTTTTTTAATTCTTTTTTTTTTTTTGCTTTTTTAGATACAGGCTTTATGAAAAACATTCAAAGAACCTATCACAGATCTGCAGCTACTCAATATGTAGTGTATATATAAACAATATGTAGTTATGATATATGTATATATCGCAATATTTCGCAATCTATCGCAATATATCGCAATATCGTGATACGACCCAAGTATCGTGATGCGTATCGCAATATAATCGTATCGTGACCCAAGTATCGTGATACGTATCGTATCGTGAGATTGTTGCCAATATTATATTCTCTAGGTGTGTAATAAACTTTAGAACTTGTCGTGTGATACTGCCCTTGTTCTCCGAGCTCACAACTCGGCTCTTTAATAAACAGAAAATACATTAACCTATCAGGAGAGAGCACCCATTTATCAGCTTCAATTTGATAGTGTCCCAGTTCCAATTTTGTCTGCTCATTTCTTTGTGTCATCACTTCCATTTTCACTAGTTTATCCTGTATGAGTTCTCTCTCCTGATTGGATCAAATTGGTATCCCGAGCTGAAAATGCATTTTCTGTTTATTGACTGCCAGAGTTTTTTCAGAACAGTCTGTAGCCTCTGCCAGGGTTTTGAACGATTTTGGTACCTGTTCGCGTAGCCACAGATTTGTTTCCTCCAGTATGATTGTTCCCCAGATGGTTTCTAATCACAGATGAGATTCAGGTGTGGTTTCACAAATGTCAACGAGGTCATTTTGACCTCGTTGACATGTGTTGTTTGATGTTTCAATATAGCTCAAAACCAGTAGTTTTAAACCAAAAAACAATGTGAATTGTTTGTCCGTTTGAATTTTAACAAACAAACACTCTACAGCAATGATTAATATCAATATATATAGTTATTTAACACTTATTTTAACAAAGTTATATCACTTACCCTACCTTTAACCACTTTCAACCTGCCACCACTATTTTGGGCATGTCATTAACATTTTCGAGAATTCTCACAAGAGGTCACCTGTCTTGTGTTCTTGTACCCCTCCCCCAGCCTGCCTCTCCCTACTCACCTGTCTTGCGTTAGCCTCGTCAGTGTTGCCCTGTGTTTTGCCTGTCACAACACTCTAGTCAACTTGATACACAAACCTTTAGTTTCCCAGCTCATTCTGCTCCCTGCCCACTCCAGCCGTACCCTGGCCTGTGCTGTGAGAGTACATTTGTCTCTTCCCTCAGTGTGTGTGTGTGTGTGTGTGTGTGTGTGTGTGTGTGTGAGAGAGAGAGATCGTTGAATGATGTAGGGTTTCAGTTCTTCTGCTTCTTGTGTTACAGAAATGATACCTCGGTTTCATGCCAGCCAGTTCTGCGCTCCAAATAAAGGACTTATTTTCCAGTAATTCTGCACTTTGGTCTGCCTGCCTCGCCAATCGTAACCCTGATATTTTTTAACCTCATTTGCACATTTCTGTGATATACAATACAGTATGGCTATGGATGTGTTGACATTTCAATGAATTTTAAGTTAACATTCCAACATGTGAGGGCGTGTACTTACACAGGAGCAGGTCATGCCCACGATGGCCAGAGACTCCATGATGCCTGCTGTGCCAACAATCCAGGTGAGACGCAGGAAGAGGATGACTCCCAGGATGTTCTGGAGGCAGGGCAGGTAGACACCCATGAAGGTCCCCATCTGAGGGCTCTAGAGGGGGAGAGGGGTAAGGAGGAGACATTGAGGTAATATAAGAGGAAATGGACAGTGAAGTGTGTGGCAGAAAGGGGGGGGGGCAGCAGAGAAGACAAACTTATGGAGTATGAAGTATGAAACAAAATGAATGAATAAAACCATAAAGATGTGATGAAACCATTACCATTCATTCCAGCTGTCAGAATGAACCAGAGATTCAGACACATCACCCCTCCCTCATTGGGATCCCCCAGGTTGGGAGACAAATGCAGAGTGGTGCAAAGACCGGTGGAGACCTCCATTCACTCCAATATTTTCACAGCAATGACCGGATCATGGAGCTTCTTTTCAGTTCCCACAAGTTAGCAGTAAGCACTAGCAGCACAGAGTTGCAGCAGAACAGACAATTTGAAACTACTTTTAAAATGTACAATGTTTTTAAAGCAATAAACAGCCAAAAGCTCCTTAACCAAATTAACCAAAATTGGCTTAAAATGTTAACAAGGCATCATGTCAACAAGTAACATTAGCTGTTAACACTCAAATATTTGCATTTTTTAGATTTACTAAGACATTGATGTAAGTACATACATACACATGTCAGTGTGCTGTATATTATATTCTGTAAATCAATGCATTTATTGACAATTAAACCGTTCAGTTCTGTGTCTCTGTATAATGCATCACTCTCTTTGAACACCACTCTGGGCAAACGTTGAAAAAATGGGGGTGCGTTAACGTCAGAAAGGCGAAATGCACCCGAAAAAATGTGCATCAAACAGTGATTGTGGTGCAGGTGGTGGCTGATTTAAGCAGTCACACCTGGCCTGACTAACTAGGTTCTGCGATGTCCATCTGCTCTCAGGACTTTCCTTGGACCGTCATAGTTTCTGTGTGGTGATAGTTATGTATCTAAGCCATAACTATCTTGATGCGCTGGAAATAAAGTCGGACTACAATGTTCTTGTTGCACCTGTTTAGCAGGGAGCAGAACTGTGAGTGATGGCGTGTTCCTCTACACACGTTAAAGCCTTCCAAGTGAAACTCCTCACTGTCAGGTGAAAAGAAGCAGTTGGCAGCTCCATGTATTGGAGGAGATGTTGTCTACATCCTCCCCAAGACCAATAAGCAGGGGTTGCAGTTGCATAATTGAACTTGATACTCAAGACTCTGGGCTAAATCTATCTTTGACAATTACATTAATTCTGCTGTTGTGATGCAGCAACTCGTTCGTCTTGCCACAATAATGAATAAAGAGTTTGTTTGTTTGTTTTCAATTCTCAACTGGAACTTTGTTCCATCCATCTCCACCAGAGATAGAGATATAACAGCTCCAAGGCAACTATTCTGAGCTAAATACTTGTATTCAAGCTTAACAAATTATAATACACACAGACCTACATGCAATCACCAGCAGAGGGAAGAATGAGATTGAGAACCAGTGGTGGAAGAAGTACTCGGGATTTTTTACTTAAATAGAAGTAGCAATACCACAATATAGAAATGCTATGTTACAAGCACAAGTACTGTAATACAAATGTTACTTGCGTGAAAGCACAAAAACGTTGACATCAATATATACTTACAGTATAGTACCGAACAAAAGTACTCATTATGCAGAATGGCCCATTTCACCATAATTGTTGCATTATTATGCAACCATATGCATTAATGTGTTCATCACTTTAATGTTCCAGCTGGTAAAGGTGGGGTTGATTTTAATTACTTTGTGTTGCTGGGTAGCTTAACATATAATTATTAATGATACATAATGCATTGCATTAATGCATGTTTTGCATTAATCAAAATCTGCAAAGTAACTAGTAAACTGTCAAATAATTATAGTGGAGTAAAAAGTACAATATTTGCATCTGAGATGTAGTGGAGTAGAAGTATAGTCAAGTAAAAATCCCCCAATATTGTACAATGCTTGAGCATAATGTACTTAGTTACTTTCAACTACTGTTGAGAACCACAGAAGATGAGAAGACTAAACCATAGGACTGAGCACTGAGACCCAAAATTAACAATTCCATAATCAAAATGCGCAGTATACCAATCTTTACCATCCTACAACATTAAACCAGAGCCCGCAAAACATACATTCCTTCTATTAAAGTGCATTTCCGCAACAGCAATCCAAAAAGACAAAGGCAGAAGGACTACTGTAAATTCAATGTTTATGAAAAATGACTCGGAAAAACAGAATAGAAAATCGTCTGCTTAGATCCCACAACAGCTACCCGTCTTTTAAGCTTGATAAATAGCTACCTTATTCGCCATCTCCCAATGCAAAATGCACAGGACTGGGTTCCACAGCCAAAGAGCAGACGACAGTGGTGTCAGGCAGCTCTATCCGTTTGAGTTTTTTGACAAAGTTGTTTCGCCAAGCCAATGGGGAGGTCCCGATGGCGTGTCTTTGTGCGAGGAACAGTACGAGGGAAAGTAACTGGCATTGAACCAGGGCTGTGGTTACAGAGGCATCTGTGGGTATTTTTAATTTTTCTTCAACTTTATTCAGAAGAAAAAGGAAGGTGCCTGAATGAAAACTTGAGTTGAGGAGCTCCCATGAGAGGGAAAGACAAGCACACGCAGTACAAATGCTTGTGTTTGATCCGTTAAAATGACACAACCTTGTGTTGTGATTGTAGTAATAGGCTCTCCTGGTGCCAACCCGATTCCATCAAAAGGATCAATAGGTCTTTATAATCTTTAATAACATTTACCGATAAATGTGCTCATCATCTAGGATGCTTTTAACCTATAGGGCAGGGGTCTTCAACGTTTTCAGGCCAAGGACCCCCTAGCTGAGAGAGCGATGAAGCAGGGACCCCCTTTATATTGTATAAAAGTGTGTTTCAGATAAACTTTTGCTGCTCTTTTTTCCCTCTACACACCTATAACTCATTGCCAAAAATAGCCGATCTACAAGCTCACAACGCCTCGCAGCAGCGTTGTGAGCTTGTAGATCTGCTATTTTTGGCTAAAGTTCTCCTCAGAAAAGGGATGCTAGGGTTCAAGTGATTAATGTAAAAAAAAAAATCATATCACACAAAGATTTGGGGGACCCCCTGTAGTAACTCTGAGGACCCCCTAGGGGTCCCAGACCCCCTGTTGAAGACCCCTGCTATAGGGTACACGTAACCTTCAGACTATGTCCCTTGAGATGAAGGATTCTCTTGTGTCTTAACCCATTTAGACCTGAGGCCGATTCTAAAATCGCCTTCTAAATCCTGACCTAAGTTTTCTGAAAAACAGTTGTACTCAAAAATTACAACAAATGTATATTGCAAATGTACATAGGAACAAGAACCCCAAAAGGGGTTCCCTTCCTGAAAGGTATAGTTACAAATAGGGGTTCCCGCCCAAAATGGGATAACCCAGTCAAGGGGCCTTTTGATCTTGGTTCTACCAAGTGGACTAGAATATATTTGATTCAGTTGTTTAATTCTGCTTACAAAGAAGTTCTTGTTGGAGTTAATGTAATAAAAGGGTTATTTCATTACAATTCCAGAGCTTAGTGGCTAGATAGATGGCTGTGGTGAAACAGACTCCCACCGAACTGGGTGACAACCAGCCGGAACATCCACAGAATGTGTGACTTTAATATTCTAGTGGTTGCCGTGGTCTGATCCTTTAACTATTTGTCACGTTATCCCACAAGCACAAAGGGTGGCGGTGGTGTCCCACAAGCATGAAAAGTGTATGAGCAAGGACGCAGCGGTCGAGAGAAGGAAAAACTAAAAATCGATCATATTTGCAAACCCTCAAAAGGATTGATAAAACAAACAAGAGTTTCCATGGTCAGTGATCCTGTTATGTAATGTAAGTTCAGCAGGTTTAAAAGGTAAATGTGCTGTATTTAACTCATTGGTTTCCTAAAATCTACACAAAAGGCATTGGACCGACAACTTAAAGAGAGAAGAGCGGAGGGCCAGACAGAATAACAGATAAACGCAGAGAAAAGAACAACACAAGACAGAATCAAAAGGTGCAGTAAGTGATTTTCTTTTGTTAAAATAAGTTAAATAGCTCTATATTCTGATAGTAATCACTGCTATAGAGTATTGTCAGGATTTCATTCAATCAGGAGAGAGAACTCATACAGCATACAGTACAAACAAGTGACATTGGAAGTGATGACACCAAGAAATGAGCAGACAAAATTGGAACTCAAACACTATAAACTTGAAGCTGATGAATAGGTACTTTCTCCTGATTGGATGAAATTGGCAACCCACCGGAAAATGTATTTTGTGTCCTTCTAGTCTATATAGCAATGATTACTCACATCAGCAATAATCACAATATACTGTTAGTAGAGCTTTAACATTTTAACAAAAAATGTAATTTTAACCAAAGAATATCACTTACCCTACCTTTAAAAAGGTACTGAACAGAAATGAAAACTTATTGTACCTTGACAGCTTTCTTTTTGTGTCCCTCATCTTCGTCCGCCTCTTCATGTTCCTGAGCCCCCTGGGTCAGATTGGTGTAGTTTGCCAGTTTATTGAGGATAGATGAAACCGCAGGGTTGCTGTCCATCTCCTCCTGTAAAGTTGAAAATAAATACCCTTTTTAGCAGTGTCCAAACAGTTCAGAAAGGGTTATTACCACTTATATTAAATCAAGTATGAGCGTTGCTGTCTGGCAGAAACCAGCCATTTTGATGCTTTTTCATTTTTTCTCATAAATCATGGCCATTGAACACCCTTTATGTCTGTGTGTTGGTAAAAAAAATATTGAACCAATGAAAAGCATTAAAAAGCGCTTCTGACAAAACCAGCTAACTCCATTGGATCCTCAAACTTTCTGCTAAACCAGCTAACTTCACCGGAGTTAGCTGGTTTTGCTTACTCCAGGCTCCACCCCTTTTGACCTCCAACCTCATTGTGAGGTCCATTCAGCTGTTCTTATCAATGATGAACAAAACCTCCTAACTCCACTTTTTTCATTTCCTGAAAAATGAACATCAGAGAAAGGATATAATTATCTTCATGCTTGGCCAAAATGGTAAATTAGCCAATGGAGGGAATGAACAACCAACTCCACTCCCAACATTGGATTCCACAAAAATCTTAATTCACTGGATATTCATGAATCAAAGGATGTTAGAATAGCATGGCTGGATTAAATTTGTTGCCGACTGGCACGAATAGAACCACAGTGCCGAAGTGACTTTATTCTTGGATGCTATGCTAGACGCCAGTGACCGCGGAGGGACAAGGGCAGCCAAATGGCATGGACAAGTACCAGGAAACAACAGTTCATTTGAATGTACTTGAAGGAAAACAACGTTTGGCCAAATATATTCTTTGATCAAATCAATGCTGTGTTATAAAAAGACTGGCCACTGTTCGCTTTTATCTCCGTGTTTGGAATTGATTTAGCTCACAATGGTGCGCGCTGACACTTGAGAGCTATCACCACTGCACCACAATAAAGATAGGACACAGGTCAACTCTACATTCTTTTACACATGCTTTTGTATAAATATTTTTGAATACAAAATGTGAGTGACGTGCTATCTTCAAATGGCATTTGAGAGGAAAGAATTAACACATTCACTGCCAGAGGCTTTTTAAAACAGGGCACAGCCAGTGCCAGCAAAAACATTTTTTACCTTTTAAGTAGTCACAAAATATTTTACGTGATCACCGTCCTCACGGTGATCCCCTCATTACACACACACAGGAGTCTCGTAGAATCGAAAAGAAAAAAAAATCTGATCGCGGTAATCCGTTCCATAATTGCAGCCATTTGAAAATAGCATGTTTCGCCAAAAATACACAGGAGCCGAGATACAGGATTTTAAAGTAATAAATTAACCAGGAAGTGAATGGAGCAGTAAATCTTCAGATCACGTTATCTTGGGTTCTAAAAAAAAAAAAATATATATATATATATATATATATAATATATATTTCTTTTTATATATCCTTTGGCAGTGAATGTATTAACAGCTCATTGTGTTTTTCACCTGCCTAATGTTAACAAATTGTTGACTTTGCCTGCAGTAATTCATTTATTACCTCAAGCCAAGGTCAAAGACATGATGGCTGCACGCCTAGTCTATCATAGCCGGTGATCAGTCATCACACCAAAAATAATGCCTCAGAGATGCTTGAAAGCTTGGGAAAATGAGATATTGATGTTATGACAAATGCACCACCTCAAGGTGTTGCTGTGGTAAGATATGAGGCTTCTCTTTAATGGCCTCGTGACATCTTCTCAAAACAAATGGCATGTTCTGAGTCTGACACGCTTCAAAATCAAACAAAAGTAACTGCACTACGTAGGCTGTAGTACCGGTACACGTTAAATGGTTGAAGAGTGTTACCTCAAAGAGGGCCATGTTCTTGCCATCATAGTTGTTCCCCGTGTCATTATCGGTGTTGTTGATAAAAGGGCTGCTTTCCTTCGTCTTGCCATCGCCTGAAGAAACAGAAAAGGGTTTTGTTTAGTGGAAATGTAGGAGCTCAACCAGTTAAAATAAAACACTTAACAAACAAAAATAAAAAACATATTATAAAAAACATTATTCAAATGGATTAATAGCGAATTAGTTGTACTATTAGGCTGACTACAGTGGAACCAAGTGTGTGTACTTTACTATATTTGTTTATTTCCAGCAAATGAATGAACATTTCAATCAATACACATGATTACATGTAAATATGCTGGAGTTAGCTAGAAGCTCATTTCCATCTGTAGTCCCATATACAAATATGGACCTCACAGTCCCCTCTGGTGTGTGACCTAGTGTCACATCCAGTGTCTCTCTTCCTGTGGATAACATCACACGCTGGAGGAGGAGCCAGTCCATGTAGACACGTATAGACAAAGCAGAGACTTTTAAAATCCTTAAAACATTTTCATACCAAGGACCATTATTTCTTCGGCATTTGGGCCACTCACCACCATTTGATGAGATTTAGACTCTAAGTCTAACCCAAAACCTAGAATATTTTGTTATCGTTGGATAGGATTTTGTCCACAATTCCATGCTGTATTGATGTTGGTAACATAGGAGAAACAACAGGCAAACGTTGATCAAAATAACGATTACGAAGTAATGCAGATGTTTAACAATAATTTAACTCTTGAGAGCGTAAAAAGAAACCAAATGGATCCGTAAGGGTCCATTTGGTTTCATTTTACGCTCTTAAGAGTTAGAGATCTATAAGGGTCCATTTGGTTACCAACTCTCCATCATTTAGCTGGGGACCACCTGGGACCCCCTCAAGGACCACTGGTGGTCCCGGGACCACTGGTTGAGAACCACTTCCTTAAAATGATCAATGTTTAAAAAGTGATACTTTTCCAAAATGCTACAATGATGGTATGAGTTTGGTTTCTTGTCTAAGACCTTGATGGCTCTCTTGAAAAGTTGTGTGTGTGTTTGTGTGTGTGTCATTTTTTTACACACGCGCACACACGCAGTATGGGCAGCAGTGACTCAGGAGGTAGAGGAGTGGCCATCTGGAAACTAGAAGGTTCTCCGAATCGGTACGACCCCCTGGCTTTGTGTGTCAAAGTGTCCTTGAGCAAAACACTGAACCCCTAACTGTTCCTGATGAGCAGGCTGATGCCTGGCATGGTTTACCTCCATCGTCGGTGTGTAAGTGGGTGAACATTGTAAAGAGCTAAAAGGTTTAAAAATGTGTAAAAAGGTTTCACTATTTGCTGAACCTGTGCATCTCACTACTGTTCTGTATTTTGAGATTGATCAAGCATTCAAAAACATGCTCTAAAACAGTGGTTTTCAACCCTTTTCATATCAAGGTCCATTATTTATTCGGCATTTGAGCCACGGACCACCATTTGATGACATTTAGACTCTCAGACCCAAGACTTAGAATATTTTGTTATCATTGGATACGATTTTGTTCACAATTCCATGCTGTATACCCTAGACCTCATTCAAATGATTAACAGAACATGAAGCATTCAGATGAGAATAGAAATGTTTGCATTTATTGCTGCAAATATTTGCCTGCTGTAATATTAACAATAGGTAACCCCTGGAGATATCTTCTGGTTGTATAGAGGCAAGCCTTTCAGAAGAGTAAGATTATTCCAAAACTAGAAAGGGGCCCTCTACAGTGTGCAGAGCTCTGACAGATCAGGTTGTCTGCCCAGGGCTGTGCAACATCACTTTTGCACTGCAGTATGTTAAGTATCCAAGAATGTGACAATTAGCAGGGATGATGTGTAGCACTGGGTGGGCGGGGGTAATGCACGCGTAAAAAAAACAAACAGAACAAACATATTTTGGAGTTGATGGATTGGAAAAACACCCAGGGACTGGGAGTGTCTTCCTTCATCTACTGGCGCCGTGCAAAAACACAGTTTGTCGCTAACTGCTCCAGCGGTTTGCGAGATTAGCCACGCACAGGCAGACACAGACACATAGCCACACAGAGAGCTAGTCTCAGCCACACAGAGAGCTAGTCTCAGCCACACAGAGGAACAGAGCTAGTCTCTAGTTGTTGTTTTTTAGCGCTGGTGGAGCTAATCATGTGGTCAATACAGCACTGAATGTAATGACCTATTAGCCAAAAGGCTAACCTTGCTATAAGACACCTACAACACATACTCTCGAACAGGGTTCCCCAAGTGGGGTCTGGGGCCCCCGGGGTCCTTGGGGGGGTCCCAGGGGTCACCAGCAAAATGAGGAACAGTTTAAAGGGATAGTTCACCTCCCCAAAACAAGTATGACCAAAGTCATAATAAAGCCGCATGTGGCAGGCTTTTTTGGCCCCAATCTTTTCATAGACCTGATTACTTGTTTTTTGGATTGCTTGTTTCTCTCGCCAAACCTGGCAACATTTAGCGTTGCAAATTAACGCTCGAATGTTTTTTATATAAGTGGTGGCAACATTTTGTGACACCACATGGGTCTTCCCAACAATAGCTAAGATTGAAGTCAGTGTGAACATGGGCAAATAATAACTTAATAGCCAAACTAGGTCTAATGAAGCACGCTAGCATTTAGGCTAACCATCCTGGCTGAAGCTGTCTCCCTTTCTCTCTCTCTCTGCTGTGTAACTCTGTGCGTTGCCTTGTTGTGATTTCTGTTCGTCCATGCTGGCCCCTAATATGGTGTGCTTCCGGGTGGTTCAACCTAACTTAACAATGAGGATCGTTCTGATTGGATCCCTTCCCAACTAGTCCCTCAAAAAGAGTAATTCTGATTGGATCTCTTCTCCATTCGTCCCGCCCTAACATTTTCGTCTCGTCTAATTCGTTGACTAACGTGTCCATTACATTTTCGTCTCCCCATTGGCTTAAAAGGGGAGCTTAAACGGGGGGAAGTGTGATGGACAGCCAGGACAGCCAATGAGACTTAGGTGTCGACACTTTTGACTCAGGTGTCGACACTTTTCACTCGGGTGTCGGAATAAGACCAGTGCTGTTTATAGAGCCGACGCTAGCGCATGCGGCTAAAAATTATATCGATAAGCACCCCATGGAGACTTGAATTCATGGATATCTTTTTGTTTTTGTTGCATTCATAAGCCAATAATATGATGACCAGTGGACCGGTAGGCAGCGGTTCCGTTAGGAGACACAAAGGAGACTGCCGGTCATGAACTTATTGGCTTAGGAATGCAACAAAAACTAAAAAACATATCCATGAATTCAAGTCTCCATGGGGTGACTAATCGATAGAAAAAAAGTCATTTTGGGGGTGAACTATCCCTTTAAACACGCAAGCCCCATGATATTTTTTGTCTCGTCTCTTCCTAGCACAAAATATTTTCAAATGGGTGTCCAGCGGCTACATACATGTACATTTTGGGGTACTTGACATGAAAACGTTTGAGAACCACTGCTGTAGAACATGCTTGTTTGCAAGACAATGTCAGACATGATGCAAACTCAGCCTTGCAAATGTCACGTGACATTAAGACAATTAAGAGGTGTTGTGTTCAGCTGGCTCTATTATGCTAAATAGCCTTTCTAAAGGCAACTATGAGTTATTGATGAGCTTTTTGAAAGACAGCACATTTGATACAGGATTGGAACAGCATCAAAGGCCTTCACTCGTCATTGATTTTCATTCATTCATTCACTACAAACTTACTATAAACTTTTTAAACGTATAGTTAATTTTTTTGTTGTTGCAGTGAACGTCGGTAAAGAAAAAAATAACTATGAAGGGGCACTGCAAAGCCAAGGCCATAGCAACTCTTGAGTCCTGCCAAGAGGAGATTATTCCTATTTGGCTATTCTAGTCTCTAATTTCCTGGCTTTTCCAGGCTGGCTAACAAACCGATACCATCAACAGAGGACAACTAGCCTCACAACATTGACCAACAACACAATGAGAGGCATTAGCGTCAAAGCAACCACAATAACAATTTAAAGTTCATTTGAGCTGGCAGTAGAGAATACAGTGATTTCACATAGGGACGACATGGTTTATCTTCCGAAGAAGGTATTTCTTGTCAACATTTAGTTCAATTACTAATTTACCATCCTAATCATGAATGTGTAACTTAACAAGCATCATAAGCATCTTTTTGAATTCTAACTCAAAAGACAGAAGAATCAATAGATGAGTGGGAATCAGAAGGTGTAACCGGTTCGACCCTCGGCTCGCCCATCTACATGTCGAAGTGTCCCTGGCCTGAGCAAGACACGTAACCCCTAACAGCTTCCCCGTGTGTGCTCATAAAAAGCCATCTGAGCAGCTGGGTGAAGCTGTAAAAGCAGGTCAAATTGCTGTTATAGCAATTTACCCTCCCTCTGGGCCCAGAAAAGACACCCCCTTCCCCTACTCTAAAACGGAATTACTGACCTCTTGACATAAGTGACAGCCGACAAGAGTTTGATGCAAAATCTGGAAATATCTAGGGCGTTCGGGTGGCACAGTGGTATAGTGCATGCTCACCTGTCAGCAGGGAGTGTTGGGTGGGAGGAGTACTCCCGGTGGGGGCTCCTCACTGGTAGGTGAGTCAGTAGGATAGTAGCCTCGGAAACCCAGACTTTTTGTTTTTGTTTCAAAAGAAAAAAAGTCTGGGCGAACGGTGCAGGAACGATGGTCTTAGGACCTTGTTAACTCCTAACCAACCAGAGTGCAGAGGGGCGTCGCTCTAAATTTGGTGACGCCAGCGTGCTCCATGCACAGACCGGGGGGGGGGGGGGAGGGGGGGAGGGGAGGGGAGGCGGGGACATAGATTGGTGAAGCAATCGGAGGACGCGCACTGCTCCGGGCGCCTGGGTTTGGATCCGCCCTTCGAGACCATGGATTGCTCTCGTTCTCTCAGTCTAGTAGGATAGTGACAACACACAAATGTGTGCGGGGAGGAATGAATTGACACAACGACTAAATTGGGGAGAAAAAGGGGTACAAAATAAAAATATATTTTTTAATGGAAAATGAAATTAATCCCTGTTATATTATTGCGATATGAAGATTGGTTCATAGTTCTTATATTATCTCCTTCGAGAATCAATATGGCCAATAGGGTTAAGGATTTTAACAGAACACATTCATCTTCTACCCCATCAGCCAAAAGGCAATGAATCACTACCCCAAACACCTGTCTTGACCTCTTTAGTTCTCTAAGCTCTCCCTACTTCATCGCAGTGGTTCTCAACCTGTGGGTCGGGACCCCCAGGGGGGGGGGGGGGGTCCCTAGATGACAGTAAAGTGACCTTTACTGTCATAAAGAACTATTAAGACCTTTTTTAATAGTTACCAAAAAAAATAAAACAATTAAAAAAGACCATTACTGCATCAAAGTAATCAACAATAAAAACTGGTCAAACCTTGGCCAAATTGTCAATTAATATAAGAAAGAGGCAAATAATAAATACATACTGTAGCTGAAATACAAGCTTGTAGATCAGCTACAGTATTTTCACAATATTAATCTATATAACCGAGTCAAACTAAATGTAATGCCTCAACTCCTACAATTTTAAGTCCTAGTCAGGGTCGGGGGATCCCAGTTCAAATAGGATTATTTTGGGGGGGGGTCGAGGCCTGAAAAGGTTGAGAACCACTGATCTAACGGACATACAGGGAGGTAAACAATTTATCCCATGACGCCCACACCCACAATGGAACGTCAGATAACCCTCTGCATGTTCTCGACAGGCCACAACAACTCTCACACTGCCGCTCCACACAGCTCGCCGCATCCTCGCGGCTCTTTGGAGAGAACATTCTAGAACCCAGCTGAGAACCGCAGTGAGGCCTTTTGCACCCAGCATTCTGCACTGCCTCGCGCTAAGCAAATGTTTTTGAATGGGCAGGAGAGGTGGGAGCAAAGTGGTGCTGTCAAATCCACGTGCTACCAGCCTGGTCTCTCGGTCAAGGTAAACACAATTACCCACCGTTGGTTCAATTGTGTGTGTGTGTGTGTGTGTGTGTGTGTGTGTGTGTGTGTGTGTGTGTGTGTGTGTGTGTGTGTGTGTGTGTGTAAAGGAACAGAAAAGAAAATCCCTTTCCATTCCCCTTATATAATATGATGATGATTATGAAGCTAATTCTGATATCCACACTCATTCAGGATGGCAGCAAAGTTAACTCATTCTCCCACACTCCATTTTCTAATCTAGATAGATCGGTGACAAGTCATAATTCTCACCCCTTGTTTAACTGAACAAGACCTCCAGACTACAGAGAGATTACCGTTTTATGGGAGAGAACACACACACACACACACACACACACACACACACACACACACACACACACACACACACACACACACACACACACAAACACACACACACCTTGGACAGTTGTCCAATGGTAATTCAGTTGGTGACTAAGCAAGAAGAAACTAGATTCCGATCCAATGACTTTCCAGCAGTGTTAATTTTGTTGACCAAGGCTAAAATACTAAAATACTAAAATACTAAAAGACTAAAAGACTAAGATTTAGATATTTAGTCGACTAAGACTAGACTAAGACTAAACAATTTCAGAAGACTAAAATAGGACTAAAACGAAATTTTGTGTTTCTCAAAGGACTAAGACTAAATCAGAATTTGCTGTCAAAATTAACACAGCTTTCCAGTCATTAGCTCACTATTGTAACTTTTTTTCTTTTAGGATACGGACGAAGGTCTAACGATGTGTACGTGAACCCGTTCAGTCATCCTCCATCCAGGTGTTCTGGGGTCGGCCCTCTTCATTCATCAGTGGAGCCCCAGAGTGTGATCTCTGGGCTGTGTTAGGGGATTTCATGGATAACTTTCACTGCTTGATCCAGCTGCAGAGGGAGTAAGAGGCTTGCAGCCTGGCTAAGCCCTGTGGTAATCACAGGGAAAGTCACTATGTCCTTGTACGGTGGAGCTCTTTAAAGTACAGTGCAGAGTGGTACGGCTTAAATACACAGAACGCCGCATGTCATGGGCCGTATGTTTCTGTGAGAAGAGAGCAAATGTGAAATAATGATCGTTGTCGTCTTTCTCCCTATGGGCGGCCGCATGCACGCGCACGCACACTCACAAAGAGCCACTGGTTAGCTGGGCGGGAAACAGCTCCTGTACACCACAGGTAATCATTATCTTAAATGACTCTGGTTAAATCCAACGTGGTCAAATCCTCTTTTAGACCTGGCGGCAGGCTAAAGCTGGGAGTCCTGCTTCTAATTCAGGCCAGGTGCTGCTTTTTGACTCTCAGTCTCTACCGTGTGTGTGTGTGTGTTAATGGCGGGAAGGATGTCTATGACTAAGAGAGGAATTTATTTAAATGATAGATCAGACATCACATACTGTATTATCCATGTGCTAGGTCTTGTGTTGCCAAAAAGTGACCCGGTAATGGAGTTAAAAACCAATAGAAATCAGTCATTAAGGAATGTAGGATATTCAGTGACCTGCAGTTGACCTTTCCTAGACTAATCTGAAGTGTTGATTTAGTGATAATTGAACTCTGAGAGTTCATTTATTTAACACTTGTACAAGTTGTACTGTGTATGAGGTGCCTGCTGTTCCAAATCCCTGTCGGAGATACCAAATGCCACATGCAGAGGAAAACTTTCCATACAGTATAGGAGGATTATTGAAATAAAAAAATAGAATATTAGAATATAAATTAGAATTAATAAGACATATCCTATTTTACATAATGCAACTTGACATGTGAATTGCTGTGCATGCAACTGTACATTAACGTTTATGTATAAACTATTCAAAGTAGTTGTGCATGTGTGTTTGTATGTTTGACAGCACCATGTGGAACAGTCCCAGGACACATGGTCCAGATTCATTTACAGAATCAGGGATAAGACCAGGGATTAGCCTACAGTATGTGCACATTACTCCTAGAGGCATAACACCCGGACGTATTGCTTTTTTCAAGGTTCATATAGTCTAACTGAGAACAGACGATAGCATCCACTAGAACAGTGGTTTCCAAACAGGGACGGATTATCTCTTTGTGGTGCCCGGTGCTATGATCCAATTCGGTAACAGCGGGTGCTTCCGTCACATCTCATTGTTTTACAGCTTCTTCAGGAGCTATTCAACATTTCGGCGCTCTTTCCGCGATAGTAGAGTAATGTTTGAAAACCACTGCTCTAGAACATGATTTGTAGATGTGAAGGCGATGCCACTCTCACCTAATGAGTTTATAAGCAAGTTATCCCATTTAGACCTGAAGCCGATTCTAAGAACGCCTTCTAAATCCTAACAGTTTTCTGAAAAACGTATGTGTTGTGATTTCGGCTGACCAACCATATGGTCCCTAAGCGTCTCCCTCTAACTAAGGGTGGTGAGGGAGGTTTCTGTTGAGTCGCGTGCGCGGAGAACAAGATGCCACCAGGCAGTATCACACGACAAGCTCTGAAGTTTAATACATACTTAGAGACTAGGGGGGTATTTCGTCCCGATTTTTTTTTTTTGCAATAATAATAATGCAAAAACAGAAGTATTTGTTTGCATTTGCTTCCCCCCCCCCATATATTTTCATAAGATTTTTTTCCCCCCTTATATATTCATAATAAAAAAGTGCCATATATTGTATCGTATCGATATCGTGAGCCCAATATCGTGTATCGTATCGTGAAATCGGCACACCCCTATTAGAGACTATATACTGTATTGGACAGTGGACACATGACATGACCAGATGATATGAAAACAAGGACAAGAACAGAATGGATAAGAATAGAACATGCATCTCATATCATTGTGCACACACGTCAGTCTCTCTGATAAAGTAACTGATGGTCATCGTATCACAGATATCAATATGCTTACTTAGATGAGTGATTCACCACATGTACGTGTACTGGGTCAAGCAGATAAAGGTCATAAATCATGACAGTATGATACTACAGTATATATTTAGCAACATCTAAAATGACACAGATGCTGTCCCGGATTGAAGAGGTTATTATAAGCAATTTTTGGCACAGGTTACATTTAACAATTAGGCAATAGACCAGCTGTCTGTAAGAGAGTCTTTCTGTGTGTGTCTGTGATGGCCACAGGTGATGGCCACACAAAGTCGGTAAAACATGGTGGACATTTGTCTTTTTTGGTTTATTAATTTAGTTTATATTTATTTTCAGCACTACATACTACAAACATAAAGGAATACACACATAACCGGTTAAACTACACACAGTTTATTGCTGTTTGAAATGAAAGTTACTATTCCCCGTTGTGTTAAGAGAGGTCGGATCACCCACTATATATTGTTTCCCTCAGGTCTCATTTTGGTTAGGTTTGTCATGCTGTGCAGTTGAGGTCTGTTCCGTTTGTCCTCAATTGTTTTGGGCCTAGAATTATTAATTGTTTAAAAAAAAATACATTTTAAAGATACCCTACAAGACAGTGTCTGAGTTTGTGTTTCTGTCCGTTTGTCTGGAGCCAATATCTCAAAATTATTGACTGATCAGCACTTCCATTAAATGTCTTGTGTAGACTGCCAGTATGCTACAAAAGTACATCCAAGCGCCCCCCCCCACGTTTTATTTTTCTAAATAACTAGCTTTAATTTTATAATGGAAGTCAATGGGGCTCAGAATGGGCTGAAACATTGCCCTAATTAGGAGTCATACAGTACATGATATGTCATAGACGGCTGGCGTTGCAGGCTGGCAATATTAAATCCAAGATCCACATTGGAGCCACGCCGTTCTCAGTCCGGGACTCCAGGCTCAAACTATCTAGTCATCTTTTGTTAAACCTTTTCTTATTAAAAAAGCCGACTCAAACTCCCTCTCATCAGTTGAGAAATGCTGAGGAAACAATGTACAGTACATTGTTGACGACCACATGACGTCAACACTTGGAGCATTCGTACCTGGACCGAGATGGGAGCCTAAGTGGAAGAGAGCAGAGCAAATAGGTAGAAGTGATAATAAGAGGATGAGAGTAGAATATATTACGTGTGTGTGTGTGTGTGTGTGTGTGTGTGTGTGTGTGTGTGTGTGTGTGTGTGTGTGTGTGTGTGTGTGTGTGTGTGTGTGTGCGTGTGTCTGTGTGCGCGCGCACATGTGTTTCCAGGTGGTGTATAATAATGGATGAAAGCAATTATGCCCCTGTAGCATGCAACTGCCTTTTATTCCACCATTTAAGTCTCACAATGTTTCCAACAGAAGACAACTGCACCACGTCAGACTTCTTCTCTATTTGTGACACCTAAGTTAATCCTTAGTTCTTTCTTATTTATAATAATGCACAAAGACAGGCTAATCAGTCTTTGTGTACACCTACTGTATGCATTTTTATTAACCTTCCGCAGCTGTTGCTATAGTTGCATAAAGGGGAGGCCGAGGTTGCGCTGTGAGCAGTGAGGCGAGTAGTATTCCTGCTGATGTAATGTACAGTAAGTGTTCTTTGGGGACTGTTATAGACCTTTCCTGGGTTGAGACCGTGAACTGCCCCGTCTGAAATGAATGTCTGAAGTCGGCTGCTGTCTCATCAGATAATACTGTACCATGTCAAATCACACACAGAGCTATAAAGAGCTTTTAGCCTCAATGTTTTTGCCAAGGAAGAGCACTCACTCCCTACAGGTACTTGAAAAAGTTCACATTAATTGCTATGGAAATGTTTAACTTAGGGATGTCCGATATTATCGGCCTCCCGATATTATCGGCCGATATTAGCATAAAAATTGATATCGGGAAAATATCGGTATCGGTTTTTGGAAAAAAAAAAAATGTTTTTTTTTGTTGTTTTTTTTGCTTTATAAAGAAGTTACAGGAGTTCTTACTGTATATGGTGTGTGTGATATGAAATTTGAGCTTACCCTAATCACAATAATCCCCGCATATATCGGTATCGGTTGATATCGGTATCGGTAATTAAGAGTTGGACAATATCGGTATATCGGTTATCGGTAAAAAAGCCAATATCGGACAACCCTAGTTTAACTGTGTTAGTGCTCCTGGCTTTGATAATCACAAAACTTAGACCAGAGCAGTTTTCAAATGTTTACAGTCATAGATCTTGATTCTTTTGCAAGGAGTCACCAGTTTAATCCCATCTCAACGTGAAGCCTTGATCTGAACTGGTCTTTATAATAACAGTTAAAAGTCTAATTGAACATTGTGAGGCTAAACCAGTTGACAAATCAATGTCAAATCAAGCACAATGCAACAGTTGTCCTGTGTACACTCACCTGAACAGCTGGTGTTAGACACGGAGACGCCAAACAACTAACACAGTATGCTAAAGTCTGGAGAGACTCTGAGACCTGAGGAACGGTTCCAAATTCAACTAGATAAACCAGATAAAAGTCCAACCAAAACACACCTTTAGTGGTGCTTGAAAGAGCTCTATGATTTCAATATCTCACAATAATCAAACGTACCTGCACCCTGTCCCTAACAAAGAGAAACATTTTGAACTATATATTCAAAATTCTGTACAAAGTTAACTAAATTATGTTGTTTTGTAAGTATACATTTATTTTTTTGCCAATTAGCAGCAGTATTTGATCAACACATAAATGACTGATATGGAGTCTCACCTTTCAGTCCATTTATCACGCAGGGCAAATAAAGGCATAGTATGTGTTAAAATGTAATACTGTATCTATTGTATGCTTTTTTTCCCTCATCCTTTGTCTGAAGTCACTGTTTTATAGCAGTCAAAGTGCTTTCTGAAATGAATCCATCAATATTAGCTCCTCAGTCCTCAAGGCCAATGCAATGACGGTGATTGACTAGGCATTGGGCAATTATTTGGGGGCAATTTACAGTGGACAAGTGGCCCACCATGCAACATGCATGTGAACACAGTATACAAAGTCAAACGTCTCTTGGCAGCAAATTGTTCTTATGTAGTTAACCCATTCAATCCGGGAACGCATCTACTGTATGTCCTTTTAGATTTTAGCTATAGCCATTATTTTATACTTTGGCTATTCAAAAATAGCAGATATACAAGCTCATAGCGCGTTAACGTGCTATGAGCTTGTAGAACTGCTATTTTTGAAAAATCGTGACATTTTGTGGAAATCTTTGAACATATTTTTTAACTCAAATCTTTGCTTCTGGGGGTCCCTGGAACAATATAGTTTTGGATTGAATGGTTTAAAGCAGTAATTAAGAGAAAAATACTGTCAGCTGAAAGGTTGTTACATCCATCACTGCCTTCATCTATTGTACTGTGAATGCCACCATACAAAACCTACGTATATATATTTATTAAACTTGACCCGAGTTGGCTCTGTACTTGGTCCGATCTCTTTCCCTTCTACATCAAATCTCTTCGCTGAAAATATCTGATCTACAAGCTCACAGCGTGTCAGAACATGTGAGCTTGTAGATCAGCTATTTTCGGCCAATGTTCCCCCCAGAAGAGGTTTGCTAGGGTTCAAGTAGTTAACTACTGTAGGCAGTATGGTGCATCGAAGCTACTGAACTAAAGTGGCTGGTTCACTGTTTACATTACAGAATCAAGGATAGGCTGCATGCCACGTCTGAAACAATACAATGGTGATATAGTGCCAATAACCTTGATAACTACAAGCTTTATGTACAATACAATGACTCTCTATCTTATGGGGGGCAGCAAATGTTTGGAAATAGCACAAATAGCCGAAGTACAACCTCACTCCTGATTCATATAATCTGATGATGATTAGGCAACTCTGCAATATTAATAAACGTTTCAATACTTGCACCCAAGTTACCATGCTAGTCTATTTGTCAATCAAATTAGTGGCAACTAATGGGAGGGAAGGAGAGAGGGATAAGATGTGACAATAGTTTGCGTAATTGCTGATGTATGAATGCAGGTGTATGTGATGTTGAAAACTGTGTGTGTGTGTGTGTGTCACACACACAGACAAACAGGTACAACGGGGTACAATTGGTACAACGGGTATTGCATAAACAGATGGGGAATGCATTCCCAACTTGCATCGTTACGTAGTACAGGCAGTCAGGCACCCGTCTAGTTGATGTTAATCT
Organism: Gymnoscopelus microlampas; assembly: GCF_963454915.1. NCBI lineage: Eukaryota > Metazoa > Chordata > Actinopteri > Myctophiformes > Myctophidae > Gymnoscopelus > Gymnoscopelus microlampas. The sequence goes on along the minus strand of NC_139959.1, from coordinate 28,990,139 downwards.
CAGCAGACATTTCCTCCTGTCTCCACCACAAGGTAGGACTGAGCAATATGGACAAAATAAATCAAATATTTGACCGAATACCTCGATGTTGATATTGTGATGGTAATATCGTATTTTCTTATTTGAAAATAGCCAATCTACAAGCTCACAACACCGCATTGTTGTGAGGCGTTGTGAGCTTGTAGTCGATGGGCTATTTTTGAAGAAATGTTAAGTATGGAAGTCAAGTGATTAAAACTAGGAAATGACATCACTTATACCATATCACAATATTAAGACTACCATAATCCCAGACAATATCCAGTCTCATCAATATATCGATATTTTATCGATGTCTTGCACAGATCTTACTCAGATTTCCCATTGTCTGTCTCAACTATGAAAACACTTCATGGAATCCGAGTGCCCGTCCTCCCATTAGAAACAAACCAGCACTACCTGGAACTAATTAATCACCTGGTCCAGCGTGGGTGTGCTAATGTCTAGGACAAGCATCGCCTCACTATGGTAATAAATGGCCAGGCCGTCCTATTTATAACCACTAATCTCTACACCCTGACAACTCTGTAAGCTGGCTTGTGCTAGGCAAGTTAACCTACGGTTCACTGTACGTGAGAGAGAGAGACACAGAGAGAGAGAGAGAGAGAGAGCGAGAGAGAGAGAGAGAGCGAGAGAGAGCAAGAGAGAGAGAGGTGTGGAGTCAATCAATCAAAAATCACTCCCATCAGACCCTAGAATCTCTAGGCTAACGTCAATAGAAACATAAGAAAAAATCTCAATTTAGGAGCTAGATATTTAAGTAGCAGTAGAAGATATATTTTCCTACAGTATGTTTACGTCCAATCTTCAGTCTATTCATAGAAAACAAATGAATTTGAACTGTTCTGGTTAGTTGAGCCAACTTGATTTGATAAATACACAAATAAACACTGACGCACAGGTACACAACAGACTTACAGAACACTAGCCATGGTTCACTTTACGCGAGTACAATTTCACTCCACAGTAAAAGCCAAATTAAACAGATGCCTACCCTCTTCAGTTGACCTAAAGTGTAGAAAACAATACCAAAGTAGAATCAAAATCCCTCTGATAGTTTTAGGTCAGAAAGAAAAGTATAGCAGAAAACGATACAGGACTATGCTGAATTCCTGCTTCCAACAGTTCTCCTACTATTTCACTGAAGCCTCATTTATACTCCGGCGTACAACAGCATCAAAATAAGGGATTTTCAGGGAGGTTTTCAGGTCTGATGGGAGTGAACTGTAGAGAGTGAACAGTTTTCCAGTTGACAATCCCTTATTTACGGCGAGTGACGTGGTCGTACAGTTGACTTCAGCCATGACAAGCAGCCACAACTTACCCTTTGGTCGAGAGGTTTCCCCCAGTTGCTCCGTGCCCTGACTGCCCTCCATGACCTCCATGCCTGGGAGCAGGGCAGAGAGGGGGGTTCGAAGGGGTGGGGGACGCTAGGCAGTAGTAGTCCTTTGACAACTCGGCTGTCAGCAGGGGGGCGCAGCCGGTACAAGACAAGAAGGGTCTCCAAATTGAAGCGCCACTGCTAGTGATGTACGCAAGTCAGCAGGGATGCTGCCCATACTGAGTGTGTGTGTGTGTGTGTGTGTGTGTGTGAGAGTGTTTGAGGATCAGCTATTTCTGTGATGGTGCGTGTTGTGTGTGTGTGTGTGTGTGTGTGTGTGTGTGTGTGTGTGTGTGTGTGTGTGTGTGTGTGTGAGTGAGTGTGTGGGCGTGTGTGTGTGTGTGTCACTACTCACTACTAGTGAGGACAGTGTCAGCAGCATCATCAGCCACGCATCACAAAGCACCCTCGCCCTCCCGTGGCGTGCACAGTGCACACACACACACACACACACACACACACAGACCCCCCCTCCCTCCCTGCACTTTCTGAGCTTCTCATCCCGGATGAGTACTGGGTGTAAACACCCTCATACAGTGTACGCACACGCTCACTCACACGCCCACACACACACACAGAAAGGGGAGGAGCAAAGAAAGCCGTTATAAAGTAGAGGGACACAGCTGTAAGGGGAGAGTGGATGAGAGAGAGATACAGTACTGTACGTAGATACACTAGCAGATATTACATACATAGTTGGCACTTCTATTGCTGTATATTGTTGACATTGTTGTTTTTATTGATTGGTTGTTTTATTGCTTGTTTTTAACATATCTGTGCAGCACTTTGTAACATTGTTTAGAAAAGCACTATAGAAATACATTCATTATCATTATCATTATCATTACTTAAGGCATGAAAATAACAGGAACAACAGTAGGCTACAAACAGAGAGGGGGGGAAGTGAGATTGTGGTAAAGAGAAGTAATTAGTGTCAAAGAAAGATAAACAGAAATAAAGAAATATATGCATAAATTAGGGAAAGAGAAAAGGGAACAGAGATGAGAGAAAAAGAAAAGAAGAGAGAGAGAAAGAGACAACAAGAAAGAAAGACGCAAACAACATTAGTCATTCATTCCCTCACGTGTGTTCCATTCTAGCTGCAGTGTACATAAATGACCACCAGGCCGTCGGAGGGGAAAGTCGATAATTACTCATTATTTTTAGGAAGGCCTTCAGGAATGCTGAATCGGTGAGCGATCGTTCACCTCAGGGTCACGTATGGGATGAATGGTAAATCAATCAGAGCGCCACAGTATGGCTGCAGGTGCAGGAGGTATGGGTTGGGAAAAAATATGGACGAAGGGAAATGTGACGTCACCCATTGATTTCTAGAGACCCGTTTTTAAGCCACTTTTTCACCAAAAGCTATCGGCCCTGCATGATTTTTAAATTGCAGTCTTCTGTTATTGGAATTCCAGCTTTCGCGCAATGAATTGTGCAGCCCTTAAACTGTAGGCTACCAGGTTATGAATATTTTCATCCCAGTTCATCAACTACAACACTTAAGTTGCCACACTTGAAATGAGTGGAAATCTACCTAGTAACAACTATAGATGGAGACAGATGTTCTGTGTGACCGGAGCAAGACGACACCAAAAGGTGAAGTCCAGCCCTAGCCCCAGCTCCGGGGGGCAGACAGACTACACAAACCCATAGGCCAGCCATTAGCCCCAAAGGGCAGGCTTTAGCCAGTGTAATAGCTTGGCATCCAGCAGCGCTACCTCCTCTGTCATGGCTGCCCATTAATCTGAGCGTCTAAGAGCATGTGAAATGGGCGGTAATCACTTAACCAGATTAGGCTAATCCTGGCCTTTTTATAAAACACAGTGGAGGAGGCTAAGGACCAGTGGTGGAAAGTAACTAAGTAAATGTACTCAAGTACTGCACTTAAGTACAATTTACTTGAGTATTTCAAATTTTCAGTACTTTCACTTCTACTCCACTACATCTCAGAGGTAAATATTGTACTTTTACCCCACTACAATTATTTGAGAACTTTAGTTACTAGTTACTTTTCAGATATAAATTATGATATTATGAAACATACATTAACCACTTTAGCCCTATTTTATACATAGACTATTTGAAAATAGCAGATCTACAAGCTCACAACGCGTCGCACCGCGACACGTTGTGAGCTTGTAGATCGTCTATTTTCAAACATTTTAGTACTTTTACCTTTGGTACTTTAAGTACATGTTGATGCCAATACGTTTGTACTTTTACTCAAGTAAATTTAGAATTCTGGACTTATACTTGTAACAGAGTACTTCTAAGTTCTATATTGCAGTATTGATACTTTTACTTAAGTAAAGAAGTTGAGTACTTTTTCCACCACTGCTAAGGACCCAACGTAGCAGGAGGAACTTCTGTACAGCTGCTATGCAGGCTACATAGACGTCATTCACCGGGGGGAGTCACAATAGCGCTCTGTCATTCAAGGGAGGATGATCGGCCTGTTATCACATCAATGCTTGATAATGAAACTTTCAACAAGCACAGTACAAGCCATTGTTTTGGCTCCTTGACCTGTATTAATGCTTGGCAACCAAATGTCTATGTAGTTCTAGGGAGGAGCAGCTGGCAGCTTATGTATTTTGATAATAATATAACAAATATTTTACAAACTATAACTTTAACAAATTCCCACGACTGAGATGTATATAGGTTTAGTTTTTACGTTTATTAATTACCTATTGTATTACATATTTTACTTTATTGGCTGCTGTACCACTACCAACGTTTGGCAAAATCCTGGAGGATTAATATGGTTTTATAAAATATATGTTATGAGAGAAGGTTAAGTGACTGCTGAATATGGAATGGCAGATGTGTCTAAGTGGTGCTGAAATAAAGGGTATCATATCATTATAAAGAAGGATCCATGTTCGATGTCCAATAGTGCATGGTGTGTGTGTGTGTGTGTGTGTGTGTGTGTGTGTGTGTGTGTGTGTGTGTGTGTGTGTGTGTGTGTGTGTGTGTGTGTGTGTGTGTGTGTGTGTGTGTGTGTGTGTGTGTGTGTGTGTGTGTGTGTGTGTGTGTGTGTGTGTGTGTGAGACTGTGTGTGTGTGTGCGTGTGTGTTTGGCTGGCACTTAGTGAAGTCCCAAAGCCTTTAAACCCTTCAGGTAAACAACGCTGTCCGTTATGCAACATACAGTAAAGGGTGGGCGGGGCGGTTAGCGTAGCGTGGTGTCTGTGGGGTCGAGGCTATGTGGAAGTGTCAAGTGTGTGAGGAACCGGAGGAAATGTTGATGTGTGTGAGCGTGTGCGTGTGTGTCAAAAGTGTGTTGGGGGTGCGTCAAGATCATGAGAGTGAGTGAGAGTGAGAGTGAGAGTGAGAGTGAGAGAGAGAGAGAGAGAGAAACTAAATTACATACAACTACTGTTATTCCTTGCCGGTCCCTGGCATGTCACAAAGTGGCCCCCGGATTGAATTCAACAGACATGTGTGTGAACTCGTGGGTTCATCAACCCCAGAGTCATCTAGTTCTCATTACGTGAGCTGGAATTGGGAAACCAAATATAGTAGCATTGTTCAGTACGTTAAGTAGTAATTTCACACAGTCCTACAAGCGTTTGAATAACACACATTCAATAATGGAAGATTCCATTGTCAGTCGTGTGAAACAATGTCAGAATGAAGCCATTATGTTGCTAGGCGATTGTCGAGTAACCTGTGCTCAGTTGTAAACAACTCCTTGTTCCTTGGACTACTAATTTCCACACATAGACAAACAAATGCAGAACACATAATGTTCTGTGACAAACGCACACACACACACACACACACACACACACACACACACACACACACACACACACACACACACACACACACACACACACACAAGTCCACCCTTCTCCAGATGGTGTCACTGTCTCACCCACTTGTCACAATAAATAAGTAATGACTTGCAGGCATGCACACACAGTCTGTAATCTCAAGATCTTAACCAGTGCTTATGCTAAACATATCGCCCTTACCACAACCTCCATATTTCCCTACTTGTGACCCTGACTTAAACAATCTCTATAACCATAAAAATGACATGGGGACCAGAAGAATTTCTCCACAAGGTACATTTTGACTCAAACTATCCTGGACTATCCTGTGGAGAATGTGTCCCCCCCACAAGGATAGAAATACATGATTCCCACACTTTGCTGCGTGTGCCTGTATGAGTGAGTGACAAATAAAACCTCAAACCACACACATCACCCCACTCAGGGTACATGATGCAAACGAAATGCCACTTGGGTGCATGCCATGTTGTGCGCTGTCAAATAGCCACGCCGCTCTGTGCACAATGCATTACACTGTGACACAGCTTATAGATTGACTATTTTTGGTGCACAACGATGGCATGCAACTAACTATAAATCAGGCTTAAGAATTTTACGTTTCTTCATAGTTGTACCATTATACTTTAATCTAGTTGCCAGACCAGGTAGGGCCTTGACTTACTTAACTTATTCCAGTAGGCTCCTAGATGGAGCATAGGGCCGCCATCGCCTCACTCTAGGTAGGGCCTAATGTCACCAATTTGATTTAATGAAGACGATGGTGCAGCAAGTTACTTTGATCCTCCGTGACTAATTCAGGATAATGCATCCTATGATTGTGTTGACGAGAGGAACACTGTATCCTAACTAATCACATTTGAAAGGCTGTCACGAAATGCCTCCTTTTAAGTATCTTAAGTGCCAGGTGGATGGAGTTGGCCACCACCACAACAACAACAAAATGAAAGTTACTATAGCACTGAACATGGTTCTTTGGCTCATATTGTTTTTTGGTGCTATACACAGGGTTATCTTAAATGTGCTGTTAGAATGGAGTGAGATAGTAGATTTTTCACTTTTCCCAAATTTAGGCTGTTTATTAACATTTTCACTACGGGATTTGTACTCGCAGTCGCGGTCCCATAGCCCGGACTGATGGCAATGCTGCTGTGTTAGTATGGGATCTGTATTCGCGGTCCCATAGCCTGGACGGACGGTGGGTGGAAATGTGGGTATGGACTAGTATATCTATTGCAACAATAATCACTTAAGACAGTTGTTCCCGACTCCAATTCAATGTGTGGTCTAGAGACAGAAAAGAAAGTAACTAGTAACTAGTAACTACATACAAACCAAGCAGTGGTTTCTTAATAACCAACATCAGTTACTAATACCCCAACAAACCATTTAGATTAATACCCTTATAAGCCCAAAACAATAATATCTAAAGCCTAACATTTGACATGACCGTTAGATTACCCATAGATGTGGTATTTAGCCAAGCAGTTTAAACATTAAAGTCAAGCAATAGCCATGGGATTTGCTGTGCACCTTCATTCATGCTCCCCAAACACACACAAAGTAAGACTTGACAAACAGTGTACGTTCCCAGCGTACACGGGGAGTACTGTTACACAAGCCGCAGTTCATTAGTTGATCCAACAACCTTTCAGTGGAGACACAGAGAATAAGGGAGGGAGAGTTCATTTCCCACATCACAAGCCAATCAAACGATGGAGCGGGTAAACAATTAGCAAGGAAACAACAAACATGACTTCATGTTTTCCTAACGACACATGCTAAATGTCTCTTATCCACTACTAAGCCACAGATGAAAACCTGTGGATAAAAAGGCTGTGTGCAAACAACCTCTGCACCACAATTAAGCAGCCGTTTGATAGCCGTGTCAGTAGTTGTGGTTGCCCCAGAAACACACTTTAACATCACTTTGTCAGAATCATTTAACAAGCAAAATGTCATAGCTTTATTGTCAAGGAAGGTCTAGTTTGCTTAGCTTGTAAAAAATGGTCAAAGGATGAAGCATAGTGAGACTCAAAACAACCCATGTGTGTGCATGTGTGTATCTTTTTATTTAATTTCTTTACATATTTGTGGGGCTTTTCTGCCAGTACAGTGAAGCGTGACAGGAAACGGGGAGAGACACGCAGCAAAAGTCGTCAGCCCCACATTAGAGCCTATATGTGGTATGCGCCTTAACCACTAGGCCAACGGCGCCCCTGTGTATCTAACCTAGAGGAAACACATGTGACCCTTCAGTGCCTCACTCACATCCAAACTGCAGTGAGAGCGAGAATAAAGATAGAAAAGGCCAGAAAGTTACAAAAATAGACCAAAAAGAGGCAAAGACTGTGTGTGTGTGTGTGTGTGTGTGTGTGTGTGTGTGTGTGTGTGTGTGTGTGTGTGTGTGTGTGTGTGTGTGTGTGTGTGTGTGTGTGTGCGTGCGTGTGTGCGTGCGTGCACACGCAGCTTATCAGTCAAACCACAATGACAGCTGCAGGGGAGGAGCTAAGCTGCTATGATATAGGAATATGAATTAGCAAATAAGACTTAAATTAGGAGTTAAAGCACTTCTATAGGGAAGAAAAATAACTCTCGTTCAGCTATTGAAGAGTTGGGACGTTAAAACGGATAACTGTGCAACCGGTTAGTCAACATCATTATTTGGTTAATTCACTTTTTCTTCTTTTATTACCGGCGTAGCCTAAGGCTGAAACACAGCTACTTTATGATGACTTGGCCTGTCACAATTATTACACAATCACCTGATTATTTGAGCCCATTCATCTGTATAATAACTGGATGAAACAGAAATGTCATATTTCCATTATTATTCTCATGTCATCCATGCTCTTTTAACCACTTTCAGTCCCAACTAAACAAAACAAAATTAGCAGTTCTACAGGCTCACAACACGTTGTGATGAGACGTGTTGTGAGCTTGTGTAGATAGTCTATTTTCACTATTTAAAAGTATAAGATTATGAATGGTACCAGTCATTATTAGCCATGTACATTTCAGTAATAGGCTTTTATGTTATTTGTCATATCTGCCATGTGCAATTTTTGTTCACAAAGTCTACAAGGAAAACAGAAATGTCATGTTTATTTATACAGTATGCTCCGATGTGCAATGCCAAAAACACAATTAAATCATTAACCACAATTATTTGCATGACAATTAATCATCAACTAAAATGTCATGATCGTGACAGCCCGATTGATGATCTAACTTTGTGTCATTAACTTTGATCTAACTTTGTGTCATCAACTTTGTGTCATCAACACCACTGATTGAAGCTGCCAGTCTATGTAATGACACGCTATTGTTATGTAACTTTCTGGTCAATCAATGCCGTCCAGATGTTTGTGGTAAAAGCAACATGATCGACTGCGGACAAGTTTCTTTCAGCTGATGTGTGACTTTCTCTTTATAATATTGCTGCTCAATTCGAGAGGTGACTGTTGACTCTTGATGGCACGTGGTATTGTGGTGGGAGGTACAGTAGGTCAGTGGTTCTCAACCAGTGGTCCGGGGACCACCAGTGGTCCTTGAGGGGGTTCCAGGTGGTCCCCAGCTAAATGATGGAGAGTTGGAAACCAAATGGACCCCTACAGATCTTTAACTCTTGAGAGAGTAAAATTAAACCAAATGGACCCTTACAGGTCCATTTGGTTTAATTTTACGCTCTCAAGAGTTAAATTATTGTTAATCTGCATTACTTAATTAAAGAATTGTTATTTTGATCAACGCTTGCCTGTCATCTCTCCTATGGTACCACATCAATACAGCATGGAATTGTGGACAAAATCTCATCCAACAAATATTCTAACTTTTGGGTCTGAGAGGCTAAATATCCGATTAAATAATGGACCTTGATATGAGAAAGGTGGTTGAACACCGCTGCTGTAGGTGACTCATCGAAACCGTTTCCTCCGACGATGCTAACCGGCGGCAGCATGTCCGCCTCGATCATTTGACGGACTCTTTGTGTAATTCCTTTGAACGTGCGCCCGTCACATGTTCCCGCTGCCCCTCGCATGAAGGATGTCGGTGTCATTTGTTGCCTTTTGCCGGCTTGGCACGTGCACCGGTGCATGTCCTTTGGGAAAATAAATCATATCCTCTTCCTCTCTTCATTCCCTTCATAACAAGTCTCTCCTAGCCTTCCTCTTGCACCCCCCACGCCCCCAACCTGTAAACAGCCCACTACTCTCAGTCAAGGGGACGGCTAGTGTGGCGATGCACTCCGACTGACCCCGCGATGGAATTCCGCAAGTGCGTCTGCGCATGGTGCACGTCGTGTGTGTTTGTGTGATAGACAGAGGATGTCAGTCCATTGTGTACGCTTGTAGGTCATTGTTGGGGTAACGCTAATGGCTAATACTCAGTCCATTTCACTTGCTGCGGGTCTTTTACACACCTGACTCCACCACCAGTCTAGAGCACAACCAGCAACTTTTGGATGTCAGAGAGTGTCCTATCAATTGTCATACAAATAATTGTGAATTTCATTGTGTTTTTGGCATTCAACATTGGAACATAAATAAAAATTACATTCATGTTTGCCTTTTATGCGTTGTAAACAAAACATGCACAGGGCGGTTATGACAAAAATGTAAATAAAGCCTATTTCTGAAATATATTAAGAAATGACCGGTGTCATGATTTATGACCTTTATCTGCTTGACCCAGTACACAGGAATCACTTACAGGATCTACGTAAGCATATCCGTGATACGATGACCATCAGCTACGTTAACAGAGAGACACGTCTGTGCACAACGATATGAGATGCATGTTCTATTCTATCCATTCTGTCCTTGTTTTCATATGTTCTGGTCACGTCATGAGTCCACTGTCCAATACTGTATATATATTCTCCAACGTGTAGTGTGATACTGTTGTCATCTTGTTCAACTGAAACTCAACTGAAACATCACTCACCACCCTTAGTTAGATGGAGACTCATAGGGGACCACATGGTTGGTCAACCAAAATCACAACAACCGGTACAATAATCAAAATAAATGATGCACAATGACCAAAGCAGGCTAATGATTTTATACTACACAACTTGTGAGCTTGTCAATCTGCTATTTTCACTATTTTTGAAAATGTGTAAAAATATATGAACCTTTTTTGCTTTTCTTTGTCTTAAATGCCTGAAAAACGGACACCAGGTTGAAAGTGGTTAAAATAAAAAAGTAAAAGTAAGGTGGAAATAATGATGGAAATATGACATTTCTGTTAATTTCATCCAACTGTTTTTATACAGATGAATGGAAACGATTATGCGATTAGCTTAAATAATTGTGATATGCCTACATTCTCCACAGTTATGTTGTCTCCCTCGATCTACCGATGGGCCTCACTCCAGATGGAATAACATGGACATACTGTTTTACAGGGCGCGCAGGCTGCCCTCAGTAAAAGACAAACACGCTGCTGAAGTGTTGAGCAACACAGCTGGGTCAGGACACAGACTCACGCTGAGGCTATCTAATCTAAATAACCTTAGACAAAGCCTCCCAGCTTCACTTCTCAG